>NC_132847.1:60264208-60578952 GCF_048164855.1 Canis lupus baileyi
TGAATCAAATGATACTCCTTTGAAGTGAGCTTGAAGCATCATGTTCTCTTTTCTCATGTTGTCTTTTGGCTTTATGAGGTAGCTGATATTTTCCAAAGTCCTTTCAGGTAGATGAATTGATATTTTCTAGATTTTCTTGAACCCATTAAACTTCTACTCAGGGAAATAGTTTTGGTGCTGGTAATTTTTCACTTGTACACACACACACACACACACAGACACACAATCGCACACCACATACCACATAGCATTGGCATTTAGAATCTTAAATGCATTGTATTGCATTTCTGTCGTGTTTTTGTTTTAATAAGTGAACCTCTAAACTAAGAAAAACAAGTTCAATTATACAAAGAGATATTGAGATCCGCTCTTCCTTAGATTATATATATGAGCTCAACTCTTTGGCACCTCCCTAAACTTACTTTTGATACCAAATAAATACACAATAATGGGTGACAGACTTTCTTACTTTCAGCAGATTAGATACTAGCTGTATTAACCATATTATACTTGCTTTCTAGCTCAGGAGAATAGTTGTATCACTTATATGGAATGATGAATGAATAATTGGTAGGGGCCACTAGAGGTTTCAGCTTTGGCCCTCCTTCCTATTCTCTACCTCTGGTCTGCAAGAGTATGAAAGTGATTCATTGTTGAAACAAAACAATAGAACAACAACAAAACAAAAGTCCTCCCCCACAAACAAACAAGGCAAAGAAGCACCTGATAGAAGCTGCTGGGAGCAGAATCTACAGATGGTAGACAATGGCTCTAAAATGCCAATCCTTGTATACATAAGAGCTTCCGGTTGTGGTCAAACAGACTCAGCCACAGCTGGGCACTAATTTTAGGTTGAAATGTTCTAATATATATTTCTTTGTGTTAAGATAACATAAGCATTGGGATGTGGTGAGAAGTGTTACTGGTGATTTTGGAAAATTCATAAAGAGGGACGCCTGGGTTGCTCAGTGGTTTAGTGCCTGCTTTCAGCCCAGGGCATGATCCTGGAGTCCTGGGATTGAGTCCCATATTGGACTCCCTGCATGGAGCCTGCTTCTCTATCTGTCTCTGCCTCTCTCTCTCTCTCTCTCTGTGTCTCTCATGAATAAATAAATAAACTCTTTAAAAAAAAGGGAAAATCCATAAAGAGGAAGTTAAGCCAAGTGGTGTACAGAGTGGATAGAATGAGTCAATAATCAACTCCAGGGGATCCCTGGGTTTCTCAGTGGTTGAACGCCTGCCTTCCACCCAGGGTGTGATCCTGGAGTCCCAGGATGGAGTCCCACATCGGGCTCCCTGCATGGAGCCTGCTTCTCCCTCTGCCTGTGTCTCTGCCTCTCTCTCTCTCTCTCTCTCTCTCTCGCTCTGTGTGTGTGTGTCTCATGAATAAAAGAATAAAATCTTAAAAAAACAAAATCATCAACCCCAGGACCTAATGTCTGAGTAGGAAAGAAGGCTCAAGTTTTGAATGAAGTAACCTTTCTTAACTCCTGAATTAATCACAATGGCTAATAGGCACTGAGTATTAGCTATTATTATTGACTAAACACAAATTCTATATACCATAAAAAACCACCACCACGACCACCACCACTAAAACTATGAAAAATATACGGCTTCAGTATATAGGTAAACTGTATTACTTAATTCAAAAGTCTTTGAAAGCCTCTTTACATTTCAATAGAGTGCAATAGAAAGCATAGATCAGTTTATTCTCCCTCTCAATTGGATTCAATCACCACAAACCTATACTTTAGATTACATTCGTTGTTTCCCTTTAAGAATTGCACATCATAAGGGATCCCTGGGTGCCGCAGCAGTTTGGCGCCTGCCTTTGGCCCAGGGCGCGATCCTGGAGACCCAGGATGGAATCCCACGTTGGGCTCCCGGTGCATGGAGCCTGCTTCTCCCTCTGCCTGTGTCTCTGCCCCCCTCTCTCTCTCTGTGTGACTATCGTAGATAAATTAAAAAAAATTTTTTTTAAAAAAAGAATTGCACGTCATAAATTATACTTAATATTTTGCACTTGTCTTTTCTTTCACTTGTTACAACAAAATTTGCTAAAGCATTTACCGGAAATAAGGTTGAAGATTTTCCTCTACTATCTAACTTAGTTGTGCTTACATTAAATTATCTGTGAGCAACTCTTTTAGAAATAATTTATAGAAAAATCTTAGTTGCCCTTTAAGAACTATCATGTTCCCTCCCTTCTAGAAATAAGAAAGATAATTGGTTCTAATCACCCCTTTCATTGTCTTTACCAGAAAACTCAGTACCAACTTAGAGATTCGGGTAAAGCAAGTATAATGACATTATTTTTTTAATTTTTTGCTTTAAAATTTTTTTTTGATTTGTGTTTTACATGCATTTATGTCCTACAATTGCATTTCATGGTTTTTGTTTGCCAGTTGTCTCAAATCCTTTGTGTGAAGCAATAGATTCAAATCTAACCATTAAATCAATCAATCAATCCCACCATGTTCTGTATATTCTGCTTGAATTAAGAGAGAAGTGTGCAAATGACACATTATGCATTTATCTAAATTTATTAAGTCTGATAAGGGGAATACTCAACCCAAATGCCCTAATTCTAGATGTTAGTCTCTTATAAATGAAAGGACTTCAGAGGTCATCTACTTATACCTTTGATCTCTTAGTTTTTGCATTCCTGTTGACATCATATTTTCTTTCCTTTTTAAAGATTTTGTTTATTCATTTGACAGCGAGAGAAAGCACAAGCAGTAACAGTAGCAGGTAGAGGGAGAAGGAGGAGCAGGCTTTGTGAGGAGCAGGGAGCCCAGTGCAAAGCCTAATCCTAGAACCTGGGATCATGATCTGAGCCAAAGGCAGATGCTTAACCAACTGAGCCACCCAGGAATCCCTGATGTCAGTTTTCTAAAGATTATTTTTAGTGTTTTAATTTTTATTAATTTTTATTAGTTTTTAAGTCCAGTGTAGTTAACATACATTGTTATATTAGTTTCAGGTGTACAATATAGTGATTGAGCAATTTCATATGTCACCCAATGCTCACCATGACAAGTGCACTCCGTAATCTCCATCACCTATTTCACCAGTCCTCCCACCACTTCCCCTCTAAGCATCACTTTGTTCTCTATAGGTAAGAGTTGTTCTTGATTTGCCTTTGAAGATTTTTTAAAGCTTAGTTTATAATCCTTCCATGTTAAAATCTTGTGGTAAACAAGAATTTTAAAAACACACTTATTTAAATTAGGGTAGGAATGCTCAATAATGATAATGTACATTGCAGTACATCAAATAATTTTAACTAAAAGAATGTATTTTGATCCCTCTTATTTTTCTCATAATTTATATATTCATAAATATCCTAAGGTTCATTCAAGCCACTTGCTTCTGAATTACTTATCTGCATCTGAATGCTGGGAGGTAAGAGTTACCCGCTATTTAAAAACAACATCTAATTTGTGTCTTTGTAAACTTTTCTTGAATCTGAAAAAAAAGGTAAAGCAATATATTTCATCATTATTCAAATTGGGGTCTAAGCTTAAAATGTAGAATATTTTAAAAACTTAGAAACTTAAAAAACTTAGAAACTTTGAAAACTTAAAAACTTAGAATTTTAAAAACTTTACAGTAGTCAATCCCCAACACAGACAACTGTATACCCTTAGCTGTAAAATGACAAAAGCAGCAAAGAATAGTCAGTTAACTACACCCCACCTCCCTGACACCCTGTCAGTTTGCGCATAATATGGAAAGATGGTTTAGTAGCTCTGGAAAAACTAGCTGAGGGACAGGGAACATCTGATTCATAAAAGGAGCTGCCAATGAAAATAAAACCGCTAGTTATGGCTGGTTCTGTGTAGGAATGGGCAGTCATCACAGCTGGGTTTGCTGGACTGTGCTGGAAGAAGAGGTTTCTGTAAGTTTTTTGAGTAGAATCCTACCCTTTGTATCATGCACTTTCCGGATTCAGTGAGCCTCTTCACAGGCACTATTCTGTGGAATCACTTCCTTCTAAGAGACTCTGAGTCATGTGTAGATAGATGGCTGTGACATTCCCCTTCTCTGAGAAGGAAAGGAGAAAAGCTTCACTTATTTATTTTGGGTAAACTTAAAGTACTCCTTCTGTGGGGGAGAACTTCTGTGGAATCTTAGAGAAGTCATCTTTAGATGTGAGAACGCTGTGTCTTAGTCCAATATGCTGCTATAGCAAAACATCACAAACTAAGTAGTTTGTATACAACAGAAATTTATTTCTCGTGGTTCTGGAGGTTGCAAATTTGTGACCAGAGTGCTTCCTGGTTAGGTAAGGGCCCTCTTCTGGGTGGCAGATTTTTCCTTCTATCTTTATTTTTTTTTTTTTTGTAAGATTTATTTATTTATTCATGAGAGTCACAGAGAGAGAGAGAGGCAGAGACATAAGGTGAGACAGAGGCAGAGACATAAGGTGAGGAAGGCTCCATGAGAGGAGACTGATGTGGGACTTAATCCCAGATCCTGGGATCATGCTCTGAGCTGGAGGCAGACGCTCAACCACTGAGCCACTCAGGTGTCCCTCCTTCTATCTTTACATGGTAGAAGAGTCTAGGAGCCCTGTGGGGTTTTGTTTTTAAGGGCACCAATCCCATTCATATGAGCTCTACCCTCATGACCTAATCATCTCCCGAAAGTTCCTCCTACTAATTCCATCACCTTTGAGAGTTGGGATTTCAACATATAAATTTGGGGGAAGTGGTGCACAAACCTTCAACCATAGCAAACCCTCTGCAAACTGTTCCTTGTGTCCCTCAATTTTAAATTTATGTCAGTACCAAAAATAGGCTGAGGGATGCCCCCATATGGAAGACCATGGGAATTTCTTTATGGGCAAATGTCTGCTGAATTTCCTCTGAGGATTGTAGTCTTGGAATGACAGCTTGTGTTTGCTCTTTTCTTTTTCTTATGTTTGTGCTTTGTTAGTATCACTTCAGCATATCACATGTTCAGTTAGCCAATTAGTGTAAAATTACTTTATTGTCATATGAACAAGTGGATATAGATAAAATACACAGGCTTTTTATTTTCAAAATAATGTCAATCCAAGATCAGTCAAAAGTTAATATTCCAATCAGACTTGACCAATTATCAGGTGAAACACTATCACTTACTAGAGCATGACAAGTGAACCACATAACTCTTTTGCAAGAGTTAGGAGTGAATCATTGTGTTTTTATGATGAGGCATTGAAGATTCATGAACATTTCTTTTTCCCTTTTTTTCCTGGTTAATTCCATTAACCTATACATAACTCTTTGCATAACCTATCAAAGATGGAGATTGTTGGGCCCAGTTCAGAAAAGCTCAACTCAGCCAATCCAGAACATATAAAATTGCAACCTCAGTTGGGCTCCATCAAGGAGTAATCTGAGATGAGGACTGTGTTTTCACAGTAGGATTTAGAGAAATTGCAAGATTATCACCAACTCTGTATTAATAACTTGAGTTTTTAAGCTATAAACATGACTTAATATTTGTGTGTTCATAAGTCAAATCAAAATTACTTTGAGGATGATGCTCCTATTTAGGCACCAAAAATTAAGAAATGAATGTAAGGACATTTTAACTTGTATTCAATTTTATATTTCCTTGGAAACTCTAGTTTTGACATATTTTAATGTTTTTATTATAATTGATAAATTGACTCCAACTATTTAACTTTCTTAAATAATTTTATTTATTTTATTTTTTAAAGATTTTATTTATTTATTTATTTATTTATTTATTTTTTTATTTATTGTTCTCTCTCTCTCATGAGAGAACAGAGACAGAGGCAGAGACATAGGCAGAGGGAGAAATACGCTCCATGCAGGGAGCCCCACGTGGAACTCGATCCCGGGACCCCCGGATCACGCCCTGAACTGAAGGCAGACGCTTAACCACTGAGCCACTCAGGCGTCCCGTTCTTAAGTAATTTTATATGCTTTTGTCATCAGCTTGTCAATGAAAAAGTTTATGACAAACTGAATATGGAAATAGGTTGGTAGAGAAAGGTGTGTATCAGGAAAAGCATTTGGGTAGGAATGCAACAAAGAAAGAAAGATGATTCCAAAAGAGTGGGCCCATCATGGGAGAGTTCCGCTCTCCCAGGTCTGTAAGAGATCTGAGATACAATTCTCTTTGAGGAACCCAGCACTCATGGAGCAATCTGTGGCTTTAGGAACCTGTGAGGCACTGTAGTCTTCTCTTATTGTCTTAGGCCAATTCTCTGGAAACAGACTCTCACAGGAAGATTTGAACGCAGCAATTTAATTGGAGAATGTGCTTGGGAACAGTCCATAGAGGATGAGGAAAGCAAGATTGTGCAGAGGGAGGAGGTGATGCAGTTGTAGTAGAAGTCTCAGCAGACCCCATAGGAGAACTCCATAGCGTGGTTGGTCTCCCAAAGTTGTTCCAGACTGAGGCAAAGGGATAGGCCCCTTGCTCCCTCTACCCTCCTCTACTCTCATCAACCAGACATTGGAAGAAAACTGCTCTGAGAGGGTGTGAATCTAGATGCCTTTATCCGAGGGCATTTTCCAAAGACTTGGGACTTGGTCAAGTTACCAGCCATCAACATTCCTGGCAGCTGGGATAATAAGGTCTTTGTTCTGATGCAGAATTAGGACGGCCTGACCACAGCATTTCCTGTGGTTACCATGCCCTCTTGAATGCAAAGCATGCAATTATTATATTTTTCTTGTTATTATTAATAATTAGACCTAACATTTATTGAGACTGCTTTATGTATTGGACACCGTGCCTAATGCTTTATGAGGCTGGCCACTTTCAGCATAACCATGCTGTGAGAGCACTAGGTATGAATATAGGCTTTGGAGTTGAAATGTTCCAGTAAAATGCCAGCTCGTCTTCCTGCTTTCTGGCTGCACAAACCAGAACAAGACCCTCAAATTTATAGACACCACCTTGCAGGGTATCTGGGAATGTGAAATGAACTTATCTGTATAAAGCATTTAGAACAGTGCCCGTCATACAATTTACACTTAGGAAAGGTTAGTTATAATTATTGCCTTATCCATTTTACGAGTGAAGAAGAAACTGAGTTTTGGAGAGGTTAGATAAATGCCCGGGCACACGGACTCAGGCAATCTATGAGTCCATTCTCTTCCCTTTCTTAAACATTTTGTGTAATAAAATACTAAGCATATCTGATAGGTAGAGGTCCAGGAAATCTAACAGGTTATGTTCTCCAGGCCTTCTGAATGAGAGGGTCAAACCAAATAAAGGTTAACTCCATAAAATAATATGGGTTCCTCTGACACTGCAGCAAGATTCTAACTTTAAAGAGAATATAATAATTTATTTATCCACTCATTATTCAACAACATGTTTTTGAGTTGGGCCATTATTCCAGCTATTCTCCTGGATTCTGGAATAAATTCTGGAAGAAAGCAGGATAGTCATTGTTCCTGCCCTTGGGGACTTATGGTCAAACAAGAAAAGTATGTTAAATATTACAAAAGAGAAGCATAAACTATGTGGAGATGAGAAGAAGCATGGGCTTCAGATTTAGTTAATACTTAAGTACTTACTATAGTTATGGCTAAAACTGCCACTCTTATACTTATAACCTACATGAATCATTAATGATTACGCTATTTCCCCCTGACACTTGATGTGGCCTCACAGCATGTAGTAGCAGCATATTACATGTGTTCAAAAGGAAAAAAAAAAGTAAAAATTTAGTAGTACAGGTGAGCCATTTCATTCAATGGCTATATGCCCTGGAGAGAGCATGAAATGGGAAACATTACTTTGCTATTCAGTCAGTTGGCTTCAGTTTCCATTTACTTCTTATAATATGAACACTTTACTGAGCTGGGCATGATTCTTATGTTAAAGACACTTACTTTTCAAAAACATGGCCTCTAAACATAAACTAACTATTTCATCTGTGCTCAGTTGAAGGAACAGCAATCTGTTCCAATCCTGGAGGAAAAATTTCTGGTGTTGCATTTATGAGTCCCCATTGTAGTATAGAATACGTCCATGTATGGTACTTGATCTGTGATTAAAGGGACTTTTAGAGGTAGCTTTGATTAAATGCAATTCTTGCCTTATATACTGACTTCAGAACTTACTCCCTGAATAAGTTGTGACTCTCTATAGTATTGTCTTTAAGCAAATGGACTCTGGAGCCAGGTGAATTCGAGTTCAAATCACAGTTCCCACATACCTAACTGTGTTATATTGGAGAATTTAATTAACTTCTCTATGCTTCATTTTCCTCCTCTGTAAAATGGGGATAACTCTATAACATAGGACTGTTATGAGGATTAAATGAAATGAAATTTCATTAAATGAAACACTTAGTACAATGTTTTATTGAGCAATAAAGGTCTATTAAGAGAAATCCTTGTCAAACATAGAATTCTTGAGAGTCAGAGTTGGCACAGCAGCTGAAAGTTATTTTGTGCTGATATGTGTATTAGGAAACAATAAAACATGGAAGAAAATAGTATATAAAACAGTGATTAAGTTTAATTTTGGAGTTAGTGCTGAGCTTGAAACCCCACTTACTACACTTACAAGCATTGTAGCTTTGGGCAAGTTATTTGACTTCTCCAAGCTGTTCATCTGTAAAATGATGCAACTAATTCTTCACTCACAGGGTTGTTGTGAGGATTAAATGAAATGATCCATATAATGCATTTAGCTGCGTTCTTTGACATATGGAATGCACTCCAAAGTGTCAGCTATTATTATTATGGAAAAATTTCGCACATATTAGCTTTTTAATCTCCAGTTATTTATTTTATAAATAGAAGAAAGGAAGTTCAGTGATTTGTCCAGCTGGTAAGTGGTGATGCTTTTCTCATCATGGATTATTGCAAATTCAGGTCCTTTCCCTCAACCTGCTTCCCTCCTCATACACCCCCTCCCTCTGCAATATACCTGGTGCTCCCCTCCCTAACAAAATATGGGCAAGACACTGTTACAATTTCTGCTGCTGGCATAATATTATAATAGCACACACCTGATACCAAAATTAGTACTATCACTAAAATTACTCATGGAAAATCTCTGCAAGGTTTCAATAATATATGAATATGTCAAACTGAATGGTCACATGCCAGAATGAGTCTCCAGAAATAATTGAGAGGATATGTCAAGCTTAAATATTTATACTCTTAAAAAGAAAATGAAAGATACCTTTCTGCAAATACAAAGTATAGACTAAAAGCTACAGGAGAAGGGCATGGAAGTAAACTCTTCATTGTAGTTGTCTTAGTTTAGGAAGAATTCACCATGATTTCAACTTTGCGGTTTAGGAAAGAAAATATAATCTCTTGTTCTCTCATTTTTTCTTTTTTTTTTTTTGCTAGTTACAGAAGCCTCTTTATACCTTTAAAATCCACTTTTTTTAAATTCATAGAGACACACACACAGAGAGAGAGAGAGAGAGAGAGAGAGAGAGAGGCATAGACACAGTTAGAGGGAGAAGCAGGCACCATTCAGAGAGCCTGATGTGGGACTCGATGCAGGGTCTCCAGGATCATGCCCTAGGCTGCAGGCGGCGCTAAACCGCTGCACCACCAGGGCTGCCCTAAAATACATTTTAATGTCAAAATTTATCAATAAGGAGTAGAGCTAATGTTGAATGTGCATTGGTTAGATACCTTATAAAGTTGATCCATGTTTTTGAGTCCTGGACTGCAGTGTAATATGACAGTGCCATATTCAGAGTCCCTAGAGCCCTGCATTCAGAGTGCTTGCTGCATACCATGTCTGTGACATGAAACAATAATACACACACCTGAGATCATGGTAGTTTTAGTCTAATCTAGATCATGGTAACTGTCCATTTGGTTTTGGTGTTGAATCTTTTTGTCCTTTGTGTGCAAGCCTGCCTAACATCCAGTGACTCATAAAAGTC
The DNA here is from genome assembly GCF_048164855.1 of Canis lupus baileyi. Classification (NCBI taxonomy): domain Eukaryota; kingdom Metazoa; phylum Chordata; class Mammalia; order Carnivora; family Canidae; genus Canis; species Canis lupus. The sequence goes on from NC_132847.1 coordinate 60,274,107, forward strand.
AAGCATATAATTCAAGCAGGAGTGATAAAATTTTCTCACTTCCCGGTCTTTAATTTCTGCCTATTCTCATTCTGACTCCAATTCTGTCCTGTTTCTGGGACTGGGCCGACTCCCTCCTATTTTCACATTGTGTCTGAGGAGATTTTGTTTTTTTTTTTTGTTTTTTTTTTTTTTTTACTTTTTTTTTTTTCTGAGGAGATTTTGTCTTGGATGTTTTACTAATGCTCCTTGCTTTGAATGTTCTCTGGTAGGATATCCTGCCCTAGTTGACTTTCCTGTCCCTCACACACTCACCTATATGCACTCCAGGAAGAGAAATATAACCAAAATGGCTGGTTGGCAACATCACATAGGCTTCTTGAATACTTGTCCCTCTCTTGGGAGATTTCATAATTATTGCCCATCACTTTATGTGTGTGTGTGTGTGTGTGTGTGTGTGTGTGTGTGTATGAAATGTAATTCTCCCATTGCTCTTTAAATCACCATTTTTCACACACATTCTACTCAACTGCACGTGTACAATGAGGTACAATGAGTTATTTGCACAATCTTCCTCCTGGAAATTATAATAATTAATGCTAATATAGTAATTACTATAGACCAGACACTATTCCAAGCATTTTATATACATCAAACTCATTTAATCCTCAAAAAAATTCCATCAGATAAGTAAGATTATCTCCATTTTACAGATGAGGTAACTAAGCTACAGTGAAGTTTGCTGAAGGTTATCTGAAATACTATTAAATAAAACTTACACAGCATTCTGAATCTTAGAATTTATGTTATTTTATGTTAGTTCATTAAATCTACTCAATTATTACTCAATCATGGTTGTGGGTTGCAATATTCAGTAACAATATAAGATATGTTTGTCTATGTTTCTTATTTCCCCATTCAAATTATCATCCTTTCCCTCAAAGCCTAGTTCTTTGAACTGTCTTATCAGTACAAAAGCAATCCCAATAGAAAATGTATAGTAAAAAGTAACAGAATTCGGAAGAAGAAATACAAATGCCCCATAAACACATGAAAGGATACTCAACCTTACTAATAATCAGGAAAATGTGAATAAAAATAATAAGTTTTCACCTAACATATTGGCAAATTTTATTCATGATAATCATGAGGTGTAGGGAACTGGGAGGTCCCATTTATGCTCTGCTGCTGGATGAATAAATTGGTATAACCTTTTTGAGTGGTAATTTGGCAGCTGCTCATAAAGATTTAAAGATGTGTAATCTTCAAGGCAGCAATCCCACTTTTAGGTATCTATCTTAGGGAGGTATTCAGATGTGGGTATAGTAAGTAGAAGTATGTTTACCACAGCATTATTTGTAATAACAAAATCCATCAACTGGTAATTGGTTGAATAAATTGTGGTGCTCACATTCATAGAACACCATGTCTGCAGCAGTCCCAAAGAATCAGGTGGATATATATGTACTGACATTTCAAAAGCTTTTAGGCAAAAAGGAAACTTTTACTTTTTTTTTTTTTTTAAGACTTTACTCATTTATTTGAGAGAGAGAGAGAGAGCGCGCCCGTGCACACTCACACACAAAAGCAGGGGGAGGGGCAGAGGGAGAGGAAAAAGCAGACTTCCCACTGAGCAGGCTTGATCCCAGGATCCCTAGATCATGACCTGAGCTGAAGGCAGATGAGCAACCAACTGAGCCACCCAGGTGCTCCAAAAGAAATTTTTGGAAAAATAAATCAAGTTACCGGTTAACTTAAAAAGGAAATACAAAATTACATATCTCTATATGAACATGTGTGCCATATGCTTAAAAACCAAATAGAGAGCCAGCTGTAAAGGAGAAAGCATCTGGGAAGTAGAGACAGTATTGTTTGAAGTTTTTATACATACAAACACAAAAACATTTGTGGCTTTCTCTGTGTGAATTTTAAAAGTCAAATAAATGTATAATATGTCTTTTTACAGAGAATTTGTCTTTCATGCAATCCCTTCCTGTTTTATTTGCTTTTTAAAAGAGGACTGCAGAAGAGGACTATTCTTTGATCCTTTTCTATCTACTCAGAAGAGTCTATTCTACCGTCAAGGCAGATTAACGTCAAAGGCTTCCTAGTGTTTGTACATTGCCTTCAAGGCAAGTGGACTTAAATGATAGAGGGATGACACTATAAGGAACTCTGCAATCCCAGGATTTAGAATGATCAAATACTCAGTGTTAGTCAAACATTATATGGAGATATGAAATATGGTGTAGCATATTTTGAATTTTTGGAAAAAGCAACGCAATAGATGTTCTTCCATTAATTTGGGCAATGGACCCTGGGCTTATTTAGTTGACTGGACTATTACCCTAAATGCTTCCAAATAAATTCAATAGAGGTGTTCATTCATTGGGCGTCTTCCCAATTGTGAAGATCCTATTGTTGTAAAAGATGTTTTTTCTTTAAATCAGCATATGTATAGGTACCCAATAAAGATCATTACTTGTACTTTTCAGAATTAGTAATTTGAGAACAAATATGTAGAAAATGTCTTCACACCATTTATCTGTATGACCTTTAAAATAACCCAAAGTGTTTAAAACCAGGGCATTCACAGTACTTGTTTTTCTATCTATAGTTGAACTTTGTTTTCTTTCTCATTTAGATTTATAAGATTTGGCCCAACACCCAAGTCTCTGGGTGCACATGTTAACACGAATTGGAGGCAATCGAGTGCTTAGAAACCATAGTGATTTGTGTTGTTAAAACAGATTTTTAAAGTAATAACAACTCTTGAACTTAAGTTCCACTCTGGCAAAAGCTTGATTAAAAAGAAAGCATTTGCAGTTTGAAAATCAACTTATTATTTGTGCTCTAAGGATAATGAAAAGAAGCAGTCAGCATAACCAACCAACAATCTTCCAAATTTAATGGAATGCAGTGAGAGTGAAACCACAGCTATGGAGTGCATCATGTTCCTAGAAATTTAAACACAACAAACAGTCATTGTTCTCACAAACTGTACCTCATTTGATCATTCCCTCTTTGTCCTTATTGTTTCTATCATGTATTTACAGGATCATTTTCAAAGACAATCAAGGAAATAATGATTTTGATGCCCCCACTAGGAGACACTTAATTTTAGCCCCGATTCAATTATAATGTGAGTCAAACAATTTGCTTTTTGTACATAGTTTATGTTGCAGTTTTTAAGATATAATAGGAGAAACCTCTAAGTGCTTGGCTTGGTTCTTCATTACCTTGGTATATTTGTAGTCCAGAGACAATAGAAATTAAAAATAAAATAGCAGCTAACATTTATGAAGTGCTTATCATATGCCTGTTATTTTCATATATATTTCAGCAACTGACTTTTTGAAATTGGCCTCTCCAACTTGACAAAGACTTTCCTCCTGAGAATTCCTCCTCTCAGTTTCAGATTAGACTATATCTTTTTCCTGGATGGGTCGCAGAAGGTTGAACTTATTAAATCTGCATTCATCCTCCAGGAAACACTCTGTTATCTACTGGGAGGCATGATGGTAGCAGTTCCACATGGTCATGGCCTTGTGAATACTTACTTAGATGCTGTGTATTAAGGAGGGAAGCTATCATATACTTATCATTGCTTACAGGTATAGATTTTTAGTTGTCTGTCTTTTGGGTTAGACAATAAACTTCTTGGGTTCAGAGACCATTCCATGTTGCCCTGTATTGCTTGTCAGAGTTCTAGCATGGTGTCCATGTTGTTCCAAATGGAGGAATTTTTTCTTTCTCACAATTGAACAATATTCCATTGTGTGTGTACATATACAGAATTATATCTATCTATCTTTTTTATATCTATCTATCTATTATCTATCTATCTATCTATCTATCTATCTATCTATCTATCATCATCTATCTAATCTGTCTCTCTACATATCTCACATTTCCTTCATCCATTTGTCTGTAAATGGACACTTAGGTTATTTCTCTATCTTGGCTATTGTGAATAATGCTTCATTGAACATGGGAGTGCAGATATCTCTGAGAATCTGATTTCATTTCCTTTGGATATTTGCAGAAAAGTGAGATAGCTGAGTCATATGATAGTTCTATCTTTATTTTTTTAATTTAAAAAAATTTAATATTTATTTATTGATTTATTTATTCATGAGAGACACACAGAGAGAGGTAGAGACACAAGCAGAGGGTGAAGCAGTCTCCATGCAGGGATCATGCCCTGAGCTGAAGGCAGATACTTAACCGCTGAGCCACCCAGGCATCGCTAGTAGTTCTATTTTTAATTTTTTGAGGAACCTCCATACTATTTTCCCTAGTGGTTATACCAACTTACATTCCTACCCCTAGTGCATAGGGTTCCTTTTTCTCCACATCCTTGCCAACATTTGTTATCTCCTGTATTTTTGATGATGATCCTTCTAACAGGTGAGGTGATATTTTATAACTCCTTATCAGATACATGATTTGCAAACATTTTCTCCCATTCTGTAGGTTGCCTTTTCATTTTGTTGATTGTTTCTTTTGCTGTGTAGAAGCTTCTTATTTTAACACGGTCTAACTTACTTATTTTTCTGCTTTTATTGCTTATGCTTTTGGGTGTCATATGTTAAAAATCATTGCCAAGACCAATGCCAAGGAGCTTTTCCTCTATGCTTATTTCAGGAGTTTTATTGTTTTAGGACCTCTGTTTAAACTCTTCTTCCATTTTTAGTTCATTTTTGGGAGTTGAGTAAGTTAGAGGTCCAATTTCATTCTGCATGTGTTTATCCAGTTTTCCCATTAGTTATTGAAGAAACTATCCTTTTCCCATTGCGTATTCTTAGCTTCCTCATTAAATATTAGTTGATTGTATGTGGGAAGACTTTTTTCTGGTCTCTTGATTCTGTTCCATTGGCCTATGTGTCTATTTTTATGCCAATACCATACTGTTTTGATTACCACAGCTCTGTAGTATAGTTTGAAATCAGGAAGGGCAGCACTGTTTTCTTTTTTTTAGATTTTATTTATTTATTCATGAGACACACACACACACACACCCAGAGGCAGAGACACAGGCAGAGGGAGAAACAGGCTCCATGCAGGACTCAATCCCGGGATTCCAGGATCACGCCCTGAGCTGAAGGCAGGCACTAAACTGTTGAGCCACCCAGGGATCCCCACAGCACTGTTTTCTGATATCAGGCTCTATATGCATAGACATATGTGGAAGTACCTGGTGGGATTAAGGAATGATATTGATCCAAGTTCAAGTAATCAACAAGCTGGGCTGATGCAAAAAGACAAATTGACTCTATCAGATTTTCCCTCTGGAGAATACTGAGAAAACATGGCAGAAGCATATAGGATAAAAGTTAGGAGGGAGGAGCCATGGGTAATAGACACAAAGATGGTGGCGAAGCTGGTAGAGAAACCAGGAAACACAGGCAGGGAGAGAGCAGCTATGTTATAAAAATGGAGAAGCATTTGAAGGAAAAGGCATAAGGTCTCTAGAGCTGCCAAGGACCCAACACAAGCCTCTAGTTTCTTCTGTGCCTGAGGCCTGGATGTCCGGGAAACCACTCCTATTGCCTGCAGGAACTTGGAAGAATTGCTGTTTTTTGTAACCCTAGAGTGTAGTACAAGAGTGCTTAACCATGGTGTAGAGGTTTGATGATCAGCTCAGGGACACTCCCAGCATCTGGCTGACCCCAGGCCCAGCAGAACTGGGAAGTCCTCAGTGTAGGACTCAGGCAAGGAGTAAAATGGTAGGTGACCCATTACTCAAATGGGGATATAGGGTTCAACTTGTGACCATGGGAACACAACATGTGTTTCTCCCATCTCACCTCATCCTCTGCCTTTACTCATTGTACTTTCTAGCCATATTGGCCTTTCTCATGGGTTTCTCTTTTTGTTCCCCACTGAAGGCCTTACCTTCTCTTCATTATTAGTGTCTACTTATTCTTCAGGTACTGGGCTAAATGTCCCTTCCTCTGAATACTTTCTTTTACTAATAATTCCAAAATATACCACACCTCTACTTTACCTCAGAACAGTTTATAGTTTTACCTCAGAGCCCTCAACAAAATTTGTAATCTTTACTTGCATGTTTCTGTTAGATGTAGGTTTTCTCACTAGATTACATTTCACAAGGGCAGGGCCTATGTTTGCCATAGTAATATCCATTTCCTTAATACCATCCCCACTGCTACAGAATTAACCCTATTAATATCTGATGAATGAATAAATAAATACACCAGAATTAAAGTGATGTAGGAGTAGAGAGTTGAGCAGTCCATTACTGAATCATGTTTACTTTCCTTCAAACCAAGATCATTATGGTCACCTAATGATAATTATCTTCTTACTGCAAAACTCTATTATATTTTTAGTCTTTCTGAATGCCTTTTTTTGAAAGCTCATAATCAAGAAAATGTCTTTTCTTTGGTGAATTTTCTCAGTGACTGGCATCCGCTATATGATTCTATTAACAGTTGCCTTTTAAATAATTTTTCAAAAAGATTCCTATATCATGCAGTGTCATTTGTAAATGATGTCACCCTTTCCTTGGAAAATCCTACATTTCCTGATTTTCAACTGGAAATCTGAGTATCATGAGCAGGGGTGACTCAGAAGTTTTTCTTCTTTTAGAATGTGAGTTTAATCCTGATAGTCTGGTTTATGCTGGCCCTGTAGAATTCAACATGTCAAGAACAATTTTATCTGTTTTTCATATCAGATTCCATAGCAAATTCACAGTTGGATCTAGCAGAAGGGAAGGCAGGGATGTCAAAGAAACAGATGTTGGCATTGTAAAAGCAGATGCTCTGTGCTTAATTTTACATGCCAAAAAAATTCTATTATTAAAATTCAGCATCTGTCTTTTTACAGGAATTACTCACTCTCAACCAGGTTGAAACTAAGCCCTGGTATTCAATTACAGGAATTTTTTTCCTCACTCAGAATGTTACACATTTGAAAATCAAGTCGATAAACCAGATGCAAGCTTCTTACAATATTAGAAGGCCTTTATAGTGGAGTATGTAAGTAGCTTCAGACATGAAATTTTCTTATATGAATTGCATTAATTTCTGTCTCCTGCAAACTCCCTGCTCCCTTGAAGAACCCGGCAATGACAGGGATGCTAGTATGAGACTATCCATTAGAAGGAAGCATGAAAAGGCAGCTTTGGTTTTTGAGGAACTGAAGTCTGAGCCCAGGAGTGTTCCTGGTGAGACTTTTGATCAGTAATGAAGGGAGACCTAGCTAAGCTGGTGCTTTGAAATCCTGCATCCTTGATAAGGTCAAAGATACAGAGCTAGCTGCCCTAGGAACCTAATTAAAGCCATGCCTCTCTGAGAGAAATTAAACATTGGCAGGATGGAATGTACCAGCAGCTGTCAGGAAGCCATTTCTTCAAGGACAGCCGCACCTTGACAACACTTTAAAAGTGTTTTCCTCATCTGCTCTGTGAACTCCTAAAAAAAAAAAAAAAATCAGTCCTTTCATCTCTGATTTGACAGCTGGCCCTGAACAACTTCGTGAGTCTGTGCTGCTCTTTGCACGTAGGGAACTGTATTCGTGCAAAGGCCTTCCCATTTGTGGCAACTCAAAAGTCGCACTGATTGGACAATGAGTCAACGGAGGGCCCATTCATTAGGAGAAAGCTGAAGAAGAAGCATCACGTTAATCAAGGAACCTGGGATTCCACTTTAACACATTTCTAAATTAGGCTTTCAGAGTTTCAGTACAGCTTTTCACTTGTTTTTTACGGAAGAGGGTTGCAGAGTCCCTTTAACCTCGTTGAAACTAGCTGGCAGAAGGGCACTTAGGCGCTCAACATGTGTTGATTTGTTTTCAGACAGGCTGAAGGCTTGGAAGAAAGGGTGTAATTCCTTCTAAGTTTCCATAATATTTCCCAACGTGGGTTCTTGCAAGTCTACTTCGATTCCCATCAGGAAACTTCAGGAGGAAATTGCTTTTCATCTGTGGGTTCAGCATCTAGATATTGGTGCCTGTCAGGAGTAGAGTTTGACAATGGCTAGAGGATGAGAAAATCCCCAAGGGAGTATTCTGAGAACAAAAGAGAGAAATCAAAAACTTGTTAGGAAAGTCAGAGGAAAAAAATGTATTTCCTCTGTAAGAAACTATCAAATTTATACTTCACTTCTTGCTGAATGAAGACTAAATTTGAGAGTTGAGCAGCATGAACTTTATAAATATGCAAGATTCTAATGTACTTGAAAGAAATCCACTTGGTAATGATTATAGAGGGGAGACTTCTCTCTCAGGACTCTTGGGAGGGCTTAATAAGATATTGGTAGCTGTCCAGAATAACGTCTGTTCCATAGTGCTGAGACCAGCATTAGAAGCAACAAACAAAAACCAAACATAAAAACATTTATTATATATAGCCATTTCTTTTAGTACTTGATATTTTAAAGCTTTTTTTTTTTAACTTGTATGTCCTGAATTTAGCATAAGGTGTGCTCTAGCATGTTGGCTTTATATAGAAATGACTATGACCTCTTTGAAAGTGCAAACGATTCTTTTGTCCACCTTCAACTTGGAAGCTGGAGTAAATTGAGACAGAGTGACAGTAGCAACATTTTCTCTAGGATATAAAGAAAAATAACACAGTCACCAGAAACACGCATTATTCTCTGATCCTTCCAAAGGACTATGGGCTCTAACAATGCGCTCTGATTCCCTCGGATGCAATAGGATTTCTGGAAGAAAAGTACTTAGATCTTCTTGGTAAATGACAGGAGGCTTCACAAAGGTGCTAATATTTTGGCTGAGCTCTAAAGGATGAGCAAAAGTTTGCTGATGTAAGATTGAGAGGTGTGGGTAAGCGTGGTGTGCTCAAGAACCTACAAATTCTGCTCCTAGCTTTGTTCCCTATAATTCACTCTTTACCCAGAAGCCAAAGTGCTCCTGTTAAAACAAAAATCTGTTATATTACTCCCCTGCTTGATACCCTCTTTTGGCTTTACGATGCCAAATCTCTTATTTCTCCTGATGCACTCTTTCCCTGCCTGTGGCTTTTTATTTTTATTTTTTATTTAAAAATTTTAAAAAGATTTTATTTATTTGTTTATGAGACACACACACACATGCACACACACACAGAGGCAGAGACACAGGCAGAGGGAGAAGCAGGCTGCATGCAAGGAGCCTGATGTGGGACTCGATCCCAGATCTCCAGGATCACACCCTGGGATGAAGGTGGCGCTAAACCGCTGTGCCCCCTGGGCTGCCCCTGCCTGTGTCTTTTTAAACATGCCGAACTTCTTTTTGTTTCTTGAACCTGCTGACCTCCCTTCTCCTCAATAAATACCCATGTTACCTCTCCTAGAAAGTTCTCTGCAGATTTTCGAAGGTTGACTTCTTAGTATTCAGGTCTTTCCTGACCACTTTTCCCATCTAGTTACTCCATAATAGTTTTCTGATTTATTTTATTCATAGCATATATCCCTCCTTGAATGTATTAATTTTGCTATTTATTGTCTTAATAAAGAGAATATGTTGTTGTTAAAACAGAATTGTCACACATGGGTAGGTGCTCCACAAATGGTTAGCGAATGGCTGAGTAAAAAGGATGAAGAAATGGATATTTTTGTAAAGTTGAAAAATGATGGGAGTGTCAAAAAACACATCTTGAGAGGTAGACAGATACTTGACAATTAGGGTGGTATGCTGTCTTAGGAAATTTAAACTTTATTCCGAAAGAGTGGAAGGCATTGGATAATTTTGAGGAGGATAGCAAGGAGGTTGTAGCTGGAGAACAAAGAACAAGGGAAAGAGCAGAAGGAGATGAAAGAAGTGTAATTTCCTAAGGCTGTCATAACAAAGTATTACAAAGTTGTTTTAAGGGTGGCTTAAAACAACATAAATAATATTCTCTCATAGTGCTGGAGGCTGGAAGTATGGATAATAGGGTTTGGCAGGTTGGTTCATTCTGGAGCTTCTGTTTGCCTCTCCCACCTTCTGGTGGTTGCCAGTAATTCTTGGTTTATAGATACAACACTCCAGTCTCTGCCTCCCATGTCTTTCTCTCTTCTGGGCCCCTACCCCACCCATTGTGTGTCTCTATCTCTTGATTCTCTTCCTATGAGAACATCAGTCACTGATTAGGGCCCACCCTAATCCAGTATGACTTTGTCCTAAATAATTATATTTGCACAGACTCTATTTCCAAATAAGATCAGATTCTGAGATCCCAGGTAGACAATGAATTTTGAGGGGTTACTATACAATCCAGTATAAGAAATAACAAGGAACAAAATCATTTAGGTCTCTGTAGGCTATAGTAATATATTTGGCTTTTATTCTGAGGGAGATGGGAAGCCATAGAAGAGTGTGAGCCAACAAGTGACATGATCCAAGTTAAATTTTAAAGAGTGCTCTGGCTGCTGCATTTAGAATGGACTGTAGGGGGTAGGGGTGGGAAGAGGAGGCACTAGCTGGGAAACCATTGCCTCCTATTATTACTAAAATAATTCAGATGCCAGAAGATGGTGTTTTGGATTTGAGTAGGACCAAGGGAATGGAAAGAGATTATATTCTGGATATTCTGAAGGTAGAGACAATAAGATATTCTGATGGATTGGAGGTGGCATGAGGGAAAAAGACAGCAGTAAAGATTACTCAAGATTTTTGACCTCAGCCGCTGGTAGAAAGGTGTTGCCATCAACCAAAATGAGAAAGACCATGGCTAGGACAGGTTTATGGCAAATAATGGATGATCAATTTTTTATATAATTTCAGATGCCAATTAAGTATGGAAGTGAACAATTCATAAAGTAATTGGCTATAAAAGTCTTAGTGCAGTGAAGAAGACTTGGATGGAGACATGAGACTAAGAGTCATTAATACATAGATGGTATTTAAATCTGTAAGATTGGATGAGCTCCAATAGAAAAAGTGAGGATAAACAAGATGCTCAAAAATGGAATCTTAGGCCACTTCACTAAGATCAGAGATCGGAAAAAAAGCAAGAAGGAGCAGCTGGTGAGAGAATGTGAAAATCAGATGAGTGAAGTGTCCTGTTATCCAAATGAAGAAAGTGTTTGAAGGGGGAAGGGAATGATCAACTTTGCCAAATGCTGGAACAGAGAGGGGAACAAACATTGAACCCTGAAGTTAGTATTGCGGAGGTTATTAGTGATTTTTTAAAGACTTTACTTACTTATTCATGAGAGACAGAGAGAGGGAGGCAGAGACATAGGGACCCCCATGGGGAGCCTGCTGTGGGACTCAATCCCAGGATCCCAGGATCCTGACCTGAGCCGAAGGCAGGTGCTCAACCACTGAGCCACCCAGGCACCCCGGTTATTAATGATTTTAATAATGCACACTTAATGGAGTGGTGGAAGGGAATGCCAGATAGGAAAGCCATGAAAAAACAGGATGAGAAAATTGAATAAAATGGATAATTTTGGTGTGAAGTTTTGCTGAAGAGCAATGGTTATCAATTTGGGCAATTTCCTGAAGGGAAATTTGATAATGTCTGGAGATATTTTCAGTTATCACAACTGGAGTCAAGGGTGCTATTGGCAACTAGGTGACAGAGGATAAGAATGCTCCAAACATCTTACAATGCACAGGACAGCCTTCACCAATGCGTACAGACCATGCTCCATTCTTCGTCACTAAAATTTGGCTTTGAAACTATTGTCATCGTTCTCTAACATCCTCTATCACTTTATGAGGCAGTCATCTAACATCCTTTGTTTATTAGAAGATTTTAACCTTTGGTTCACTGTCACTCAGTCCAACAGTTCTCATCGTAATTGTTACTGATTTCAATGTCCACATAGAAAATCCTTCCAACATTCTTGGCCTCTCAGTTCCTTGAATTTCAACAACAGAAAACAAGTACTAACACTGTAAGGCAGGGTTCTGCAAGCTAGACCCATGGGCCAAATCTAGTACACTGCCCCTTTCATCTGGCCTATGAGCTAAGAATAATTTTAATATTTTAGAAGTGTGACAAATAAGAAAGAATTTTATTTGTGACAGGTTAAAATTACATGAAATTCAAATTTCAGCTAACATAATAAAATATTATTAGTATATATCCAAGCCCATTTGTTTCTGTGTTGTCTATAGCTGCTTTAACACCACAGGGGCACAGGTAAGTTGTTGAGACAGATCCAGTGTGGCCCCCAAAGCCTAAGGTATTTACCATTTGGTCTTTTATGAAAAAAAATTATAGACCTCAGCTGTAGCAGGTTTATATAATACAGGGAGTTTAGAGGTAAAATCCTAAGAAAGGAATAATTCCTTTGTAATTCATGAACATAGATCTTTATTTTTTTCCAAGTTATTTCTTTTTTAAAAATAATTTTTAGATTTGAATATAGCTGACATGCAATGTTAGATTAGTCTCAGGTATACAACATAGTGATTTAACTTCCTATACATTATGCTATGCTCACAAGTGTAGGCACCATCTGTCACCATACAATAGTATAATAATATCATTGACTATATTCCCTATGCTGTGCCTTTTATTCCATGCCTTATTCATTCCATAACTGGAGTCCTGTATCTCCCAATCCCCTTGACCCATTTTGCCCATCTTCACACCCCTTTTCTTCTGGAAACTATCCATTTATTCCCTATATTTTACATCTGGTTCTGTTTTTTTGTTTGTTTATTCTTTGTTTTGTTTTGCTCGTCTATTTGATTCCACATGTGTGTGATATCATACAGTATTTGTCTCATTCTGACTTGTTTCACTTAACATAATACCCTCCAGGTCCACCCCTGTTGTCGCAAATAGCAAGATCTCATCCTTTTTTATGGCTTCCCCAAGTTGCTTCTTGTTCAAATATTCCTCAGATTCTCTTTGGCACTGACGATCAATATTTCCATGATACAAATCACATTATGTTTAATGCTCTGCTCTCCTTGGTCTGTGTTACTGGATTACCTTTGCCATATGGCAGCCATCAGAGCTCTGAAATTTCTAACTATGTTGTTTCTCCCATTTTCATTTGCCATTTTTTAAAACAGAAAATGTCCACGTTCCATATTCTGTAGGAGTTTTCCATTTACTCCGCAGAAGCATGTTACATGAGGAGGAAATAAAGCCTATAGCTGATATGCATTAAAGTAACTTGCTTTATTTCTGGGAGTTAAAACCATTTTGTCAAATAACTTAAAATAACCTTGCTCCTTTGGCAGAAATTGGACTTCCAGCAGCTGATGGTAAAACTGTTATCTGGAGGAGGGAATGATCTGTACATTTATTGTATAACATTCACAATCATAAGCCCTGTTACAAATGTGCCCAAAATCATTTGCCATAGTATATTTTTAAATCTTTCACTCAGCCTAGTGAGCTTTCTAAGTCAATCTGTGTGGAGAAACTTAAATTAGAGAAATTAAATAACCTCTTTTTTCCCCCTACTTATTTTGACTTCCCATTAAACAATAACAGCAGTAATTTAATAACCTACTTCTGGTACAGAGAAGAGAGCCAGGAGGGATTCTGAACCACTGAGGTTTCATGGGGACTCCTCATTTTTCTGCACTTTGACTTAGGACCGCATGAGAGAATCTGGCTGGAAGAGGTTCGTTTCTGAGATGAGTTAGAAGTAATTAAGCAGCGGACCAAAGAGCATATGAAGGAGGAGCCAAGGACAGGATGAATATGCAGGAAAGACAGCAAATTGTGGATCGAAGTTAAGAGAGGGAAACAAAGGCATTCTGGGGACAAAGAAAAGAACCATATGGCTGTTCATAGGAAGGAGCTTAGGTAAAAGTCATATACAAGATGGTATTACTGGTGAATATTTGGAGTTTTCTGAGTCTAATTTAAATGAGATTTATTTCCATTAATAAACACACCATTTGGGGAAATGCAGGACAAAGCAAATTCTAATGAGATCTCTGGCAAAAGACTCTCCTGGCACAATTGGAGAGGAAGAAGGGAGGGCAGGAATTCTTCCGACAAAAATCCCAAGGATTTCCTTCCACTGTATCCTTTCCATTTCTTTATTTAAACTAGCTAGCTTCATCTAAACCAGTGGTTTACAATTCTGATTACGCAGCAACTGGCACATCACCTGTGGAACTGGCATATATACCAATATGCCAACATTTGCCACAGGCCGCTCAGGACCACAATTTTGGGTAGGGGGAGGTCCAGGCAATATTATCATTTTAAAAAGCTCTCTAATTCTAATGTGCAGCCAGGGTTGAGAACTACTGGTCTAAGCAAGAGCTTTTCAATCTCAGTACTATTCAGTTTGAGCTGGTAGTTCTTTGCTGTGGGGCTATCCTGTGCATCTTAGGATGCTTAGCAGCATCCCTAGCCTCTGTCCACTAGATGCCAGTAGCACTCTTCTGCCCATCAAGTGGTGGCAACTAAAAATTTGTCCGAATTTTGGCAAATTCCCCTGGGGGGCAAAATTGCCTCCAATTGAGAACCCCGGACCTAGACCAAATAAAACCGGGAACATATAGATGCTCTGAGCTGCCTTCCAATTCCTTTATGGAAGAGATGATACCTTAAATAAAACACCTCGATAAATCCAGTTACATTGAAAATTGGTGCAGCATTATGTAAAACAGTATGGAGGTTCCTCAAAAATAAGAAATAGAACTACATATAATCCAGCAGTTCCATTTTGGGTATATATACAAAGAAAATGAATCAGGATCTAGAAGAGATACCTGCACTCCCATGTTCATTGCAGCACTATTCATAATAGCCAAGTTATGGAAACAACCTGAGTATCCATCAGTGGATGAATGGATAAAAGAAATGTGGTATACACACACACACACACACACACACACGCACACATATACACAGTGGAATATTATTCAGTCATGAAAAAGAAAAACCCTGCCACTTGCAATAACATGGATGGACTTTGAGGGCATTTTGCTAAGTGAAATAAGTTAGAGAAATATGAAGGCCATATGGTCTCACTTATATGTGATCTCTAAAAAAGCCAAACTCATAGAAACAGAGAGTAAAAAGTGGTTTCCAGTGGCTGGGGGATGGGGGAAATGTGGAGATGTCAGTCAAAGGGCACAAACTTCTAGGTATAAGATGAATAAATTCTGGGGATCTAATGTACAAGCATGGTGGCTATAGTTAGTAATACTGTATTAAATACTTGAAAGTGCAGAGTAGATCTTAAATGTTCTCAGCACATGCACACATACACACACAAATGGCAATTATGTGAACTGATAGATATGTTAACTAACCTTATTGTGGTAATCATTTTGCAATATATATGTGTATCAAATCGTTACACTGCACACCTTATGTTTAAATAATAGGTTAATTATACCTCAATAAAGCTGGAAAAAATGGACTCTGCATTTTCTCATATTTTTTTTATTAATTTGTACACACAAATATGCCTCCTTGACTTGAAGATATCCCCTTAAGCTTGGCTCATTTGAAGCAACAGGGTAGTTTGGGGTATGTGTGTATGTGGGGAAAAAACTAATATTAAAACTAACATCACGTATTCTGTTTTATTTGTAGTGTTATACATGCATGTGGTATTAATACAGAACAAGAATGTCTGACCCATGAATCAAGTGATCGACTCTGATATACTTTAAAGAAAGCGTGGCAGAGACTGACCAACATGGGGATGGAAGACAGAATTGCACACTCCATAGTGTTTTAGGAAGCAAAATGGGACATCATGAAATACATTTTATCTTTTAAAAAACAGTCACAAATAAACCTATGGGGATTAATACCATCTCCTGGTAAGAACCATGTCAGTATTTATAACCAGTTTGCTCTGCTTGCAAGAGCTGTGGTATAATAGGAAGGAAATCTTTTAAGTTAAAAAAGAACTGGATGTGAATCCCAGCTACACCAATAGTAAATGTTTGCTCTTGTTGGTTATTCATGTTGAGACATTATTTCCTTATTTTTTTAGATAAAACATCATGGCTACTCTGTGTGAGAACTAGAAATCATGCATTAAGTTGCATAAATGTCTGGCAAGAGTTGACATACGATACCACATTAGATTTCTCTTTCAGGATGCCTGGGTGGCTCAGTGGTTGAACATCTGTCTTTGGCTCAGGTTGTGAACCCGTGGTCGTGGGATCGAGTCCCACATCTGGCTCCCCAATGGAGCCTGCTTTTCTCTATGTCTCTCATGAATAAATAAATAAATAGAATCTTAAAAAAATAGATTCCTCTTTTTCTTCCTTTTACTAAGTACTGACTGTTCTAGATGCATTTTCCTCATTTAATGCTTACAATAATTGTGTGAGTTAACTATTATAACTCTATTTTACACTTGAGGAAACCTAGAGTTAAAGAAATTAAATAACTTGTCTGAAGACAAATGCTAAAACACAGAGTCAGAATTTGAACCTAGTCAAACGCCAGAGTAAGAAAACGGAGTTAAAAAACTATTTCCCTATCAGGTTGTATCCCTAAGTCCCCTTTAAACAGGCACGTGGATACTTTTTTGTTTGGATGTTGTGCTGCTGATCACTATGCAGAGAAAAATGGAAATAAGTATGGGAATTAAAGACATTTCAAAATTACATCCTTTAATCAGTTATAGACAAAATATTATCAGAACTGAATTTTTCATAGCCTCTTTTTCAACTTAGTTTTTAGTTTATTTGGAGGAAATCCTCTAGATCCATATTTTTAATAAATATTTATTTATTTATTTGAGAAAAATAGAGAGATAGCGTATGTGAACAGGGAAAGAGCCAGAGAAAGTAAAGGTAGAGAATCTCCAGCAGACTCCCTCCGAGTGTGGAGCCTGACAAGCAGCTCAATGTGACAACTTCGAGCTGAAACCAAGAGTTGGAGGCTCAACTGACTAAGCTTACCCAGCTGCCCCTAGATCCACATTCTCATAACTTTTTTTCTTGAGAAGAGTGACAAGAACTCAATTTTCCCCCATTTTTTCTTTCCACAAAATTTCTTTAGTCCTCAAAGGAGAGAATAAGTATGAAATCACAGCAGTTAAGAATAGAATCCATGCCCAATCAGAGTTCCACTTTTCTTAATTTTTGCAAAGTGTAGATTGAGTTCAGATGGGAGACTAAGTTTCAGATCAGTGATCCAATTAACCTAAGTCTTGAGAAGATAAGATACTGTGTAAAGACAGAGTGACTCCCAAATAGGTAACCATATCTCACAATGATTAGAGTTTATTAATTAGATATTACAAAAGGTAAGATATAGCTAAAGAGCATCACAAAAATCCCAAAACAACGGGCAGCCCGGCTGGCTCAGCGGCTTAGCGCCACCTTCACCCCAGGGTGATCCTGGAGACCTTGCATTGAGTCCCACATTGGGCTCCCTGCATGGAGACACACTCTGACTTTCTCTCTGTGTGTCTCTCATGAATAAATAAATAAAATCTTTAAAAAAATCTCAAAACAAACCCCAAATGACAGCAACTTGCCAGAAACTGCAAAGAAGCAAGCGCATCAAAAAAAAAAAAAAATACAGAGAAAAGATAAAAGGTGACAGGTTTTCATAGGTTTTCTCTGTACTGTTTTATTAACTACAATCAGGAAAACTGATAAGATGGTGTAGTATTTCTTTTCTTTTTTTAAAAGATTTTATTTATTTACTTATGAGAAAGAGAGAGAGAGAGAGAGAGAGAGAGAGGGAGAGACACAGGCAGAGGGAGAAGCAGGCTCCATGCAGGGAGCCTGACGTGAGACTCGATCCTGGGTCTCCAGGATCACGCCCTGGGCTGAAGGCAGCTCTAAACCGCTGAGCCATCGGGGCTGCCTGGTGTAGTAATTTTTTTTTTAAGATTTTATTTATTTATTCATGAGAGACACACAGAGAGAGAGGCAGAGACACAGGCATAGGGAGAAGCAGGTTCCATGCAGGGAGCCTGACGTGGGATTCGATCCCAGGTCTCCAGGATCATGCCTGGGCCGAAGGCAGGCGCTAAATCGCTGAGCCACCCAGGGATCCCCTGGTGTAGTATTTCTTTTCAATGGTCTGGACAAGGAAGTTCACTTACCATAGAACTTCCTTGCACTTCCTTTACTTGGTTCAACTGTAGTAATTACCACTGAACCATGAGCATGCTCAATTTTCTCACTTTTACTACAGTTTAAATTTCAATGTAAGTTCAGGTATTTGTTTGAGAGAGAGAGAGTGTGTGATCAGGAGTGGGGAGAGAGGGAGAGGGAAAGAAAGACAATTCTCAAGCAGACTTCCACTGAGTGTTGAGCTCAATGTGGGGCTCCATCCCAGAACCCTGAGATCATGACCTGAGCTGAAATCAAGAGCCAGATGCTCAACTGATTGAGCCACCCAGGTGCCCCTGCTTAAATTTTAAAACTTTTCTTTAATGCTTAAATTTTTGGCCCATACATATGGATTAGTTTTTTTTTTTTTTTTTTTTTTTTTGTGACAGGACAGAATTATGGTGACCTTTTTTTCTTTAAAATTTTCTGTATTAAAATAACTATTAGGGATCCCTAGGTGGCGCAGCGGTTTGGCGCCTGCCTTTGGCCTAGGGTGCGATCCTGGAGACCCAGGATCGAATCCCACATCGGGCTCCCGGTGCATGGAGCCTGCTTCTCCCTCTGCCTGTGTCTCTGCCTCTCTCTCTCTCTCTCTGTGACTATCATAAATAAATAAAATTAAAAAAAATAAAATAACTATTAAATATTGATTTAATTTTAGGATTAAGCATAGGCTTTAAAAATCTTACATTTGCATGTGACAAAATCTGTCTGAACTTTACTTAGATAAATTCACAGAATGTCTTAAGTTTAATATTTTGTATGGTGTATCTATGGAAACAATAGAGTATTTTATAATAACTACCATATCAACTGGAAAAGCATCTGATGAGTTATTTGGCACAGTGATTGCACACCTGGCCCTTGCCCCTTAATCCTAATCTTGTTCTTTTGCAGTTAACTGATACCTTCATTATATCATTCTTATTACCTTTATGTTTTGCACTACTGAAGCTGGAGTTCCTGTTATCCATTGATGTGCTAACCATCTTATCAGCAAATCTGCTTTGCTCTGAGAAGTAAATATCATCATCAAATTTGTTATTTGCCCCATGTGGCAGGACTTCAAGCTCAAGAATGTCACACTGGAATCCATGCTTTTATATCTGAGGAAATGACTTTCTGATATTAACAGAAAAACCCATAATAACACTAAGAGATAGTTTTATCAGTTCTTTTGCAAAGTCTTTGCATCTATGAAACAAGAATTTTTTCACTTAGAAGTGATGGGGCAGTGATGTATGACAATTAGAGTCTGGGCTTTGGGGTTAGACACAACTTGGCTCTGTTCTCTACTTACCACTTGGGAGCTATTTAACCTTGAACAATTTATTTAACCTCTTTGGACCTGAGATTCTTCATCTATAAAATGCTGATAATATTACCTTACTTTATAGTGTTGAACTGAAATTAAATGGACAATTAATTTAAAGCACTTGGTGCTCAATGATTATTGCTGTTAATATTTTCATTGTTCCACACTTTCCTCATATTTAGAAAAACTTGGTTCATACAATGAGATTTGCCTAAAAGTGCCTAAAAATCTAAATAGCTTAAAAATCTAATAATAATAATAATAATAATAATAATAGTAGTAGTAGTAGCTAATGTTCATTGAATTCTTTCCAAGCACTCTTCTTTCATTATCTTATTAAGTTTCCCATAACATTGGACTTCTTCTGGCTAGGATGGACTAACAAGGACATGATTTACCCTTCTGTCTGAAATAACTAAAAAATATCATACAGTATATAAACAGTTTTCAAGACACTGTACATGAAGCAATGGAGGAGAGATACCCCTGAGACATGGGAAATAATAGAGGTGAGCTCTACAATTTTTCCAGTCTACTGACTTAAAAATACTTCCATGCCATGATATAGGGAGGGAGAAATCTAGATCTACACCAGAAGACTTTTTTAAAGAAAAAGATTTATTTATTTATTTATTTATTTATTTATTTATTTATTTGAGAGAGAGAAAGAGCACATACAAGTAGGGGGAGGGGTAGAGGGAGAGAATCTCAAGCAGACTTCTTGCTAAGTGTGGAGCCTGAGACAGGGCTTAACTTGTGGTTCCATCTCATGACTTATGAGATCATGACCTGAACCAAAACCAAGAATCTGATGCTTAACCAATTGAGCCACCCAGGTGCCCCTGCCCCAGGAGAATTCTTGAGTCTAGATGACAAAGATGAGAATCTAGAGAGATCAAGGTAGCTGGAAATCATGGGAGAGAGTATCAGAGATGAGGGGGAGGTACAGAGAACCCTGGGGATCTTCAGAGATTCCCCCTTGGGTATTCAGTAGAGTATAATTAACATACGCATATGAAGAAACCACTGAGGTACAGGAAAAAGAAAAGTCTGAAAGGATTGGAGAGAATAGTAGCTGGTACTCACACAGGGCCAGAAATAGTGCTTGTTCCTATTAGCCAGACTGGAAACCTCATAATTCATGAACATTGAAAAGAGCATTCAGGAGGGTCTTTTCCCAGTAGTGGGAGTAGTGGGGGATCATTAACCCTAGACTAAATGCTGCTCTGGTTCTGCCCAAGAAATTAAAAGCAAGGCCCAAAAGATTAAACTATGTATCAAAGTTCAAGGGTACATTTTATTTTATTTTATTTTATTTTTAATTTTTTAATTTTTTTATTATTTTATTTTATTTTATTTTATTTTATTTTAATTTTTTCCAAGGGTACTTTTAGACATAAAAAAGAAGTTTAGTACCAGATGAGATAAAATTCAAAAAGTTTGGTACCCAATAAAAAATTATGAGTAATATAGCAGGAAAGTATGATTCATACTAAGGAGAAAAATCTCTATATTAAATATTTTTTCTATATTAAAATTGACCAGGAATTGACCCAGATGTTAGAATTAGCAGACATTGGCATTGAAATAGTTATTGGAACTGCATTTTATATGTTCAGAAACTATAGGAAAGATTGACTATATTAAGTAGAGATATGAAAGATATTTTTTAAGATTCAAATTGAACTTCTATAGATGGAAACTACAATGCCTGATACAAAAAGTATACTGGATGGAATTAATGACAAATTGGACACTGCAAATAAAACGGTTAGTGAATTTCAAGACACAGAAGTACAAAATATCTAAGATGAAGTACAGAGGGGAAAAGGAATTAATAATAATAATAATGATGATAAATTAAGAGTGCATTAGTGAGCTGTGTGACTACTTTAAGTTACCTACAATGTGCAAAATTAAGTTGCAAAAAGGGAGAGGCAGAAAAATATTTGAAGAAATAAAGGCTTAAAATTTTCCAATTGTATGATCCCACAGATGCAAGAAGCTCAGTGAACCCCAAGCACAAGAAATGCGAAGAGAATTATGCCAAAATATATCATAAATAAATTTCTCAAAACAAGTGACAAAGAGAAAATCTTAACAGTTGCCAGAGAACAAGATACAGCATATTTTGAGGAACACAGATAAAGATCGCAGCAGATTTGATACTGGAAGTGAGGCAAGCGAGAAGACAGTGGAGTAACCTCTTTCATGTGCTGAAAGAAAAAAAAATCCTGCCAACCTAGAATTCTATTCCCAGTATAAATATCTTTCACAAATGAAAAAGTCTATTGTACTAGAAGATTATGAAAATGAGTCTTTGAGGTAGAAGGAAAATAATACCAAATGTAAGTGTGGAGCTGAACAAAGGAATATTTTAAACACTCCAGTTAAGAGCAGAAGTTGTTAGGATAAGAAAAGCAAAACCCAACTATGTTACCTACATTAAATGTACAAATGGATTAAAAGCAAAAGGATGGAAAAATAAGAAACATGCTAAAATTATCACAAGGAAGCTGAAGTGAATATATTAATGTCAAGTAAAAGTAAATTTCAGAGCAAAGATTTTTATAACACTACTATGAGGGAGAATAGTGTATTAGAGTTCTCCATAGAAATAGTACCAATAGGAAGTGAAATCTACTTATTATCTATCTATCTATCTATCTATCTATCTATCTATCTATCTATCTATCATCTATCATCTATCTATCTATCACCTTAAGAGAGATTCATTCTTATGAATTGGCTGACAAGATCGTGAGGGCTGGCAATTCCAAAATCTGCAGGCAGGCTGGCAAAGCTGAAGACCCAGGAGAAAAATGGTGTTGTAGTCTTGAATCTGAAGATAATCAGGAGGCAGAATTCCTTCCTTCTTGGGGGGATCTGCCTTTTCTTTTAAGCCTTTCAAATGATTGGATGAGGCCCACTCACATTATAAAGGGTAATGGGCTTGACTCAAAGTTTAAATGTTAATAATTTCTTAAAAATCTTTCACAGCAATATCTCAACTGGTATATGAACAAACAACTGGGTATCATAACCTAGCCAACCTGACACATAACATTAACCCATCACAGATGGGTAATATTTTTAACATACAATGTTACACTAGTTTCAAGTGTACAAAAATTGATTCAACAATTCCTGGGATGCCTGGGTGGCTTGACAGTTGAGCATCTGCTTTCGGCTCAGGGTGTAATCCTGGGATCCAGGATCAATCCCACATCAGGCTCATTGCAGGAAGCCTGCTTCTCCCTCTGCCTGTGTCTCTGCCTCTCTCTCTCTGTATATCTCTCATGAATAAATAAATAAAATATTTTTAAAAAACCTAAATAATTCTATACATTACACAGTACTCATCATGGTAAATGTAGTTATCATCTGTCACCAAACATTATTACAATCTTATTGACTATATTCCTTATGCAACCCAAGTGTCCACTGATAGATGAATGGATACAGAAGATATGGTATATATGCACAATGGAATATTAACCATAAAAAAGAATGAGATCTTACCATTTGTGACATGGATGAACCTGGAGAGTATTGTGCTAAGTGAAGTAAGTTGGCCAAAGAAACACAAGTACCATATGACTTCACTTATATGTGGAATTTAGCCTTATTTTATGATGAAAAAAGCTACAGCTTTAAGATGAGATAACTTGCTCATGGACACATGGCTAATAAGCAGCTGAACAGATTCAACTCAGGGAGGCTGCCCCTGGAAAGTATCTTTATCAATACACTAAACTGATAAATGGAAATATCATAGTATAAAATTATCTCCTCCTTTGATACCAACTCTATTTGACACCTTTGTTGAATCCCTACATACATATTACACAGTTGAGGGCTAACTGGTATCTCTTAGATTAAATTTAAGTGGGATCAAATTCTTCTACTATAAAGTTTATTTCAGGATTATTCTGTATTTAGCCCAGGGATGAATGCAGCATAAAGGTGAACTCAAGTTGATAAAAATATCTCACGTTTATTATGTGTCTATTATGAACAGACACATTTTACATGTATTATATTGTTTAATCTTAGAACATGGTAGGTGTTCTATAAGCTTTATTTCCATTACAACACCAAATGTT
Organism: Canis lupus baileyi; assembly: GCF_048164855.1. Classification (NCBI taxonomy): domain Eukaryota; kingdom Metazoa; phylum Chordata; class Mammalia; order Carnivora; family Canidae; genus Canis; species Canis lupus. Next base: position 60,297,486 of record NC_132847.1, read on the forward strand.
ATAAGTAAATGGTCCATTTAGGAAAAGTATCCTTATTTACATATTGTATTGAAAGATTTCTCTTGTGTATTTAATTTCTTTTTTTTAAATTTCATTAATAAAAATTATATATGTTTGATGTGTACAATGTGATGATTTGATAGACATATACATATTGAAGTGATTACTACAGTCAAGCTAATTAACATATCTTCCTACATAGGTACTTTTTTTTTTCATTTTTGGTGATGAGATCATCTGAAATCTACTCTCTTAGCAGTTTCCAGTATTCAATATAGTATTTTAACTATAGTCAACATGTGGTATATTAGGTCTCTAGGTTACACTAGATCATATTCATCCTATATAATTGCAGCTCTGCACCCTTTAACCAACATGTCCCTATTTCTCCCATCTTCCCACCTCTGGTTACCACATTCTAGTTTTTGCTTTTATGTATGTCACTTTTTTAGGTTTCACTCATAAGCAGGATCATTCAGTTATTTTCTTTTTTGTATTTGGTTTGTTTCACTTAGCATAATATTCTTCATGTTCATCCATTTTGCTGCAAATGGCAGGATCTCCTTTTTTTGCAGGCTGAATAATATTCTACTGTATATTACGTATATATCTTAAAACTTCTTTATCCTTTCATCTCTTGATGGACACTTCTTTGTGTGTTTTGTTTGATTTTCTTTGTTTTTATTTGAACAGTAAAAGAAATAATGAAATATTTTCAAACATACTTCATATAAATTTGAACTAAAGAATGTCATTTTGTTTTTCTCTCAACCACAGTTGTGCAAGTTTTCAAATGTGCTATGGAAATCATACAGCTCAGTCAGTTTAATGTATCTTTATATCTTTCATGGTATTGAGCCCCAAATAGTTAAATAACAAAATTCCTGAGCTAATTCATGCAAAGAAAATATTTAATAGCAAGTTACATAGGAAGAATAGTGTGACCTTATTTCTTAATGTGTTACCCATTTTCATTTCAGAGCCAAATTTGAAGTGCCAAAAAGAAGTGGGATAACCCCCTGTCCATCACATAACAGAATACTGATTCTGCAGAACATAGGCAGCTAGCCAGAGAATAAAGAAACAGAAAAAGGACCTATTCAGCTATGCAAGAGAAAGCAGAAATAATTCCCGTGGAGAAAAAAAATTGGTTGCAGACATTTATTAGAAGGTATTGGAAGGTTTATAAGAATTCTCATACTTAAAGTTAGCAGATAGAGAATGAGGCTGAAGATTTTCTGCAATGAGTAATAAGTATCTGATGCAAAAAAACAACCATTCCAGATAAGGTTGGGCCAGTGAAAGAACAAAATCCAGAGTAGGCTGGAGTAATAATGTTGTCTTAGTTAAACCAGGTTAAGAGTTTTTCTAGTTCATTAGGTAAAATGTACAAGTTAATATCCTTTATTTATTTAATCATTCATCAAACATTTTCTAAGCACCTACTCTGTGCCAGCCCCTGGGCTACATGCTGGAGAGAATGAAACAAAATAGATATGGTCTTTGCCTTCTTGCAGACTATAGGCTAACGAAGGAGGCAGATTAAGGAAATAATCAAAATGTATATGTGAAATCCCACTGTGAGAAGTCCTCTCATCATAGGACATTCAGTCCTGCTGACCCCTCTGCCTGGAAACACGTTTCCCTCTTTCACCTTTTTCAAGTGCTTGTTCAAATCTTGCCTTCTGGATAAAGCCCTCCCTGATCACCCTGTTAATATTACAGCTGCCACCCAACTGCCTTCACTGGTGCTCCTAATCCCTTTGTCCTATACTTTTTTTTTTCCAATAGAATTTATCATCTCTTAACATACATAATTTACACAGTTATTGATAGTATCATTCTACTGCTAGAATATAAGTTTCTTGAAGGCAGGGACCTCTGTTTTATTCATTGGGTTCATATCCCAAATACCTAGAACAGTGTCTGACACATAGGAGGTGCTCAGTATTAAGTGAGTGAATAAATGAAGGTATGAGAGTCTATCAAAACAATGGTCAAAGAGTTTATAAATTGCTGTAATGGACTTAATTCCATTGTAAAATGTATATTGTTTTCACATAATTGACTCAACTTTTTCTGTTTTCTCAAATAATTCGTGAAGTCCCAAGAATTATTAAAAGGAAAGAAAGAAAACAAGAACGTGGCAAGTCCTCTTGCTCTTCATTTCGGTTCTGATACTCAGATTGTGCCAACCAGGAGTGTGTGACATGCTTGCAAAATGTTGTCTTAATGCAGTTTAGTTTTATGTTATCTATTTGTATACACATTTAACATTATATACCAAGACATGTGTGACATGGACTAGTATGCATTATTTTCATGATATATGACAGTACTTCTCTGGCTTCTGCTTTCTCAAATCTTTTCTGTTCTTTGGCTTTACATATGTATATTTTTATTACAATGCTTACTTATTTGATCCACTCCATGATTATTTTCACAAAAACTGTAATTTATGTAACATTTCCATGGTTCACAGAGAAGAATATTTGAGATTATAATTGTCCTAGAGAATCTAGGTTACATGGCTACAATCCCTGCAAGAGATCTTCAGCATACAGTGAGGCATTGATTATGTTCCAGCATCTGGAGATTTAAAAATGAGAGGACATAGAGGATCTTCAAGGAGTTGCTTGGCTCTATTAGCCTTGGAATTGAGTCATTAGAGATGGTTCACTGCAGCCTAAATTCTGGGCCAATCATGTGTAAGTGTTGTCATAATTTAAGGAGTTCGGTGGAACTCAAATTTTCTTGCTAATGGTGTTTTTTCCCCCCTCTTTTTCTAGTGGCCCCCTCAGGGTTTACCAGAATTCTCTGTAGAAACCAAATCTATGTGTAACTAGTTATCTTTTTCCACAAATCTGGGGGTTCATTGTGATAGATTTCATTAGAAACCTCTGTTTTGCACCCTCAGGCAATTAATAAGGAAGTCTTCTAGTCTTTGATACAAGTAGAGTTGTAATTGTTCTGAGAAGCTTTTTAGGTTCAGTGGTTCAGTAGGGTTGGGGCACATGGGGGGGATGGGTGGTACTAGAGGAATGAAAGACAAGGCTGATGAATGACAAGGAGCCAGATTAGAAGAGAAGGTTATTCTATATTGGGAAGCCTGAAATTCATCCCGGGGGCAGAAGGGTTCTATTGAAGTGTTTTATTTATTTATTTATTTATTTATTTATTTATTTATTTATTTATTTTTAAATCAGGGGAATGGTATAATCAGATTAGCTTATGTGGAGAATCACTATGGCTGCAGTTTGAAGAGAGGACTGGCAGGATAGCAGGATGAGATTCAGGACAATCTACCTGAATGAAGATGGTGACCTGGAATTAGACAGATGGCCATGGAAAGGAGGTATAGAAATTGCCTGAGGTAGGGTGGGCAGAGGAACTGGAGAGAGAACAACAAGAGATGAAACCCATATTTCTGGCTTACATAGTTATGTGTCACTGAGGACAAGCAGCTCAGTTTGGGGAAAAGGTGATGAATTAGTCTGTGAATTATTGAGTTTTGCTATCTGTGGACCATCAAAAATATCACCTATTTAAACAGGTTCTTGTCTCTGGAGCTCAAGAGAGATACTAGGATGGAGGCAAAGATTTGGCATTTGTTAGCACTCAGATGTTAATTAAAGCTGTAGTTGTAAATGAGATTTACCAGGGAGAAGGTGTGGAATGAGAAGAAAAGAGAGACAATACTGTGGGTTACTACTACAGGGATATACATAACATAAGATCCTGTAAAGGACACTGAGATGGAGTGGAAGAGGAAAACCACATTCATGAATGATGGACCCATGGTAGCTTCCATCATCTACATGGGTCTTAAAGCTCTCCAGGGTGAGAGCAGAGTGAGGATGAAGACAGTTACTGCCCAGGTCTTTAATGAGGGAGGAGAATGATCAGGTGATAGTAGATGATGTGACTGAGGGTGACTAGATTGACAGGATGGCACTTCCTTCACAGCAGTCAGAACAGAGTTTGGAATCAGAGAGAATGAGAAGCCTTCCTTGGAGAAGGTTGCAGGAGAAACAAGATCTTGGGAGGAGTGCTAGAGACTGAATGTTTGTGTTCCTCAGAATCCAGATGCTGAAACCTAATCTCCAATGTGACCATTTTAGGAGGTGGAGCCTTTGGGATGTGGTTAGGTCATGAGGGTGGAGCCTTCATGAGTGCAATTAGGGCCCTTATAAAGGACGCACCAGAGAGCTCCCTTACTTCTGCTAACACATAGCAAGACACTATGAATCAGGTTCTTGTAGGAGAATCGCCAATGCTATGATCTTGGACTTAGCCGCCAAAATGGTGAGAAATAGATTTCTGTTGTTTATAAGTCATCCAGTCTATAGTACTCTGTCTGTTATAGTAGCCTGAAATAGCTGAAACCAGTTTAACTTATGGTGTGAGAGGGATGAAGGAAATGGTGAAAAGCCTTCAGTTAAAGAGTTATTTTATAACTCAGGACTTAGGATTCTAGAGGGCACAGTGGAAAGGTTTGGGACTGAGGAGAGCAATGGTGGCTGTATTAAGGAGAAAGCAGCACAGAGATTTATGGGCCAGTGATATGGTGAAAGATAGCAAATAAGAAGGCTTTCCTCGGGTGCTTAGAAAAATAGCAGAGATTTGAGGTGGGTGGACTTAACTGGCAGGTTTCTTAGAAGTCATCTTTGGCCAAAAGATGGCTTTAGTTTTTGATGGGCGAGTAGATCTCAAAGCAGAATAAGTGACCCAAGGTCTGAATTGATGGCATATGTTATATGAGTGGCCCAATTTTCTGCAGGGTGGCCAACTATATTGGGTTCTATCTGCTAAACTTTGTTCTATATGAAACAGTCTTCACTTCCATTTTCAGATCACAATTTGAGAACTGAAACCTCTTTTATCCCCACATCATAGTTATATTTTTCCTTTTAAGTGCTCCTATAGCATAATTTCTGATCATAGCATTGGCTAAAATATAGTATTGCCAGGTTAACAGCTATATCCCCCATTAGGCCATATTCTTTAAAGGACAAGACATTTCTGACCTACTGATGTATTTCCAGAAATTTGGTTTGGTGAATGAAATATTTACCTACACACACACACACATGCACAGAGTGTGTGTGGGTAGGACTTGTTTATCCTGTAGCTTTTGTATGTTCTCTCTAAGGAAATGGTATATACCTGTATTCAGGGGCGGTGCCCTACTTTAGGGTGGAGCTTTTCTGCTTTCAGCATAAAGGGGGATGTGTTGAGGGCTTGTCCCCAATTCACACTGATTATGGCCAAAAGAGGGCAGCAGAGAGTCACAGACTGAAGGTGATTTGACGTGTGCAGAGAAGGGTGTGGGAGAGTACAAAATCAGGAGAGTTTTGGATGCTAGGGTTAAGGTGGTGCTCTTTATAGAAGTTAGAGCAATGAGGGGAGGTTTAGCAAGGGAAAGAGTTGGGAAATCCCCAGGTCTGAAGAGAGTATTTAAAAAAACTCAAAACCAGGGGATGAAGTGGGAAGTAGTTAAGATATTTCCTTATTGGTTAGAAGGCAATTTGTAATAATTGTGTTTTTACTGCTAAGAATATCCTTTGAAACCCAGACCAGACTCAGGAAGTGAGGCCTGTCAGTCATAGGAAGGAGTGAAGGGATGGAGAGGCTTCACTGAGTGAAGGGAATCCACAGTGTACAAGAGAGACACTTCAAGTAAATATTCTTAGAGGCAGATCAGGTCCATCTGTTCTGAATGGCCCAGAGGGACAAAAACTGGGACTTATGAGTAGGAGTGAAATGGAGATTGATTTTAATTTAAGATGAGAACTTTCTTCTCTAGCCTTGTCTCATGCCACTCTCCCTCCTTGTCTGCCAGGCCAGAGCTACGCTAGCTCTCAGTTCCTTAACCACACCAAGACATCTCGGGCCACTTCACTACCAGCATAGTTGCATTTTCATCATCCCTAAGATCTTGACTGTTATTTCCTAAGAAAGTCCCTTTCTGACTATCCTCTGCTATTCCCTATCATAGCATTGTGCTCACTCCCTTTTGAACCCATAAGTACTTATCATTATGTACTCATTTATTTCTCTTTTGTTTATTGTCTGTCTTCCCCTGTGGACAAGGGCCATGTGTGTTTTACTACCATATTGTGGAGACAGCATCTTGTATAATACCCAACTGATGGTCAGTAGTTTAATAAACATTTGCTGGGCATATACACTGAATAGGTTGTCGCCTTTGGAGGGAGGGAGTTGCCCATTATGGAAGGTATTTGATATGAATTGGATATACTGTTGGGAGAGATCTTATATACAGGATTCAAGGATCAGATGGATTTTTACATAAAAAATGACATTTGAAGTTCCTTTCTGTCATTCTATTCTATTATTCCAAGAAATGAAGAGTGTAAAATTAATGACTCTAAAATGAAGGCAATAATGAGCCCATTGCTCATCAATATGAAAAGGAGAGAAAATAAATGTGGCTGATTAGAGAGTAATGAAAATCTTGCCAAACCATTAATAAAAATGTAATTTGTAAGAAATCTGGGCCTTATGTAAGTCAGACTGGGATAAATTCCTAGGGAAATATTTAGGAACTAATACCAAGACATATCTATTGTAACTACCTACCTATTCTCTTTGTGTTTTTCATAACTAGCACAGTATGTAGCATATAGTAAATGAACAATAAATATTTGCTGAATAAATAAATAAGGGAACTTTTAGAAGATATACCACAGGTCTGTTTTCATAAATCTATCCAGCTCTACAGTCTGCATTGGATCATTCCTTACTTGGTATGACTTGCCCATTTACACCTTAACACCTTCCAACAGGTAATATACATGTGACATGTCGTTAAATGATGATAAAATGATGCCTCCATAAAGATAGTCATGTTTCTCACTGCTGAGTGTTGATGTAGGACCAAATTATTGCTAAAAACACAAACAGTTTTCTGAAATTGCCTCTGAGGTGCTGTTATGTTTCTGTCAAAGTTGACATTTAAATAAATATAATAATAACTAATGCTCATTAAGATAGTAGACATGATTTGGATAATTAGCTTTTCTTCAAGTTTTTTTTTAGCACACTTATATCACTGAATATCAAATATTAATACCAACTAAACATATGCTTATTTTCATATTACCTATTGTGGTAGATAGACTTTAAAGTAGCCTTCATGACCCCCAACTTTTGGTGTTCAGGTGCTTGTGTGATTCCTGCTCCTTGAGTGTGGGTAGGATCTGTGACTTGCTTCTAACTAATAAAATAGGACCAAGGGGATGGGATGTCACTCCTCTGATTGTTACAGTTTAGAAGATGCCATCTTGCTAGTAGATTTGCTCTAGGGCCTGTTAGTACCAAACTACTTAATAAATAGAAATGTTCAGTTTCTTTTGACTTCGGGAGAGACATTTTTGCGTAAGACACTAAAGGTGTTGTGAATTGAGAAAATTTGGAAACTTCACACAGAGTGCTTAGCTAACAACCCTTCACAATGACCCTTTAGGATTTGTATCTCTACTAACATATTTTGTAAACAAACAGATTAATCTCTGGCCATTTGAAAATAATAAGGTTTGTTGTTGACCAAGTGTTTGGGGATTCTATTAAAAATGTCACCACCGGTAGCAAAAGCTAAAGTAGACTAATGAGACTACATCAAACTTAAAAAACAAAAACTCTGTCTACTTTTGTGCATCAGAGACACATCAACAGAGTAAAAAAATAATACACCAGCATTGGAGAAAATATTTACATATTATAAATCTGATAAAGAGTTAATATCCAAATACACCAAGAACTCTGACAACAAAAAGACAAAAAAAAAATCAGACAATCTGATTATAAATATATATTTTCTAGGAAATTGGGTTGAAAATTGCTTGTCTGTTTTCCAGCTGTAGATTTTGAGACTAGAATGCAACTGCCATGTAAATAATAAAGTGATTGAAGATGAAGGCAAAATGCAATTTTCTCTAATGACAAGAACTGAATTTAGTCTTAACTTATTTGAAGATGAATAAAGAGAAAACTATAAATCTATGAATGAATAAAGCAGAATGAAAGAAAGGGAACAACACCCTGAAGACTCAGACAAAAGGTATACTTCTGAAAATTTATACTGTGGACACAGATGAGTGTTTGGTGCTCCAGTATGATGAAAAAATATACAGTCAAGAAAAAAAGGAAGTCATAAGTGGTAAATAATTTAGATAAAAGTAGAGACTGAGGAAATGAGGAATGTTTACCTAGTATTTAAAACTAAAATACATTATTTAAAAACAAAACAAACTAAAATGCCTAATTGACAGGAAAAAGCATGATGAACAATATGAAGAAAATCACATCAATCATGGGTGGATAAAACTGAGACACTCTACCTGAAGCAAGAGTTAACGAGAGCCAATGAGTGGGGAGGAGTAGAAACAAAGTTCAAATTGGAATATGTAAATTATTCAGATAGACATCAACATATCCAAGTTTCATATTTCAAGATAAGAACCATGTAGCTTTCTGCCCCTTTTTACCCAGTGCCTTGAAGAGTTCAAATAGTTATTTACTGAAGAAAACAGAATAACTTAAACTAGTTATGTGAAAATTATTAAAGAAAAAATTTCTAATTTAATAGACATTAGCAAATTTTGTGTACCACGGACGATATATTTTCTTTTTAAAATTCCATAGAACAAGTGCAAATATTTCTTTAAATTAGGCCATAAAAAGAATCAATTAATCCTCCAAACTGGGAAATGAAAGATCATATTCTTTGATCAAAATGTACTAAAATTTGAAATTAATAAAAGTTCATATATCCTCAATGCAAACTCAAACCTGTCACTCTTTAAGTGACATTCAAAGCTAAAATTTAAAAATGTATGGTATTGGCCTGAGGATAATCAGATAGGTCAATGGATCCAAATGAAGCCTAGGTACAGACCACACACTATGTAAGAAACATTGCATGACAGAAAAGTAAACACAATAGGTACCCAATAACATCTGTTGAATGGATGAATCACTACCTTTTCAAGTCAGTGGGATTATTAAACAGATATTATTTTAACAATTGATAAACATTTTGGAATTAAAATGAAATTAATTTTCTATTTCAGATTCCATATAGAATAAAGTCAGTATGAATAGAGTTAAGAGAAAAAATGAAAGTATAGAAAAATAGAAGAAAATAATGTTGAGTATGTTTCTTTTTTTTCTTAATAAATTTATTTTTTATTGCTGTTCAATTTACCAACATACAGAATAACACCCAGTGCTCATCCCGTCAAGTGCCCCCCCAGTGCCCGTCACCCATTCACTCCCACCCCCCGCCCTCCTCCCCTTCCACCACCCCTAGTTCGTTTCCCAGAGTTAGGAGTCTTTATGTTCTGTCTCCCTTTCTGATATTTCCCACACATTTCTTCTCCCTTCCATTCCCTTTCACTTATTATTTATATTCCCCAAATGAATGAGAACATATAATGTTTGTCCTTCTCTGATTGACTTACTTCACTCAGCATAATACCCTCCAGTTCCATCCACGTTGAAGCAAATGGTGGGTATTTGTCGTTTCTAATGGCTGAGTAACATTCCATTGTATACATAAACCACATCCTCTTTATCCATTTATCTTTCGATGGACACCGAGGCTCCTTCCACAGTTTGGCTATTGTGGACATTGCTGCTAGAAACATCGGGGTGCAGGTGTCCCGGCATTTCATTGCATCTGTATCTTTGGGGTAAATCCCCAACAGTGTAATTGCTGGGTCATAGGGCAGGTCTATTTTTAACTCTTTGAGGAACCTCCACACAGTTTTCCAGAATGGCTGCACCAGTTCACATTCCCACCAACAGTGCAGGAGGGTTCCCTTTTCTCCGCATCCTCTCCAACATTTGTGGTTTCCTGCCTTGTTAATTTTCCCCATTCTCACTGGTGTGAGGTGGTATCTCATTGTGGTTTTGATTTATATTTCCCTGATGGCAAGTGATGCAGAGAATTTTCTCATGTGCATGTTGGCCATGTCTATGTCTTCCTCTGTGGGATTTCTGTTCATGTCTTTTGCCCATTTCATGATAGGATTGTTTGTTTCTTTGGTGTTGAGTTTAAGAAGTTCTTTATAGATCTTGGAAACTAGCCCTTTATCTGATATGTCATTTGCAAATATCTTCTCCCATTCTGTAGGTTGTCTTTGAGTTTTGTTGACTGTATCCTTTGCTGTGCAAAAGCTTCTTATCTTGATGAAGTCCCAATAGTTCATTTTTGCTTTTGTTTCTTTTGCCTTCGTGGATGTATCTTGCAAGAAGTTACTGTGGCCGAGTTCAAAAAGGGTATTGCCTGTGTTCTCCTCTAGGATTTTGATGGAATCTTGTCTCACATTTAGATCTTTTATCCATTTTGAGTTTATCTTTGTGTATGGTGAAAGAGAGTGGTCTAGTTTCATTCTTCTGCATGTGGATGTCCAATTTTCCCAGCACCATTTATTGAAGAGACTGTCTTCCTTCCAATGGATAGTCTTTCCTCCTTTATCGAATATAAGTTGACTATAAAGTTGAGGGTCCACTTCTGGGTTCTCTGTTCTGTTCCATTGACCTATGTGTCGGTTTTTGTGCCAGTACCACACTGTCTTGATGACCACAGCTTTGTAGTACAACCTGAAATCTGGCATTGTGATGCCCCCAGCTATGGTTTTCTTTTTTAAAATTCCCCTGGCTATTCGGGGTCTTTTCTGATTCCACACAAATCTTAAAATAATTTGTTCTAACTCTCTGAAGAAAGTCCATGGTATTTTGATAGGGATTGCATTAAACGTGTATATTGCCCTGGGTAACATTGACATTTTCACAATATTAATTCTTCCAATCCATGAGCATGGAATATTTTTCCATCTCTTTGTGTCTTCCTCAATTTCTTTCAGAAGTGTTCTATAGTTTTGAGGGTATAGATCCTTTACCTCTTTGGTTAGGTTTATTCCTAGGTCTCTTATGCTTTTGGGTGCAATTGTAAACGGGATTGACTCCTTAATTTCTCTTTCTTCAGTCTCATTGTTCGTGTATAGAAATGCCACTGATTTCTCGGCATTGATTTTGTATCCTGTCACGCTACCAAACTGCTGTATGAGTTCTAGCAATGTTGGGGTGGAGTCTTTTGGGTTTTCTATGTAGAGTATCATGTCATCGGTGAAGAGGGAGAGTTTGACTTCTTCTTTGCCAATTTGAATGCCTTTAATGTCTTTTTGTTGTCTGATTGCTGAGGCTAGGACTTCCAGTACTATGTTGAATAGCAGTGGTGAGAGTGGACATCCCTGTCTTGTTCCTGATCTTAGGGGAAAGGCTCCCAGTGCTTCCCCATTGAGAATGATATTTGCTGTGGGCTTTTTGTAGATGGCTTTTAAGATGTTGAGGAATGTTCCCTTTATCCCTACACTCTGAAGAGTTTTGATCAGAAATGGATGCTGTATTTTGTCAAATGCTTTCTCTGCATCTAATGAGAGGATCATATGGTTCTTGGTTTTTCTCTTGGTGATATGATGAATCACATTGATTGTTTTACGGGTGTTGAACCAGCCTTGTGTCCCGGGGATAAATCCTACTTGGTCATAGTGAATAATTTTCTTAATGTACTGTTGGATCCTATTGCCTAGTATCTTGTTGAGAATTTTTGCATCCATGTTCATCAGGGATATTGGTCTGTAATTCTCCTTTTTGGTGGGGTCTTTGTCTGGTTTTGGAATTAAGGTGATGCTGGCCTCATAGAACGAATTTGGAAGTACTCCATCTCTTTCTATCTTTCCAAACAGCTTTAGGAGAATAGGTATGGTTTCTTCTTTAAACGTTTGATAGAATTCCCCTGGGAAGCCATCTGGCCCTGGACTCTTGTGTCTTGGGAGGTTTTTGATGACTGCTTCAATTTCCTCCCTGGTTATTGGCCTGTTCAGGTTTTCTATTTCTTCCTGTTCCAGTTTTGGTAGTTTGTGGCTTTCCAGGAATGCGTCCATTTCTTCTAGATTGCCTAATTTATTGGCGTATAGCTGTTCATAATATGTTTTTAAAATCGTTTGTATTTCCTTGGTGTTGGTAGTGATCTCTCCTTTCTCATTCATGATTTTATTAATTTGAGTCTTTTCTCTCTTCTTTTTAATAAGGCTGGCTAATGGTTTATCTATCTTATTAATTCTTTCAAAGAACCAACTCCTGGTTCTGTTGATCTGTTCCACAGTTCTTCTGGTCTCAATTTCGTTGAGTTCTGCTCGAATCTTTATTAACTCTCTTCTTCTGCTGGGTGTAGGATCTATTTGCTGTTTTTTCTCTAGCTCCTTTATGTATAAGGTTAGCTTTTGTATTTGAGATCTTTTCAGTTTTTGAATGGATGCTTGTATTGTGATGTATTTCCCCCTTAGGACAGCTTTTGCTGCATCCCAAAGATTTTGAACGGCTGTATCTTCATTCTCATTAGTTTCCATGAATCTTTTTAATTCTTCCTTAATTTCCTTCCATCTTTTAGCAGGATGGTCCTTAACCTCCACGTGTTTGAGGTCCTTCCAAACTTCTTGTTGTGATTTAGTTCTAATTTCAAGGCATTATGGTCTGAGAATATGCAGGGGACGATCCCAATCCCTTGGTATTGTTTCAGGCCCTATTTGTGACCCAGTATGTGGTCTATTCTGGAGAAAGTTCCATGTGCACTTGAGAAGAATGTGTATTCAGTTGAGTTTGGATGTAAAGTTCTGTAGATATCTGTGAAATCCATCTGGTCCAGTGTATCATTTAACGCTCTCGTTTCTTTGGAGATGTTGTGCTTAGAAGACCTATTGAGTATAGAAAGAGATAGATTGAAGTCACCAAGTATAAGTGTATTATTATCTAAGTATTTCTTCACTTTGGTTATTAATTGGTTTAAATATTTGGCAGTTCCCACATTCGGGGCATATATATTGAGGATTGTTAAGTCCTCTTGTTGGATAGATCCTTTAAGTATGAGATAGTGTCCCTCTTCATCTCTCACTACAGTCTTCGGGGTAAATTTTAGTTTATCTGATATAAGGATGGCTACCCCTGCTTTCTTTTGAGGACCATTCGAATGGTAAATGGTTCTCCAACCTTTTATTTTCAGGCTGTAGGTGTCCTTCTGTCTAAAATGAGTCTCTTGTAGACAGCAAATAGATGGGTCCTGCTTTTTTTTTTTAATTTTTTTTTTAAATTTATTCATGATAGTCACAGAGAGAGAGAGAGGCAGAGACACAGGCAGAGGGAGAAGCAGGCTCCATGCACTGGGAGACCGACGTGGGACTCGATCCCGGGTCTCCAGGATCGCGCCCTTGGCCAAAGGCAGGCGCCAAGCTGCTGTGCCACCCAGGGATCCCCGAGTCCTGCTTTTTTATCCAGTCTGAAACCCTGCGGCTTTTGATGGGATCATTAAGCCCGTTCACGTTCAGAGTTACTATTGACAGATATGAGTTTAGTGTCACCATGATATCTATTCAGTCCTTGTTTTTGTGGATTGTTCCACTGAACTTCTTCTTAGAGGGGAATTTTAAGAATCCCCCTTAAATTTCTTGCAGAGCTGGTTTGGAGGTCACATATTCCTTCAGTTCCTGCCTGTCTTGGAAGCTCTTTATCTCTCCTTCCATTTTGAATGAGAGCCTTGCTGGATAAAGTATTCTTGGTTGCACGTTCTTCTCATTTAGGACCCTGAATATATCCTGCCAGCCCTTTCTGCCCTGCCAGGTCTCTGTGGAGAGGTCTGCTGTTACCCTAATACTCCTCCCCATAAAAGTCAGGGATTTCTTGTCTCTTGCTGCTTTAAGGATCTTCTCTTTATCTTTGGAATTTGCAAGCTTCACTATTAAATGTCGAGGTGTTGAACGATTTTTATTGATTTTAGGGGGGAATCTCTCTATTTCCTGGATCTGAATGCCTGTTTCCCTTCCCAGATTAAGAAAGTTTTCAGCTAGGATTTGTTCAAATACATATACTGGCCCTCTGTCCCTTTTCACGCCCTCGGGAACCCCAATTAAACGTAGGTTTTTCTTCCTCAGGCTGTCGTTTATTTCCCTTAATCTATCTTCATGGTCTTTTAATTGTTTGTCTCTTTTTTCCTCAGTTTTCCTCTTTGCCATCAACTTGTCTTCTATGTCACTCACTCATTCTTCCACATTGTTAACCCTGGTCATTAGGACTTCTAGTTTGGATTGCTTCTCATTCAATTGATTTTTAATTTCTGCCTGATTAGCTCTATATTCTGCAGTCATGAAGTCTCTTGATTCCTTTATACTTTTTTCTAGAGCCACCAGTAGCTGTATGATAGTGCTTCTGAATTGGCTTTCTGACATTGAATTGTAATCCAGATTTTGTAACTCTGTGGGAGAGAGGACTGTTTCTGATTCTTTCTTTTGAGGTGAGGTTTTCCTTCTAGTCATTTTGCTCAGTGCAGAGTGGACAAAAGCAAATTTTATTGGAAAAAGGAGAAAAAGAGAGGAGAAAAAGAAGGAAAGAAAAGAGAAAGAGAAAAAAAGGAAGAAAAAAAGAAAAAAAAAGAAGAAAAAGAGAAAGAAAAGGAAAGAAAGAAAAAAAAGGGTGGGGGAAGGAAACAAATCAAAAAGCAAAACAAACAAACAAAAAACAACAATAACAAAAAAACCATGGGGGATTATCTTCTGATTCTGTATACTTTAAGTCCCTTGGCTTCCCCTGGAACTTGTCCGTCTCGGTGGTCTTCTGGGGGAGGGGCCTGTTGTGCTCATTTTCAGGTGTTAGCAGTTGGGGGAGCTGCTCTGCCCCTGCCTGGTGCAGGGCTCAGTGGGGGTTGTTTACCCCGTGAGGCCACAGGAGGAACAGCCCCAGTGGCGGGGCCAGCTCTGGAGCCCTGGAGTCACCTCCCGCAGTAACTCCGGAGCTCTCCGTCTGCAGGGCCTGGAGGCTCCGGGGCGGGGCCGCTGATCTGCTCAGCTTCGGGCAGGAGCGTCCTTGCTGTCCTGGGCCCTCCCGGCCTCTGCCTGTCCCGGGGGAGGCCGGATCCTGGGCTGTGTCCCGGAGCCCTGTGCTCCGGGGCCTGCGCTGTTGGGATTCGCGCTCCCGCCCTGCAGCCCCCTCTGAGGAGCCGCCCCCGAGACCCCCCCCCCCCCCCCCGCCCGAGCTGCTCCGGGTCCCGCCGCCCGCGCTGCAGCCTTTAGGGAGCTCGGCGCACTCTCCTGGGGCGCAGGTGTCTGTTAGTGTCCCAGGGAGCCCGAGGGCATCCCCGCCCTCCTGGGTCCTGCTCCAACTCCCTGCAAGCCCCTTTCCCCCGGGCAGGTTGATGCAGCTCCTGCTCCTCCGGGACGGGGCTCTCCTGTCCTGGGGACACTCGCCCCGGCCTCAGCCCGGCTCCTCGCGGGGCCCCTCCCCCTTGGAGGCCTTTTGTTTCTTTATTTCTTTCTTCCCTTCTTCCTACCTCGATAGAAGCGTGAACTCTTCTCACTGTAGCGTTTCATCTGGTCTCTCTTTAAATCTCAGGCCGAATTCGTAGATTTTCAGGATGAGTTGAAGGTTATCTAGGTAATTTGGTGGGGACAGGTGATTTGGGGACCCTACTCTTCTGCCATCTTGCCCCTTCTCCGAGTATGTTTCTAATTTTAGGGTAAGAAAGTCTTCTCCAAACATCAAATCAAAGAAAAGAACATTATGATTAGATTTTACTAAAAATATCTGAAAATAAATATATATGCCTACTAGAGGACACATGTCAAATTGCCATTAGATATGTTGGACATTTTGTGAGTGTTTAATATCTTTAATATAAAAAATAGAAATTTATAGAGATCTATACAAGAAATACAAATACCTCAATAAAGAAATAGGTTGAGAACATGAGCAAATAATTCAGAAAAAGGAAACTATCCATTAAATGTGGTAAAATCTTCAACTTCAAGAACTAGCAAAGTAAAATAAATAGAAGCATGTTCCCAGCTTTAAATTTTCGAATTTGCATGCTTTGAAAAATGGTAATGCCTAGTTTGGGCTAGGGTGCAATTATGACTACTCTGGAGGGAAATGTTGCAAGATGCCAGAGGAGCCTTAACATCCTTGCACTTTTTGACTGGGTAATTTCTTCTCTAGGAATATATTTTTAGAATATGTAAAAAGATCCACCAAAGGATTTATATACAGGAATCTTTGCTGAGGCATAATTTATAGTATTTTGAAATATTCAAAACAAACTCTATGTCTTCCTATAAAGAGTTGAATGAAGTATTATACAGTTACTAAAGTTGTGTTTAATAATATATTTTAAAAAATATTTTATTTATGTATTTATGAGAGACAGATAGAGAGAGGCAGAGACACAGGCAGAGGAGAAGCAGGCTCCATGAAGGAAGCCGGATGTGGGACCTGATCCTGGGACTCCAGGATCACACCCTGAGCTGAAGGCAGGCACCCAACCGCTGAGCCACCCAGGTGTCCCTGTTTAATAATATTTAATGATATATTTAAGTTCTCAAGATATATTATTAAATGGAAAATATAAGTTATACATGCATTTACAGAATGTCCAATTTTAAATAACTTTTGGGGCACCTGCATGGCTCTGTTGAACCCCTGACTCTTGGTTTTGGCTCAGATCATGATCTCAGGGTCCTTGGATGGAGCCCTGTGTCAGGCTCTATGCTCAATGGGAAGTCTGCTTGAGATTCTCTCTCTCCCTCATGCTCTTTCTCTCAAATAACTAAATAAATCTTAAAAAAAAAACAAAAAACCAACTTTCAGGAAGCCTGAGTGACTCAATGGTTGAGTGTCTGCCTTTGGCTCAGGTCATGATCCTGGAGATTTGGGATCGAGTCCTGCATTGGGCTTTCTGTGGAGAGCTTGCTTCTCCCTCTGCCTGTGTCTCTGCCTCTCTCTCTCTCTCTCTCTCTCATGAATAAATAAATAAAATTTTAGGAAAAAAAAAAACCTTCTTTTCTACGGAAAAAAGACTAAAAGGTGTTATTAGTGAATGTCTTCGATCTTTGCAGAAGTCATCTGAGAAACTGCAAATAATTTTTATTTTGCTCTATTTTCCAAATTTAGTAAAATATAAATATAATAATTGTATATGTAGAAAAACAAGAAATGACATTTAGTAAAGAAAAGCCGTGTGTCTCTCAGATAAACCTTTGAGTTTAAAAATGAAATTATGGGAGATAATGAGGATATTTTGAAAAATGCTTAGTGTAAACACTGTTTAATATTCCTCTATTGACTACACTCTGAAAATTCTAACCACTGTAAGTGGGGAAATGTCACCAGAGAATCACATTTGGTGAGGAACTATCTATTGAGGATGTTACTGCACATAATTGCATAGTGCCTTGCCTATATGTTGTGGCTTTGCAGAGCACTACGTTTTTTTTTTTTTTTTTTTTTTTCAACTGCTCCTCAAAACCTCCCACTTTGGAGTCTCAGAGAATCTTTCACAGTCAGAAATGGAAGGAAACTTGGATCATTTGGTTTGATTATTTACATTTCGCATATGGGAACACATGGACATTATATGATCTCCTTACCGAAATGAAGCTAGAAGGCAGTGAAAGTCTTACTCATCCCTTCTTCTATAATGTGCTACCTACCTATACCTGAACATGATTCTGCAAACTTGTCTAAAAGCTTTTATGTTTTAATTTTTTTTTTAAGATAGGGAGGTAAATTCCTTGTGATTAGACATTTTTGCCTAATGGTCTATGTAAAAATTGTAAGTGTATAAACATATGGCTCACCCACTTACTTAGGACCTCTACACAAGATGCACTGATCTATCTGAGTATAGGTCTTTGGGTTCCTAAACCGAATACTGATGTGTGTGTGTGTGTGTGTGTGTGTGTGTGTGTATGTGTATGCGTGCCCATGCACACGCACGTGTATGGTGATTGGGCAGTGGGGGTTCTTTAACAAGCAATAGTCAGACACCAGATGGGTGTCCTATAACCTAACTCAATTGTGACACTATCTACCTGTAGATAGTATCAGATCCTACAGGTGAAGGGTCCAGTCCCATAAGACTCCTTCCTCCCACATCCACTTTGGATGCCAGCTGCAAACCTCGATTGTTAGAGAGCCACTGTATGTCTGACTCTGGCTATAAATCGGAGGTTTCCAGGACTCCTTCCATGAGTTTGATTAATTTAATAGAGAGACTCATGGAACTTAGAGAAAAATTTAGTTACTGGATCACCAGTTTATTATAAAAGGATGTAATTCAGGTACAGCCAGATGCAAGAGATATATAGGGCAAGGTGTGGGGAAAAGATGTGCAGCTTCCATGTCCTTTCAAAGGACCATTCTTTCCAAATCTCCATGTGTTCACCAACCCAGAAGCTCTCTGAATTCAGTCTTTGGGGTATTTATGGAGGGTTCTTACATAGGCATGATTGATTAATCACTGGCCATTGATGATTGATCACTTGGTTGGGTCCCCTGGAAACCAGCTTTCAGCCTTAGGTGTTTTCCAAAAGTCATCTCAGTAACACAACAAAAGACATATTTATCACTCTAATTACTTAGGAAATGCCAAGGGTTTTAAGAGTTTTGTGCCAGAAATGAGGATGAAAACCAAATATATATATTTCTATTATAGATCACAGTTTTACAATAGGCATTTTTTTGTAGCACCGGAATGGGGAGGAATATTAGATATTTATTATTGTACAAATTTCAGAGAATTCCGTCTTTAGTTATAATTTTTCAACTATAAAATTTTAAGCGCAGTCCTCATCAATTCTTTATTTAACCCCTTAGCTCTTTTAATTAGAAATAGAAGAATTTAATTTTCCTGTGATACAAGCTTTGAAAGATTCTTGCTGAAGCTACCTTTGTCCCAGAATGATTTTTGTCTCTTTTCTTGTGGTTTAACGGGACCATTTAGGGTACTCTAGCTTTTGATTGAATGGCAATGGCTTCTAGGTTGAGTACTGGGAATTGCACCTCAGATGCAAAAGAAATTGGCTTCCTATTCCTTCCTATTTTATATTATTAAATATTATACTCAGCCTTAGAAATACTGGAATTTAACTTAAATTATGCATGTGTAAAAAATGATTCTTTCTTAAATTAAGTTATTAAATTTAAATTATTCACTAAGTATATACTACATATGTCCCCTAGCTGCTAATGTGGTGAACATCTTTTAGCAAATATACCAAATGAAAGTATTAAGAAAGCAAACAAATGAAATTCAGAAAGCAAGGTGTGTTGATTTCCCAGGTTCTCGATGTTGTGATGTCCACTAGGGATTGTGGCTGCATCTGAGGAAAGCCATTTAGAGATAGGTCCAGTGGGTGACTCATCACATTCCAGGGTCTAGTCTTCAGCCTTGCAAGGCCAGAAATTTGAACTTGTCAGAACTCTGAGACAATTAGACCTTAGGAAATTGCTTCATTTCAATAAAGAGAGAGAGAGAGATGTATAAACTAGAATATCAATTTACTCACTTGTAATGAAAAATATAACTGTAGCTAGGATTGAATTACTCTTGTTAGCAGATCAGCATTTTCTTTCCCTGTAGGCAATAGACAAAGGCTACAGCATTTAATCAGAAGTCTCATTTGATGAAAATAGATGTGTTTAATTTTAGGGAGTGCCTCTCCTAAATTAAGGAGAGACTAAACTAAGACTATAAAGATAGTTTTACCCCTTAGAGGAGAGATGCCTATTGAATCTACCGGCCTATAGTCTCCATGCGCTGAATATGCAATCACTGTATTTTATTATTAGTCTCTCTCTCTCGTAGGCTATTGTGTTTACTTTCTATATTCCATATTATATTTTTAAAACTCTGATGTTCTGTACTCTTGCACTAGATATACTTATACTATCTCATTTCTACACTGGTCACCACTGTACAAATTATTGCCTAAGTAAATGTTTTGAACTTAATCTTCTGAGATACTCCGTTACATACTTTATATAAACTCGCTACAAAAACAAATCATGTTTTTGATATCAAACTAGATTCTCAAATATGATTGTATCTATGGCTTTAGGTTTACTTGCACTTCAATTGATGAGTTTTCCATTCTTCTTTTTTTTCTTTTTAAAGATTTTATTTATTTATTCATGAGACACACACACACACACACACAGAGGCACAGGCACAGCAGAGGGAGAAGCAGGCTCCATCCATGGAGCCTGCTGTGGGACTTGATTCTGGGTCTTGAGGATCAGGCCCTGGGCTGAAGGTGGCACTAAACCACTGAGCCACCCGGGCTGCCCTTTCCACTCTTATTTTAAGGCTCCTTGGAACTATTCCTGGAAGTCCTTGGAGGGTGTTGTGCTTCTAGGGATGCTGATGCCCATGAAGGAAGTGCTGTACTTCTGGAAATGCCCATCAGGGTAGATACTGTAGTTACCCTTGCCTGACGTCCCTGGCTACCACTTCCTGCCCCGAGAAAGCCATCCTCTGCCTGCTGCCTGTACTAGCCTTCACTGCAGGCAGCTCTGTACTCCACTGTGGCAAGAGCTATGGCTAATAATACATGTTGTCACAGAGGCAGAAGCAAAAATAATGGGGCTAAAACAGATTGTGATCATGGTCAACACCAAAATAAGAGATTTCTGGGTAAAGTCAGACCCTGAGAAAATGGGTTGCCAGGGGTCAAGCAAATAGGAGACAACCAAAAGAGTTTGCCTTAGCAAAGAAGAGGATTTTGGAGGGGGATAGAGAAAAAAGAAGAGAGAAGATAGAGAATGGAAGTTTAGATATCACAGTAGGAGGCGAGAGCAGAGCCTATGTTAGGTCTAGCGGGAGGATGCCTGGAGGTGAATTCGGAAGAGGTCTTTCCTCCTTCCTGGCAGAGGCAACCCCTCCCCAGGGTGCATGACTTAAAGAGATTCAGGGCTGAATTCTGTTTTCACACCCTTTGGTCAAATGCATTTATGCAGGGCACAAATTACACAACTGTTAAAGAACTGATGGCATTTAACAAGAATATTGAAAAATGATATAATTGTATGAAACTGGATATTCTCAAGAATATAAACTGTTTTGGTGCTTATCACTAAGTTATTTACCTAGTAGCAAGAAATTCTTCTGTGCTGCCAGTAAGAAAAGAAAAAAGAAGGGAAGTGGGTTTTTAAAGATTTTATTTATTTATTTAAGAGAGGGAGAAAAAGAGAGAGAGAAAGAGAGTGAGTGAAAGTAGGGGCACGGGCACAGGGCAGGGCAGAGGAAGAGACTCTCATGGAGACTCTGCTGAGCACAAAGCCTGATGTGGGGCTCGATCTCACAATTCTGAGATCATGACCTGAGTTGACATCAAGAGTCTGCTATGGGGGATCCCTGGGTGGCTCAGTAGTTTGGCGCCTGGCTTCGGCCCAGGGCGTGATCCTGGAATCCCGGGATCGAGTCCCACATCCGGCTTCCTGCATGGAGCCTGCTTCTCCTCTGTGTCTCTATCCCTCTCTCTATCTGTGTCTCTCATGAATAA
This sequence comes from Canis lupus baileyi, assembly GCF_048164855.1. Taxonomy (NCBI): domain Eukaryota; kingdom Metazoa; phylum Chordata; class Mammalia; order Carnivora; family Canidae; genus Canis; species Canis lupus. The sequence goes on from NC_132847.1 coordinate 60,318,896, forward strand.
ATAAATAAAATTAAAAAAAAAAAAAGTCCGCTTTGTAACCGACTGAGCTACCCAGGCACCAGGGAAGTGGGTTTTTAATAGTATATGTAGATTAGATTAGTGTTGGTTTCCTAGTTTATGTCATATGAATTGATCTAGTGTGTCCCACCTCCAACTGAATCAGACCAGGAGAACCTACTCAGGGAATACCATCTTATAGAATTTCAAACTCTATTAGGCTCTATTTTCATAACTATGATTTCCTATCTTTCTCAACTTAGAGTATGCTTGTCAACCATATCCAAGAGGCTACTATTAGGAAGTCAGCAACATCTGGTCTCTGTGCAACAGTATTCCTAGACAATATTACCTTTCCAATATTTGTGGCTGGTGCTATGTTTAGGTCATGATTAAATTGTTTTCTCTTAAAAACCACTCAAAATGGAACTTCTGGATTATTTCTCTCTAGTTTTCAGATCCTTGTAGAATAGAATGCTTTGGATTGAATCCTACTAAGAAATAGGGTAAATATCCTAGGAAAATAAACAAACTTCTTGGTTCTGTCACTTTCTTTACATTTTCCAATATGTATGTCTGTATATTTTGTATATTAATGCATGGATATATATGTGTGTGTAAACATATGCATATAGTGTAAACATATGTACATATGCTGTATTTGCTATATAGATTTCAGAAATTAAAAAAAATATGAAAAAAATGAAGTTTCTCACCTCTCTATAGGTGGTTGGTGCCTTAGAAGGAATTAGTATCACTGCTTTGCAAATTCAAACTGTGAACATTTCATTTGAGGTGAAATCCAGAGTCGGCTTTCACCAGTGTGTGCTAGAGGTGTGATATAATGGGGGAGTCTGTGGTGGGAACATGGCAATGTAAGGATTTTAATATAGATGCATGTAAATAAGAGTCGTAAATCTTGGCAGAAAAACAACTACTTCACTTTTCTAGCAAACTGATTTTCTGGACTCATCTCAAATCAATTTCTAAAATTGCTATGGTCATTTTTAGGCTGCCTGAACTCCTTTGCACATCCCCTCCCCCCAATTTTTCTCCAGCTAAATTCTACTTTTCAGATTTGGAATGTTTTCCCTTTTTTTTTTTGCAGTTGGTTTATCATCTACATCTTGAGTACGTGCTTCCCCAGGATGTGGCAGTGAAGTGGAACAGTCTCCCTAGCCTTTCCAGTAGTCCTTGCCTCTCAACTTACTTTCCTGTCACACCCCAAGATGACAACTAGAAATGGCTGTTTTTAATGTCTTAGCTGCTGATCATGCAGAAAAAAGGAAAACATAAAAAAGTAGTGCATGTGAAGACGATACGCATTTTTGAAAGCTTAAAGTACCTATAGGCCTAGTCCTTCATCCAGAAATGGCACCTGGTGGACTAGATGAGCAGACCACCTGATATCTTATTCCCAGGCATTGGGCAACTGATAGTACATTGCCTTCCTGCCACCAGCTACAATTATTATTATTATTATTATTATTATTATTATTATTATTTTTTTTTTGGCATATTCTCTCCTGGACATAAACAACAACAACAACAACAACATTGATGACAACAAAATAAACAAGTGACTGTGAAAAAAAAAAAGGATAGAAGCCATTATTTTTTGATGTAGTCAAGTGAGTTTTACTGCTGATAAATTGGTATCTTACTGATTTAGACTTAGGCAGTAATAGACATGCTTTTCCATGTATTAATTTATTCTTGCTTCTTCCTTTTCCTCACACTTCTGGGACTGGACTTCAAGGAATAGTGACTTTTGTTTTGAGTAGAACAGTTGAAACAACCTGAACTTCTGGATCTGAACTCCCAGGAAATACCTTTTAAGATCCATAAGCCTAGGTACTGATTTTATAATTTCCTGCTTGATCTCATTTTCTGTCTTCGGAACATATTTTAAAAATATGATGTAATGATAGTGTTGAACTCTAAGATGCTTATTTTGTAGGACTGATCTACTTGAGTCCTATAGCCAACATTGAGATAAAATACTGACATTTTCTCACTCTTTTTTTTAAAAATTATTTATTAATTCATGAGAGACAGACAGAGAGGGGCAGAGACATAGGCAGAGGGAGAGGCAGGCTCCTCACAGGGAGCCTGATGCAGGACTCGATCCCAAGACCCTGGGATCATGACCTGAGCCGAAGGCAGAGGCTCAACCGCTGGGACACTCAGGCATCTCTTTTCACTCTTTATCAGGCTATCAAATTTCATTTGATAGCCAAATTTGAGGTTTCATTTCATTTGAGGTTTGTACTCATCTATATCATTCACTAACAATTTATGAAAGTACAACTTCTGCTACATAATCCTCAGCAATAAAACATCATTTGAAGAATATTTTAATATTTCATTATTAATAAGGGTAATTTTTCTTTATAAGAATTGTGACTTTATAAAAAATGGCAATCATTATATAACAGTATTTGAAGTATAAAATGTCTTTTTTCTATTGCTCTTTTCCAAGAAATTAAAATAAATGCTAGAGACTGAACAACCACATCAGTATTATGAGTCAAAGAGGTATTATTCCCTGGTATTAAATAACTTATGAAAATTATCAGAAAGAATAAATTAAAACATAATGAAAATTAGAAAAGGTAATAATAAGGTTCACTCTATGGTTTCCCAAAATCCAGAGAGAGAAAGGTCAATAAGTCCCAATGGCAGAAGGAATCATATAATCCAGTCTCCCACTGTGTTGGACAGAAAACAATAAAGAGAGTTTCCATGACTTTCCTAAGGCTTGTTGGTGGCATATAGGGATGTAGCACCCATTTCTTCTAACATCCAATATTAAAATAGCTTAACTCTGGTAATCATGCTCGTTTTAATAATTATTCCCTAAATTTTTGGGATTTTTTTCAGCTTCATCATTATTACCATGAAATATATCTGGTGATAATAAATTGCTGTCCCCTAAAAATATACTCCATTATTATATATTTAAAAAAACTCTTACAGGAAATCTTATTTCCTTTAAGCCTTGTCTGATTTTCATATACACAAATTCTTGTTACTACATCTTATAAAGAGTCTTGAAGGAAAACATTTTAGGGTCATGCTGTTGCCCATGTTATTCCATAGTTAAGTTAAGCTGATGCACTTTATGTGAATGCCGTCATTGGAGAGAGGGATGAGCTATTTATTGTCAATCTGCACATAGGAAAAGATTCTTCTTAATGGTTGTATTAGTCAGAGTTCTCTGAAGAAACAGAACCAATAGCATACATATAGATATTAAAGAAGAGATTTATTGTGGGAATTAGTTCACATGGCTGTGGAAGCCAAGAGGCCCATGATTGGCCATCTGCATGCTGGAAAACTAGGAAAGCCAGTGGTATAATTCAATCCCAGCATCCAAAGGCCAAGAACCAGGAGCTCTGATGTCCAAGAGCAAGGGAAGACGACATCCCAGTTCAAGAAAAGAGAGTTTACCTTTCCTCTGCCTTTTTGTTTTATTTGGTTCCTCAGTGGATTGGATGATGCGAACCCACAATGGTGATGGCAGATCTCTTTACTCAGTCTACTGATTCAGATGCTAATCTTTCCAGAAACACCCTCACAGCACACCCAGGAACAATGCTTTATCAGCTATCTGGGCATCTCTTAGCCCAGTCAAGTTGACACATAAAATCAACCATCATAGTGGTTATGTTTTTTATTTTCAGAAACTGACATTGATTGAGTCTAAATCTGAACTCAAAATTCCAGTGTCTACATTGTCCTATTGTTGAAAAATAATCTACCATTGAATCCACCCTTATCTCAAATTTTGTATAGCAGTGTGGTTTACCTATCACTATCAATCGATGTTTCCGTATCTGTAACAATTCAGCCAATGTCATTCTAAGACAGAAGGAAATAGCATTATCCTCAGGCATTACTGCAATGTGCCTCAAAAAGTATAGATCTATTTATAGGTGATGCGAAGCATTCTTCACATTTGTAGCCACTTAATTGTTGCTTTAATAGTGAAGTTAGCCTTGACTATGAACTGGATCCTTTTGAGAGGGTTATTTATGAGGAAGATAAGTTCCCCTTTTCAAGGATTCTAAGGTGCCAATATACTTTGACTTGGCTTTGAGTTGCTCCCAGCTGAGGATCTAAAACTCAACATTAAAGAAAAAATTTCAGTTTTTACTGAAATGTGGAAATAAATGACCATATATTTTAGCACCATAGAGTTTTTTCCATTACCTTTCTCTATAGAGAGTCTTGTCAATGGGAACTAAGCAACATGTATCATCTGGTGTTTTCTTCTAAAACTCAAACACTACTAAAAAAGAATGGCATGTTCAGAGTTTTCACAGAAAATTATTACATTACTTTTTAGTTCTCTTCTTCTATTTCTGGAGGTTGAATCAGACATGGGAAAGGGGGCAGCCTGATTTACCCATACACAAAAATATTTGGAGAACCATACATTCCTTTAAACAGTTATCCTTTTCAAGTCTGATAAAGTTCTTGAATTAAAAAGCTATAGAGGATAGAGAATGGCATTAACCCAGTTATCTCTGAGTGTAGTAAAGAAAATCTGGATTCGATTTTTGTAATGGAAAAGTGATTATCTCATTGAACCCAACATTTGTGATAGCTATTACGCTGAATAAAAGAATTAGTTCACCAATTAGCCCTTGACAGTTCACCTTAGTTGATTTCCAACTCTGAAGGCAGAGCAAATAAATATAAAGGAAATATTCATATATATTAGCTAGAATGAAAGGTTTAAAATAAAAAAATAAATATATCCCTTTTTTCTTTTCTTAAAGGAGCAAGCTGGAAATCATTTTTTACCTTTCACTCAATCCCAGATCAGTTTTGATCTCTCTTTTTAATCTTAATTTCTTCAACAGAGAACTCTACTAAACTGATGTCATGTTCTTTTAGCTTTGTCAATCATGTGGTGCAATTACTATCTGCATCAGCACTATGTCAGGCACTAGGAGAAATACAAAGACATAGAGCATATAGGACATGGAGTCTCTGGAAGAAGGTGGTAATTTAGCTGGAGAGACAAACAATGAATATCAAAGGTTCAATAACAATTTAATAAAATAATAGAGATTAGTGTGAACTAATAGAATTTGCATTTATCTACTAAACAAAAGGGTAAGTAATGTTATTGACATCCTAACTTTTGTTTTTAGGATACCTGAGGTATCATAGTAACTTGCAATGGTTCTATCTCTCCAGAAGAGGATTAAAAAATTCAGCTTCTATGAGTATAAATGAATAGATCAGACATGTTAGAGGAAAGAACATATTTGGAGTCAGATGACCTGAGCATCTGGCTCATTCACAAAGCTGATATCCCTTGGACAATTATCTAACCTCCTCAAGTCTTAATTCCTTATATATAAAATAATGAAATTAATAGACCTTGTGGTAGGTTGATCTCATTATTGACCATAATTAATGGGTTTCCTGTAGCAACATTTTTTTCCCTTACACTATAACTCTGGGGTCAGGCATATCACCTGCTTTGGCTAATGGTACAATAGCAAATAATGCAATCCGAGGCCTCAGTAAGTATATTGTTTTTTCTCTTGCTCCTCTACTTTTATCATGAGAACATGCCCTAAGTAAGGGATAAGGAATGTGAAGCAGTCAAGACAGCCCACTTTGACCAGCTAAGGCCCAGGGTATGTGAGAGAACCCAGCTCAGGTCATCAAAGCTGTCAAGGTGATGTGCAACTAACTGCAGATGCATAAAAGAGCCCCCTCTGAACTCAGCTGAACAGTACAGCCAATGCCACCAACTTGTGAGCAAATATAAAAGATTTATGCCACTGAGGTTTTGTGATGGTTTGTTAGCAGTAGCTGACTGATAAAAATACTTCATTGTTACCATGAGGATTAAATAAGACTGTGTGCATGAATGAGTTTTGCAAACTGTGAAGTAATACACGGATTAAGAGTTAAAAACTCTTAAGATATGGGTTATTGGAGATGAAGACACAGAAGAGTGACAAGACATAGATTTTAGTTATTTCTAGCATTTATCCAAACATTCAAGTTATTATGTCAAGGTGTTTTTGTTGTTCAAAGGGATATATATTTATTGTGGTTACTTATTATTTGTATAAATGGCTAGAAGTTCTTAACAGTTACAGTTATTTTAAAAATGAAACAGTAGAGAAGAGTCCAATGCTAAAAACTAGATAAGGAAGGAGGTTACCAGACTGTGTTCACTGAAATGGTTTAAAAATAGAAAATTTTCATTAGCAAGAGGTAAAATTTTCTTCCTTAGCAAGTTACTAATAGTTTGGCTTGACCAAGGTCAAGGGTGTGAGAAATCCAAGAAGAAAATTAGGCATTTGATATTATTTAACACTAATTTATGGAATATTTTTACACTGCTGAATTTCTTAAAAAATTAGATGCTGCAAAGATAAATAAAAAGATGAAACCTTCTATTTTTGGGTAGACTGCTTTAAAGGCTAATACTCAAGAGTAGGCTTTTTGGATTTTGGAGCACATTTTTCTAATATCAACAATGATATGTTCTGAGGGTAATCTACACAAGCTCATTTAACAGCAGTAATTTAACAAATATTCACTGAGAATCTTACATGAGCTTGACTCTATTCTAGAGGAGAGAGATATATTAGTGCAGAAAACAAAAAATACTCCTGTTTTCTTGCAACTCACATTCTATTAGGGGGGACAAAAATAAGCAAGATGCACAAGTAAAAATGTAGTATAGAATCTGGCAATAGGTTTTATGGAGACAAAGAAATCAGGAAGAGGGATACGGAGTCCTATCAGTAGGATTGTTAATTTTATTTTACAAGAGAGAAAGGGAGAGAGAATGTGAGTCAGGGAGAATGGCAAAGGGAGAGGGAGAGAGAGAATCTTAAGTGGATTCTGAGCCCAGCCTGGTACTGAGCTGACAAGAGGCTCAGTCTCATGACTCAGATCATGATTTGAGCTGAAATCAAGAGTTGGAAGTTCAACCAACTGAGCCACCCTGGCCCCCCAGGGTTGCAATTAAATAGGTGTTAAGAATGCTATTTCTGATAAGGCAACAGAGCCCTGGGGGATCCCTGGGTGACTCAGCGGTTTGGCGCCTGCCTTTGGCCCAGGGCGTGATCCTGGAGTCCCGGGATCGAGTCCCGCATCAGGCTCCCTGCATGGAGCCTGCCTCTCCCTCCTCCTGTGTCTCTGCCTCTCTCTCTCTATGTCTATCATGAATAAATAAATAAATAAATCTTAAAAAAAAATAAAAATAAAAATAAAGGCAACAGAACCCTGTATAGGGTGTGCCTGTTGACAGCTAAATGTTCTCACCACAGAGAGGAAATGATAAGTATGTGATAAGAGAAAGATGGTAGCTAATGCTATGGTGGTGATCATACTGTAATGTATAAATGTATCAAATTGACATGTTATATATTTTAAACTTACACATTATTATCTATTTTTTTAAAGAGGGAGTGTTGCAAAAGATAGGAAGTGAGAAAGTGGATCTGTCCATTCCCTGAGTCCTACAGTATTCTGTTCATTGAAGCAATCACAGAGTGGGCATGAAATCAAGGGGAAGAGGCATAGACCCCCCTCTCCCCACCATGGTCAAATTGAAATATTGAGTAAAAAAACTATGTTGTTCCCACTAGCCTTTAAAAAAGAATCTTTGAATCTAAAGACTCTGGTTTATAGTTTCTAACACTGGGCTAAGGCTGTCATGATAAAAGTTAATTTATTGGATTGAACGATGATTTTATCTTGCTTAATTTTTGAGGGCAAGTGTGAAAAACGTTTTTCAAAAATTGAGAGAGAATAAACGATGTAGGACTTTTCCTACATTGATTGTTTTACCCTAAGCAGTCATGGAACTTCCCCAGAGCTGTTTTCCTTTCATTGCAGATATGCTTGGCTGACCAACTGGACACCAGTTGTAGAATCAGAGGGGGAGAAATTACTTAGTAGATTCAAAGCCAGGAGAGAATGTTTCCTCCATCATGAACCCTAAGCTGTAGGTACTGAGGGGTCCTGCTTGTTGGAGATCGCTGAACAAATTTGATAGCCCATAAAGACAAGACAGGCTTAAAGCCAAGCTACAGGGTAGAACTGTCAAAAGAGTTTTAAAAGAGAATCATGCAGTGTTGATTTTAACTCAATGTTATGCTTAGGTATGAAAAAAACCATTCATCATTATTTCACTGCTAAAACCGTGCTCAGCTGGAATACAGCCTTATGAGGCTCCTGGAGAACTTACCCTTCATTTTTGTCCATACTTGTTAATCATGCTTAGAGAAGAGCATGCAGAGATTACAAACATTTTTTTTTTTTTTTTTAAGAACAAAAGTTGATAAATGCGATGAAAACGAAATGTGATTGGCAGCTCCTGGCTGCCTAGAGATCAGACTCATTGTTCCCTGTACAGTCTGGTAATTCTTTCTTTATCTAAAGGTCAGAAGTTTTCAGAGTAGAAATGGGTCCCTACATTTGCAGACAAGATCAAGAAAGCCCTGTTCCTGGGAATTAAAAGGAAATTTGCATTTTTAAGAAGTGTTTCTAATTGGATCAGTAATTATAGTGGTAAAAGAAGCAGCCAGAAATCAGTTACTTTCTAGAAACTTAAAAAAAGAAATCAGCAATGCAACGTAAAGAATAGACAGACAAGTTGGCAATTTAGAGACAATTTAGAGGCCATTCTCTACTGGATGGACAAGTTGCTTCATGTCAGAGGTCTCATAAAATGTATCATTGTGAAGCTTAGGACAGTGTCTTTGGGATGGCCTCAGAAGTGTTGAAAACCCAACCTTAATAGAGTCTGGAATCTAAAAAGAAGAATTGACACCTAACTAACTGTAGAGATTCCTTCCCTGCCTACTGGCCTTCCCTACTGACTATAAGGTGCTTATCTACCAGCTTTGGCTTGGTTAATGATGGCAGTTGGGATTTGGCAAGCTACAGTTCCCTTCTGCCAGCTGGCTCCTAGTAGACACTACTAGAGAGATGGGGAACTAGAGAGAAATGGGAAGCCCGAGGATGGGAAAGGAGGCTGGTCCTTTTTCTGTCTCTTAATCCCATCAGGGCCACCCTAGCAATGGTGCTTCATTTATTTTTTTTTAAAGATTTTATTTATTTGAGAGAGGGAGAAAGGGGGACAGAGAGAGAGAGAGAGAGAGAGAGAGAGAGATAGCAGGCGTGGAGCAGAGGCAGAAGCCGACTCTCTGCTGAGCAGGGAGCCTGACACAGGGCTTGATCCTAGGACCTGGGAATATGACCTGACCTGAAGGCAGACGCTTAACCAACTGAGCCACCCAGGTGCCTCAATGGTGCTTCATTTTATTTTTTAAAAAGATTTTATTTACCTATTCATGAGAGACAGAGAGAGAGAGAGAGAGAGAGAGAGAGAGAGAGAGCAGAGACACAGGCAGAGAGAGAAGCTGGCTCCATACAGGGAGCCTGACATGGGACTCGATCCCAGGTCTCCAGGATCAGGCCCTGGGCCAAAGGCAGGTGCTAAACCACTGGGCCACCGGGGCTGCCCAGTGCTTCATTTTAAATGCAGCCATTGGTCCCAGTAGCAGCAGGTGGCTCCAGGTTTCATTTCTTTTTTTTTATGTTTCCTGGACGAGGCTCATTGAATCTTTCCAGATTACTAACACTCGCCAGCTGTGTCCCTCCCCATAAGGCTGAGTCCCAGCTCTGCAGGGGTCCTCTTGAGAACCCTGAGGTACCAGTTTAAGCTAGCAGTGCCCCCTTATTAGAGGTGAATGCCCAGTTCTTTAGGACCTTTCTCCTAAGGTTCTAAGTTCTTAGGTTCCCTAGGGTAGTACCTGCTTCTTGCATTTACCATTTCTGTAATACCTCATGATTTATTTTTTGCCTTTTTACTCCTTTTATCCTCTTCATTAACTCTTTACATTAAATCTCTATTAAAATCACTGGTAAATGTGACTGTGACTGATACATCTATTTTGCAGGAATGTTTACAGTAGCCCCAGTGCTACTTTAATTTCACCATGAAGGTGCACAGCCTGTACCTCTCCTACCTATTCCACACAGACATACGATAATGATGCTGATCCACAGGTCTTGCCACAGGGCAGCTGACAATCAATCACCTAAGCATGCTCAAGAAGGGAAACATGTTGCATTCTGCAGAGAGGTCATTATTTAACTTGTTTAGAACTTCTGGGCCCTGCCAAATTTCCAAGGGCCAGCATTTTCTCTCTTCAAATTCTCTTTATAATCTTTCCATCCACCCTGCCCTCCCCCACCCCTCCTGCCCCAACTGTGAATGTCATCCCATGGTATTCTTGTATGTATGTCCCTGAGAATTCCATTTTGTCCTCGACCCTCATTGGTACTCTTCCTTCTTTTTGAGGGGTAGGTGAAGTGGGTGAAGTGAAGTAAAATAGAGGGGCAGGGTTGGGAATGGATTTTTTTGGGGATTAGGGTATGAAACAGGATGTCCAGAACACAGATTAAAGATACCTAATCCATAGAGCGTGTATCAGGCAATTCTTCCTATGGGAGGTGCATCTGAAGTGACTCTTGAAGGATGAACTGGAATTAACAGGATGGAAAGGGAGGGGCAGGTAGTTGCTAGAACCAGAAAGGATGAACCTAAGTATCTGGGTAAAAGGAGCAAAGTGGTAACATTTTGGCATATTATTATGTAGCAGATGGGAAGTAGACAATAAAATTAGCTTTCCTGCCATATCTATTTCCCAAGCCCAGAAAGACTTGTTGGGAACTGAATATTAAGAAAGCATCAGGATATTCAGAATTTTAATTGACTTTACTCAAGGTATATAATTTATATTATATTATATATTAATTGTTTGGGGTAAATATATCTTATTTCCTAATTAGACTAAGTAGAGATAGTGCTAAATCCTGTTGGGTGTCCAACCTCCATCACCTTACACAGGGACACATAAAAAACTTAACAGATACATTGGACTGAATAAGTGAAAAAAATTAATGAAACTCTTAAATAGCATTATATATCATGAAAATGGCTACTGAGGTTATCGTGGAGAACAGCATGATTTTTCCTTGCATGATATTGATCTCAAAAGGTATTGTACTGCCTCCTCCACAGTTCCCAGGATTTCCCTATGATATCTTCTTAATAAAATGTGCACTTAGATTTGTTTAGTTATTGAGTCAGGAATGATTTTCCAAATATAACTGGAAGAGAGTTTTTTCTAGCTGTCATTTAGAGGTTTGATTTGTGGCAAAATAATTTAAATATTTGCCATCTGGGGGATGTTTGGCTTCCAGGCATGCTTCTTAGTTGTATTCTTGTATGAATGCAAAGGCCTTTTACTTGAAGGCAATGGCTACCTTCTATTGTAGGAACTGAAGGAGATATGTCTCCTTTCATTCTTTATCCCAGTAAAATCAGACATGAGTTTGGCCAACAGGTGTTACCTTGTAGGATGTGGAATCTTTAGCAAGTGATGGCACAATTCAGTGACCTTCCCCGGTTATCTTCTGCATAGCTCTCCAGAACTCCCTTGGTACCTGTCAAGTTTACAAGCCTGGTCTTCCAGTCTTCCAATATCATTCCAATAAATTCTCTTTTTGCTTTTGACTATGTGTGCTATTTTCTGTGTTTGCAACCAAACGCCCAGATGATATAGATGGCATGGTTAAAGATGTAAGAAAACATATCACTCTTTGCCCTCACTCAAAACTGATTACTTTAAAGAGCATATAAAGTGAAAATTTGACCCCCAAAAGAGTATTTCTATCTTTAATGTCTACCATCTGTGAACAAGTTTCCCACTGGATACAAAGGTTTTTGACAGGTATTGTAAATGTCTTCGAGTGACACACACATTTTTGGATGGAGATCTCAGGGTTTCCCCAGTGAATGCGATGAGTTGTCCAGATGGTGTCCTGATAGCCACTCAGCAGAGTCCTTTAACGATAACAATTAACAGCTAATTACATTTAATGCCTTGAAAGGAGTCCAGTAGCATTTATCTGATCAGAATCCATCCCTGGGTAGATCCAGAAGAGAGAAAAGACTTCCAGCATAGCCATCTGGATGCTCTTTTTTCCCCCTTGCTCTTGCCATTGAAGAGGCTTTAGTGATGTCCATGACTCCTTATGGAGTACATATTCTGCTTCTGGAAGCTGCTTAAAGAGTGGGCCTTACTGAATTAAATTGCCTTTTGTCCTGTCAAAAACAAGAGTCAAGATGGACGAAAATCCTGTTTGGATGGAGAGGACAGAAAGCAAGCTTGGAAACCCTGCACCAGACATTTGTGGCGGCTCTAGGAGTCAGGACATACAAACAACCATGCCAAAAGAAGTTGGAACAAAATGCCTCAACTTATTAATTCAAAGAAATGTATGTTACTTCTCCTCATATTTTTCTCCATAAACACTATTTCTCTTTGTATGGTATATATACAGGACATTAACATTATTACAAAACTTTATACATTTCTAGATTCTTAGTTGACAATTCATGACAATTCTAATAGAAACTGGCACAGAACATAGAGTTTTCAATGTATATTATTAACTTTCTTATTCAAGTGATAGCCCTGTCCACCTGACATGTATCACTAATGCCAAGTACTTCCTCAGTGGGAGACAGTACAACATCATGTAGTAATCTTCCATCTGTCATCTATATCTTGGTGCCATTGTTTACAAAGTTTGGGATCTACAGAATTGAGTCATTATAGGCAGCAAGTGGTCAAACAGTGAAATGTAATAAAATAAATTTTCCTCTCTGGAAATAGCCTTAAAACACAGTGGAGGACATCAAAAACCTAAAAGGCCATGACTGTGTTGTTGTATCTCCTACTTTTTGGTTATGTAATTCACCTAAGCTGGGCTGATTGGGTTTTCTTTCCTGGAATTGTGAATTTTGGAAGAGGGAAGAAGAGAGACTGCAAGTTTTGAAAGTGAACATTAATTAATGGCAATGCCCTAGAAGGAAGGCCCTTCTTGTATAAATATAATATATAAATATTTTATAAATTATAAAATTTTAAATAAATATTTAAAAATAATATGTATTTTTATAATATATAAAAATATAAACATTTTTATATTTACTAAAAGCATAGCTTTTATTTTTTATTTCTAAAAATTTATTTATTTAAGAGAGGGGCATGAGCAAGGGGCAGAGGTAGAGGGAGAAGCAGACTCCCCGCTGAGCAGGAAGTCAACAGGGACTTGATTCCAGGACCTGGTCTTATGACCTGGGCCGAAGGCAGATGCTTAACTGACTGAACCACCCGAGTACCCTAAAGCATAGTTTTTAAAAAAGTATATTTTTATAGGCTTTGATACAGTGTTTTTATTTTTTGTTTTTATAGATGTTCTATAATTTCTTTCTTTTTAAAAATATTTTATTTATTCATGAGAGACACAGAGAGAGAGTTGTAGACATAGGCAGAGGGAGATGCAAGCTTTCTGCAGGAAACCTGATGTGGGACTCCATCCCGGGACTCCAGGATCATGCCCTGAGCCGAAGTTAGACACCCAACCACTGAGTCACCCAGGTATCCCAGATGTTCTATAATTTCAATTTGGATTTTTTAAGTCAAGTGTTTGTATCACAATACAGGATAGATTAACACTAACTTAATGTTCATTAGGGTCAGTTGAGGACTGTGCTCAGTCAACGCTTATCCAGAACCATCTGAAATGTTGCAGTCACTGCAGCACAGATTGGAGAGGAATAGAGAATAGCACCTTACATATGCCTGTTCACCTTTTATTGGCTAATTCAAGTCACATCACAATATCCAAATTCAAGGGTATAGGGAAACACAGACCTACTGTGTCCTGGGATAACAAGAAGGAGAGATACTAGAAATAAGGATGAGAAGCCCTAGTGTAACATCCCAGTTAGGGGAATTTTGTTCTTGATTTTGTTCGGATCAGAGAATGTTGCCTGTACTTCTAAATTTTGGAATTTATTGAAATTTGCTTAGTGGTTGACTATATAATCAATTTTTATGGCTGTTTTACTAATACTTAAAGAAGGTCTATTACTTATACTCAAAGTAAGGAATTTTGTATTTATATCAATTACATATATTTTTCAGTTTTGGTATTTCATTTTGGTATTTCATTTTTTTAAATTTATTCATGAGAGACCGAGAGAGAAGCAGAGACACAGGCAGAGGGAGAAGCAGGCTCCATGCAGGGATCCTGATTTGGGACTCGATCCCAGGACCCCGGGATCACGCCCTGAGCCAAAGGCAGACGCTCAACCGCTAGCCACCCAGGCGTTCCTGATATTTCGTTTTTAAAAATGTATTCTAGTCCATTTGATCTGCCATGGACTAAGAGAAAAAATGGAAACCCATTATTTTGAATATTGATCTGTTGATCTTTGTATCTTCTGTGATTTTTGCTTTATAAATGTTATTTGGTGCATATATTAATAACTGTTATTCCTTCAATATAAATCGCACATTTTAGAATTGCAAAATACCCTATTTTTTAAAGTTAATTTATTTTTTAAATCTCTACATCCAATGTGGAGCTTGAACTCATGACCCCTAATTCAAGAGTCACATGCTCTTCTAAGTGAGCTAGCAAAGTACCCCAAAAGCACCCTATTTTTATAATGTATGCATTCTCCTTAAATTTAACCTTACCTGACATCAAGAAAATAATTTCTGATATCTTTTTTTTTTTAATTTTTTTTTTTTATGATAGTTACAGAGAGAGAGAGAGGCAGAGACACAGGCAGAGGGAGAAGCAGGCTCCATGCGCCGGGAGCCCGATGTGGGATTCGATCCCGGGTCTCCAGGATCGCGCCCTGGGCCAAAGGCAGGCGCCAAACCGCTGCGCCACCCAGGGATCCCAATTTCTGATATCTTTTAAACACATACTAATCAAGTATTTTCCCTTACCACTAATAGGTAACTGATGACTGACACTTTGCTTTACACTGATCATACTCTCTTCCTTGAAAGACTATTTTTACTTGTCTTCCAGAGTATCACGTTATACAATTTTCCTTCTACCTCACTAGTTGCTAATTTTTTGTCTTTTTTTTTTTTTTTTGGCTGTTTTCTTCTTATGCCCCGAAACTTCTAAATTAGTTGGAGTACTCTAGAACTCACTTCTTTGAACTCTTGCCTTCCTTATCTGTATTCACGCTTTTGGTGATGTCATCTAGTCTCATGGCTTAAATACCATCTATATTTGTATCAGTCAGGGTCCAATCAGGATACAGGAATCACATCTCTCATTTCAACAGAAAGAATTTGATATAAAGAATTATTAATTAGGCATATATTCATTGACTGTATCACCAATAATTATCATTCTGAGATATTCTGTGGGGCAACATGTTCAGCAAGTAGTTTTTAAAGGGTTGAGTACTTTCAGCCATCACTTCTCAGTATAATTTTTCTTTTCCACATGTGAGCCACATTTCTGTTGTGAAAGCTCTGAGAGCATGTCTTGGTATGTAGACTATCCCAGCTATCCTCTAGGGACTGTCATAAATTCTTTAGCTCCTCTTTTTATTTTCTTGTTCACATGCTAATTATTGGTTTTCACTTGTTTTGGAGGAGTAAGGAGGTAAGAAGGTAAGCATATAGAGATTTGCACCTGCTCCATTGCTTTATAGAAACAAGCAAAGACTTTCAGCCTACGTGGTTCCAAGTCTCTCAGAATCATTTGGATAAGAAGGCTAGAGGTTCTTCTCAAGGTCTATAGTAGTCCAACAGAGCCCTCTCTTGGAGTGCAGCATAGACAGCTACCCAGCGATGGTATGTTCCTTTGAGATGCTCTACTGTCTCTACGTCCATATGTTCCTTGGGAATTTGCTTGTCAAAAGCAGAACTGACCATCTATCTAGTTGTAAATGTCCATTGGCCTCTTATTAAAGACTCCTTATAATTTGTCTGATATTTTTGTGTAATTAAAAGGAAGAAGAAAACATATAACAGTAAGAAACAAGGTTAAATTTTGGTTATATTTTCTCCTTCTCCAGTGTGGGATTCTCTTATCGTACTCTTTTTAAAAAATTATGTAGCTATTTTTGTCTATTTTATGAATGTTTTTGCTCTCTTAGTGTTATTGAAGTGTGATTATTTGCAATAACATAGTCATATAAATATATCCAATTAAAATACTGGCCAAAAAATATAATGAGTATAATTAATGATATTAATAGTGATTTTCTTCTCAAGTGCTTTGTTATATGTTAACTTATTTTGACTTTATTACAATCTCATGAAGTATTCTGGGCAAATGCTATCCTTTAGACTTTACAGTGAAGGACACTGATGCCTAGAGATGTTAAAGAACTTGTTCAAGGTCACAGTTTATTTATTTTTTTATCTTACATTATAGTGAAGGCTAAGCACTCCATGCTTACCACTAACAGCTTCCATTTTCTTATTCAAGTGGATGCTAAAAACTTTTCACTGGTTAGGACATTTTAATTTCTACAACAACAGAACAGAGTTTGACCTCCTGAATTGGCCTTTGTGAAAGCTAATGAAGAATTAAGCTGCTTGAGAGACTCAAGATGAAAGATTTTCTCAGGTCTTTTAAATATTGTAAACATACAGCAGGCAGGGGCCAGAACTTGCCTTTGTACATTGTGATGTACAAGGGAGGGATTAATAAACACGGAAGAATGAATTGCCTGCTGGGCACTTTTAATGTTGAAGAGCTTCCAGTAATTGTCACACTTCTGTCCTTACTTCAATCAGGTACACAGTGTACCTTTCAGTCTCTAATCATCCTGTCAGTGATTACATACCTCTGGTCTCAGGGCCATGCGTATCCAACAGGAGGCAGAGAACAACATGAGCAGAGAAAACCACTCACTGCCTTGGGCTCAGGTCTTCTTTACTGTGTCTACTCATGAACGTCACTACTTCAAATTCTCCAAGTTGTTAGATTCTGGACCTGCCGTGACCTTCAAGATTCTATTGATCTCTCCAGTCTTGGTTAAAACCATGGACTTAACCCTTTCCTACTCTCTGCTGACTTTGGACTTCTGTTTTATAAGTCCCAATTTGCAGGACTTGTTGGATTCTTAACGCACTGCTTCCTCTGACTTCAGTTTCAGATCTGCTCAAATCTGGTTGGAATTCAAAACTGCTCACTTTGCTTTGTCTGATAATTGCTGCCCTCTTCAATGCTTGGACATGGTTCTTTACATTTTCATTTGGTTATTCTACAGTTTTCTTAATTCTTCATTATTCTCTCCCAGAGTTAATTAAGTTGGTAGAAATGAAGGTGCTATACACAGTAAAAGCCAAGGTGATTGCAACCACAGGATGTATAGGATGATGTTTCTGAGGAAGAAACAGAATAAAAATTCTGCCTCTTAGGGATTGAACTTTTCCACATTGAGTTCATACACTGTTGGAATCTGAAAAGTATATCTATTTAACAAAATTCAGTGAGGTTTCAAACCCATTCCCATTCCCAGCCCATACTCCTTAGTTGTAGTAAGGGGAAGATCTTAAAGAACTTGATTGAAGAGGAAAAAAATCAGGGCAGTGCTTCAGCCTCACCAAGTAGCAAAGGCAGCCTTTCTCTGAGTATCAATTTCTCAAATATGGCTGTGATTTTGATTTCAGGGCTGGAGATCTTGCTGAAGTACAGTTTCTTAGGCTCACCTATAATATTTTATGGGAGCATGGTTTGGAAACCTGAATATTTAACAAATTCTTGAGTTGATTCTGCTGCATTGGGTCTAAGGATTAGTATTTGAAAAATCACAGCTTTTTGCAATTGGGGTTAGCAATTATGCAGATCATACTTGAGAAAAAGAAAAATCTTAACAAATAGAGTTGATAAAGACTCTATACTTTGAGAAAAAAGCAATTGAGAAGAGACAGAATTCTCTGCAGTTATTATTATAGTTCTTGATACAAGAAGTTGCACAATCTTCAAAATTACTGGAGTTTGAAACATGGAAAAAGAGATCTGGATAATCATTACAGTGAAATCAAAATAGTATATAAAGTAGAAGAGGCACATTTCCCTACCAACACCTAGCTGATGGTTTCACCAGTTCCTACTAGAGATGGATTGTAAGTTAACATTAGATCACAGTGTTTTGTAGTTTATGTTTATTGTGACATAGCTATAGTTTTTTTTCTCATTGCAGATGTTTTATCTTACTAAATGATGTCATTTCATCATAAGTGGATTTTTCTTAAATGAAGTCCAAAAGTAAAATATCCCTCAGCTATTTTTATAGATAGACAAATCATCACTGAGTAGATCTTCAGTGGCATTAGGGATTTGATGTCTAGAGCATGAAAAAAAAAGCAACTCTTCTTAATAACTTAATAAGACTTGCTTCTATTTAAGAATGATCTGGGATGATATTTAAAGTACATAACAACTGCCATGGAAATATAAATTTATATATAAATGAAAATGCATTTAAAATTCCTTTTATTCTCTAAGTTAAATATACATGTATATGTCTAAAGCCATACAATAGTTTACATAAATCATTCATCCAGTCTAATAATTTTCAAATCAGATGTTCATTTGTTTAGAAATTAACAGCATGATCTTACATCTGTCATGGCTTTCACAGACTAAATGCTGCTCCTGTCTGACCCATGATTTGATTTTGGGAAGCACATACACTATTTCAGTGTCTTCTTCATTAAATAATAGTGAATACATTCCTGGTACTTCTACTTTTAGCATTTTGAAGGTAGCTGACTGTTCATATGTGCAGAGAGCCTGAATTTCAACCGCTTGTGACAATGTTGCCACTGGTGCTACCATTCCTGCCATCTGCTCTGCCAACTTGCTCCTGCAAATGCTGGGCTTTTCCAAAATAGCAGGTGGGCCTAAGAATACGACACTGCACTTTTGCTTCTACCAGCTTTGTCCACTCAACAACCTACTAAGGGTTGTCCATGTTTGTACTAGCAAGATTCATAAGTTCAATTTTCTGCCTCTGATGTTGCCGAACAACATTTTTACATGAAGTTTGTCCCCATAACCCAGTATAAAAAAATTTCAGATCTTAATACTTAGCACAGCTATACTGGTATAAACTAGTTGAAAAGCAGTCCTAAGTAAGTGCTAAGTTATAGCACCACCTATATCAGTTAAGTGCTAAGTTCCACTACATGTAACAGGTAGCTTAAACAAGATAGAAATTTATTTTTCTTTCCTAGATAAGCAGTTCAGGATTGGTATGATGGATTGATAGTCTTCAAGAACCTAAGTTCCTTTTCTTTTCTTTTGATGCTCTGTTATACTTAGCATTCTGTCTCATGGTACAAAACAGCTGCTCAAGCTCCATTTGTCATGCCATATTCCAGCCAGCAGAGAGGTAGGAAAATGGAGGCATGAAGGGTATGGTATCTTTTTTTTTAAAGATTTTATTTATTTATTTATGAGAAACACACAGAGAGAGAGGCAGAGACACAGGCAGAGGGAGGAGCAGGCTCCATGCAGATAGCCCGATATGGGACTTGATCCTGGGACTCCGGGATCACACCCTGAGCCAAAGGCAGACACTCAACCACTAAACCACCCAGGTGTCCCATGGTACCTTTGTTTACAAAGATCTCCTTGAATATCCATGCAACATTTTTCTTTACACCTATTTGTCTAGTGTTCAACTCTACTGTCACATGCAAGAACAAGGGAACCTGGAAAATTTAGTTTGTAAACTGAGAGGCTATATTTCTATCCCATAATCAAGATGATGGCTGAAGACTTGGCTTCTGGAGACAACTTGCACTCTGCCATGAAACCCTTTAATTTATTCCCCTGTTTCATTAAGGATGATAGCAAAAGCCCAAGGACATAAAGACACAGATGCCCATTCAAGTTATCATTTGAAGGTATTTTAATTCTGGCTTAGGAACTTTTGAAAATACTTGCAAGGAATAACTTTTTTTCATTGCTGTACTAAGAGATCTGCATCCTCTGGCCCTACCTTCTCAGAAATCCTTGACTCGGACTTGGATACTGATGATAATATTTTCCGTGTGTGTTGTGTAAAGGCTTTAGGGAAAGAAAACACACTGGCAGTTCTGGATATCGCTGACTATGTCTGGTGTGCTGGAGAGAAACAAACTGAGAGTAGCCCTGAGTTCATTGTTGTTGATCCAGCCCCACCACTCAGCTGCATCCATCTGTGAAGATTTCATAAGAAGTCACATCCTACCAAGAACTCTAGTCTGAGGGGGAGAAAAATAACAAAACAAAACTCTCATATTGAGAATGAGAAACATTTTCAAGAAGTCCCTCTCTTGATATGGCTTAATTGCCTTCGGTTTACCCTGTTGGTAAGGGAAAGATTCCCATTCTAGTGTAATGGAGATGGCCAGACACATGACACTTAACATTGACAAATGAGTTTGACAGTAGTTTATTAGTCACATATACCTGTGGTCTGGTGGCTATATAGGCCACATAGGGTGAATAGATTCTGTAGTAGTAAGAGGGTGAGATGTTCTTTGGTTCCTTTGGGAGGATGTGACTGACTTGTTTGAATCATTCTGCATGTTGGCAGGAAACTAAAACTACCTACTCAGAGATGACCTTCTAGGAACTGTGCTGGTTCCTCTGATAAGAACTATTTGGCTAGGGGACCTTATCTCAGGGAGCAGAGTTGGGATGGGATTTGCAGTTAGACCATTCAAGGGCCTTCTGATTTTCCAGATGTCTAGGTAGCATGTAATATTGAGCCTTAATTTTAGGCCTTATTCTAGATGTTGCCAATTTCATTGGGTTGGAGGTTCCTTTTGCCCTTTATTGGAAACCTGAGCCTTTGTATTTTTACCTTCTATTTGCTCAGGTATGGTACATATTCAATACTTGACTAAATTTCCTTTTTGTTGAAAATCAATGAATATTTTTTTCAGAAAAGAATAGATGTTGGGTCCATAGTTTTGATACTGCATCAAGAGAAAATATATTGCTTTTTTTTTTCCTCTGCAGAAGACATGTCAGCAATGGGACAGCCCTTGCCATGCAGTTTGCAGGAAACTTGGAAGCCTGAGTCTCTAGCAGAGGAAAGGAAGGTAGACTAGGCTAGGGAATCTGACATAGTTCTGTAGTAGGCTCACAATGGAGACAGTGAGATAACTACAATATCCATCCATCTTCAAAGCTAGTAGGATAATATCTTCAAATCTTTCTTTGACTATGAACCTTTGCTTCCATCATCACATTTTCTCTGTGATCTTTTCTATCTGCCTCTTGTAAGGACTCTTGTGAATACATTAGACACAGTTGTATAATCCAGGATAATCAGATAATCTCCCCATGTCAAAATGCTTAATTAAATCACAGCTGCAAAATGCCCCTTTGCCATGTAATGTAACATATTCATAGGTTCCAGAAATTATGACATGGACTTTGGGGAGGCCATCATTCTGCTTTTTATGCAAGGATATGACAAAAATGTATTTACTTATTTACTAATTAGACATAAATATCTACTGTCTCTATTTGTATGATCCCTTGAAGCTATTTCTAACCTTTCATTCTCATTGAACCATTCTTCACTTTTCCATGTTTGTGTTTTTGCTAACTATTCACTTCATCTAACAATTGCTTCTGCTATCCAGATTTTGCTAATTCGTTCTTAAATTACATTTCGTCTTGTGGGTAAACTGAAATTAACATTATTTAGATTTTTCCCCTCTTGTTCTATGGGGCTTCTGTTGAGTTTGTATTATTTAGTTATTTTTCAGAGTATTAGGCTTTTCCATAAACATGGCAGATGATTGGACTGAGTATTCATTATAAACCATATAGGAAATTCATCCCAATGGCCCATTTTTAAAATGATTTATTTATTTATATATATATATAGAGAGATTGAGTGAGCACACACAAGCAGGGGTGGGGCAAAGGGAGAGGAAGAGAGAGAATACTCAAGCAAATTCCCTGCTGAGTGTGGACTCCCATGAGCTTAATCCTCAGGACTCTGAGATCATGATCTGAGCTGAAACCAAGAGTTGGATGCTTAACTCACTGAGTCACCCAAGCACTCCTCAAATGGCCCATTTTATTGACAAAACAAAGTAAGGAAGGAAGAAAGGAAGAAAATTAAAAGAGAAAAGAAATAGAAAGAGAAATCCAACCAAATAAATTTCCAAATCAGGCACTTCTCTACAATCTAAGCTCTGGATCATTTTCAGTTGCTCTGTCTCTTTCCTTGCCTTTAGTCAACAAAAATATTTCCATTAAAACAAAAAACAGAGAATCCAAAGACAGTTAGCTATATCTCCTCATTTTAGAAAGGAGAATCTGGAGCTCAGAGAGATGTCGTGATGAGGTCGCCAAATTATTAGGTGGCAATGTAAGAGTACATGAAACCCAGATTCTAGAGTCATTTTTCTAACAAAGGGCTTGCTTTACACCACACTGCCTAAAGTATAAATCAATGAAAATCAAACCCCCATATATCCATTAAGGAACTGCATCTTTTCAAAGCTTTGTGAAGAGAAGAGAACCTAGGATAATCTCTATTTTTTACTTTCTAATCAGTTGTGCTGGTATTGTGTAAGTTTAATGTACAGTACTTAAAAATGTGGAGAGGAAAAAAATCTTTCACTATCCGGTGAGCGTATGTGGTAGGCTGGGGCTGTTGAAAGCAGTAATTTGACACCGTTCTTCCTCTTACCCACCAAAATAAATAGCAAACTCAATATTTACTTTTTTAAAAATTTGTTTATTTATTTATGATAGTCAGAGAGAGAGAGAGAGAGAGAGGCAGAGATATAGGCAGAGGGAGAAGCAGGCTCCATGCACCTGGAGCCCGACGTGGGATTTGATCCCGTGTCTCCAGGATCGCGCCTGGGGCCAAAGGCAGGTGGTAAACCGCTGAGCCACCCAGGGATCCCCAATATTTACTATTGAAAGAGGAAGAAGTTTAGGAGATTTATCAGAACAGACATTTTAGGTTATTTGGATTCTTTGACTTTCCTTATGTGTCCCTGAAATCCAATGGTGCCTGGGTCGAAGGGTCAGTCTACCATTCCACAAAGTACAGTCAGATGAAAGGTCAGAAGATGAATTTTTGCTGCTTGGCTGAGGCATGGATCTTACTTCTCTCATCATTAAAAGATTTTACCGGGATCCCTGGGTGGCGCAGCGGTTTGGCGCCTGCCTTTGGCCCAGGGCGAGATCCTGGAGACCCGGGATCAAATCCCACGTCGGGCTCCCGGTGCATGGAGCCTGCTTCTCCCTCTGCCTGTGTCTCTGCCTCTCTCTCTCTCTCTCTGTGTGACTATCGTAAAATAAAAAAAATAAATAAAAAGATTTTACCAAATCCCGTTTCATTAGTCCTGAAAATTTGGGAGCTCCCTTTTAAAACCGTTAGTATGAGGTTGAGATAAGGTTAAGTCTTTAATCACAAAATGTGTGAGAAGGGGGTGATAAAGTCAGGTGTTGGGTGAAAGCAAGCATATGGGAAGGCCTAGAGTTAGCTGCTTTCTTTTTGATGAAGCAAAAAGGCAACAAGCACTGGAAGAGGCAGGCATAAGACAGTATGCATCCAGAATTTCTTATTGGTGAATATCTTCCAGGACATCTATCTGATCACAGATGAAAACTAACAGCTTTTTACTTTGATCTCTCTAATAACATACTCATTTTCTTTTAGTTTGGAAGATGGGCAGTTCCCGGTGACTGGGTTTCAGGTCCAAGGAAAAAGCATGGAATGTAATACATGTAAACCCTGAAACATGACTCTTGAATTATTAGAGCATGTCCCACTCTTCACAGAAAAGACAGATTTCACTGTATGTCACTTACTGTGAATGTACCAACACTGCAGAGTTCAAAAGTACAAATGTTACAGCCAGAAACAATGGGTTTCTTGGAATTATGTTTGGGAAATTTCTTAAGATCATAGCTGTCTAAAACTCTGCCCACGAGGAATTTTCACATAGGCCCTGTCATATCCTGTAAAAGACTAGCTCATCGTAAATGGGGAAACAAGTGTTCTGATAAAGGGTGATTATGTTCCAGCACTCAATGTGAGAACAGGAATAAACAGGTAAGGAACTAGCAAATCTTCCAGAGGACCGTGCTTTATTGCTACAGATACCTACCCTAGGCTAACTTCACCTTAAATCACTGTAGGAAATGATTGCAGAAAGTCAAAAGGGACAAAACCTTACTGAACATTTCAACACCTATAACTAACACAATATTTTAACTGATGAGAGGCTTAAGGGTGATGAAGTGTAATTGTGACAGCTCGACAACTTTGCTAACCCACAAATTCTAGTCAGTTAAGTACAGACCCGCTATATGAAATGAAAACATGCGGCAATTTCACTGTGGCAGATATAGTAAGGAAACAATAAAGAAATATATTGCAGTGTGGAATGGGAAGCTGAAGGACACTTGGAAAAATCCAACTGATGCTAAGAAATGATGCTAGGCATCAGGAAAATTTAGGAAGGAAAGAAGAAGAATGACATAGGAATCACCTAAAGTAAGTTAGATGTGGCCTGTGCTTTCTAGGATATGAATCTATTGCAATCCCTATGTAACTTAGTGGTTCCAGTGCTTGGAGAAATAGGAACTGATAATCCATTTGAAATCAAGCTGAGATACACTGTGTGGTCCTTTTAAATTCTGTGCATGTGGAAGAATTCTGAATTATTGCAAGGTTAAACAAGCAAGCCAGTGTAGCCAAATCTTGCCTATTAAGAAAAAGAAATTAAATCACTGGTGATGTGCTAGGGATTGTTTTTGTCTTATTATTCTTGTTTAGACTCTAAGGGGCAAAGAAAGAGTCATACAGAAAATACTTTTTGAATAAGCAGAAGTAAAGGAATTTGATGTTTGTATACTGAAATAGATTAGGAATTCTTAATGTTTGTATATATTAGACACACCTGAAATGGGCATTGCATATAACTCTGTTAAAATCTCCTAATATAATTAGTGGTGTGTGTGCATATATATTACATATAATTATAATTATGCTATTATTATTATATGTAATTATATATTATATATATAATTGATATAATTGGAATTTTGAGTGGGAGGAGCTATGCTTATTAAAAAGCATCGTCTGAGTTCACAGAACTAGAACTAATAATACTAAAATTTGTATCTGGCTACAACAGATTCCAAATACTCAAATTGGTCTTGAGAAAGAACAAAACTGGAGGTATCGCAACTCCAAATTTCAAGATATGTTACAAAGCTCTAACAATTAAAACAGTACTGTCATAAAAATAGACACATAAATCAATAGAATAGAATAGAGAGCCCAGAAATAAACCTGTGCTAATACGGTCAATCAATCTATGACAAAAGAGGTAAGAATATACAGGGGGGAAAAGAGAGTCTCTTCAACAAGTGGTGTTGAGAAAACTGGACAGCTATGTGCAAAAGAATACAACTGGACTACTTTATCACACCATGCACAAAAATAATCTCAAAAGGGATTAAAGACCTAAATGTGAGACCTGAAACCATAAAACTCCTAGAGAAAAAAATAGGTAGTAATTTCTTTGGCATTGGCTGTAGAAACAATTTTCTAGATATGTCTTCTCAGGCAAAGGAAACAAAAGCAAAACAAACTATTGGGGCAAGAACAAAATAGAAAACTTTTGCACAGTGAAGGAAACAATCAACAAAACAAAAAGGCAACCTACAGGATGGGAATAAATATTTGCAAATGATATAGCCCATAAAGTGTTAGTATCCAAAATATATAAAGAATTTCTACTACTCAACACCAAACCCCCCACATAATCCTATTAATAAATTCCAGGCAGAGGAGCTGAATAGATAGTTTTCCAAAGAAGACATACAAATGGCCAACAGATAGGTGAAAAGATGCTCAACATCACTAATCATCAGGGAAATGCAAATGAAAACAACAATGAGATATCATCTTACACCTGTCAGATGGTGAGAATAAAAAAGACAAGAGATAACAAGTGCTGTTGAGGATGTGGAGATAAAGAAGCCCTCTTGCACTGTTAGTGGGAATGCAAACTGGTGCAGCTACTGTGGGAAACAGTGTGGAGGTTCCTCAGAAAATTGAAAACAAAATTATCATATGATCCAGTCCTTCTACTATTGGGTATTTATCCAAAGAATATGAAAACACTAATTTGAAAAGAGATGCAGCCTTATGTTTACTGCAGCACTATTTACAGTAGCCAAGATATGGAATCAACCTGAGTATCCATCAATAGATGAATGGAAAAAGGTAATGTGGTATATCTATACAATGGAATATTGCTCAACAACGAAAAAGAATGAGATCTAGCCATTTGCGACAACATGGATGGATCTAGAGGATATAATGCCAAGTGAAATAAGTCAGTCAGAGAAAGGCAAATACCATATGATTTCGCTCTTATGTGGAATTTAAGAAACAAAAGAAATAAAAAAAAGAAAAAGAAAAAAGAGACAAGCAAAAAACCAAACTCTTAAATACAGAGAATAAATGGTGGTGCCAGAGGGGAGATAGGGGGATGAGTGAAATAGATAAAGGGGAGTACACTTATCATGATGAGCACTGAGTAATGTATAGAAATGTTGGATCATTATATTGTACATCTAAAACTAATATAACACTACATATTAATTATATTTCAATTAAAAAATTGTCAAAGATAAAAACGTATGTATATAAATGTACTATTTGAAGAGCTTAGACGGGGGAGGAGCAAGATGGCGGAAGAGCAGGGTCTCCAAATCACCTGTCTCCACCAAACTACCTAGAAAACCTTCAAATTATCCTGAAAATCTATGAATTCGGCCTGAGATTTAAAGAGAGACCAGCTGGAATGCAACAGTGAGAAGAGTTCGCGCTTCTATCAAGGTAGGAAGACGGGGAAAAAGAAATAAAGGAACAAAGGCCTCCAAGGGGGAGGGGCCCCGCGAGGAGCCGGGCTGAGGCCGGGGCGAGTGTCCCCAGGACAGGAGAGCCCCGTCCCGGAGGAGCAGGAGCTGCACCGACCTTCCCGGGCGGAAAGGCCTCCCAGGGAGTTGGAGCAGGACCCAGGAGGGCGGGGATGCCCTCGGGCTCCCGGGGACAGTAACAGAGCAACTGCGAGCCCAGGAGAGTGCGCCGAGCTCCCTAAGGGCTGCAGCGCGCACGGGGACCCGGAGCAGCTCAGAGAGGCTCGGGGGTGGCTCCGCGGAGGGGGCTGCGGGCCGGGAGCGCGAATCCAACAGCGCAGGCACCGGAGCACAGGGCGCCGGGACACAGCCCAGGATCCCGCCTCCCCCGTGACAGGCAGAGGCTGGGAGGGCCCAGGACAGCGAGGACGCTCCTGCCCCAGCTGAGCAGATCAGCGGCCCCGCCCCGGAGCCTCCAGGCCCTGCAGACGGAGTTCCTGCCGGAGCTGAATCCAGGTTTCCAGAGCTGGCCCGCCACTGGGGCTGTTCCTCCTGCGGCCTCACGGGGTAAACAACCCCTACTGAGCCCTGCACCAGGCAGGGGGCAGAGCAGCTCCCCCAAGTGCTCACACCTGAAAATCAGCACAATAGGCCCCTCTCCCAGAAGACCAGCGAGACGGACAAGTTCCAGGGGAAGCCAAGGAACTTAAAGTACACAGAATCAGAAGATACTCCCCCGTGGTTCTTTTTGTTTTGTTTTGTTTTGTTTTGTTTTGTTTTGTTTTGCTTTTTGATTTGTTTCCTTCCCCCACCCCCTTTTTTCTCCTTTCTTTTTCTTTCTCTTTTTCTTCTTTTTTTTTTTCGTATTTTTTTCTTTCTGTTTTTTTCTCTTTCTCTTTTCTTTCCTTCTTTCTCTCCTCTCTTTTTCTCTTTATCCCAATACAACTTGCTTTTGGTCACTCTGCACTGAGCAAAATGACTAGAAGGAATACCTCACCTCAAAAGAAAGAATCAGAAACAGTCCTCTCTCCCACAGAGTTACAAAATCTGGATTACAATTCAATGTCAGAAAGCCAATTCAGAAGCACTATTATACAGCTAGTGGTGGCTCTAGAAAAAAGTATAAAGGACTCAAGAGACTTCATGACTGCAGAATTTAGAGCTAATCAGGCAGAAATTAAAAACCAATTGAATGAGATGCAATCCAAACTAGAAGTCCTAACGACGAGGGTTAACGAGGTGGAAGAACGAGTGAGTGACATAGAAGACAAGTTGATAGCAAAGAGGGAAACTGAGGAAAAAAGAGACAAACAATTAAAAGACCATGAAGATAGATTAAGGGAAATAAACGACAGCCTGAGAAAGAAAAACCTACGTTTAATTGGGGTTCCCGAGGGCGCCGAAAGGGACAGAGGGCCAGAATATGTATTTGAACAAATTCTAACTGAAAACTTTCCAAATCTGGGAAGGGAAACAGGCATTCAGATCCAGGAAATAGAGAGATCCCCCCCTAAAATCAATAAAAACCGTTCAACACCTCGACATTTAATAGTGAAGCTTGCAAATTCCAAAGATAAAGAGAAGATCCTTAAAGCAGCAAGAGACAAGAAATCCCTGACTTTTATGGGGAGGAGTATTAGGGTAACAGCAGACCTCTCCACAGAGACCTGGCAGGCCAGAAAGGGCTGGCAGGATATATTCAGGGTCCTAAAGGAGAAGAACATGCAACCAAGAATACTTTATCCAGCAAGGCTCTCATTCAAAATGGAAGGAGAGATAAAGAGCTTCCAAGACAGGCAGCAACTAAAAGAATATGTGACCTCCAAACCAGCTCTGCAAGAAATTTTAAGGGGGACTCTTAAAATTCCCCTTTAAGAAGAAGTTCAGTGGAACAGTCCACAAAAACAAGGACTGAATAGATATCATGATGACACTAAACTCATATCTCTCAATAGTAACTCTGAATGTGAACGGGCTTAATGACCCCATCAAAAGGCGCAGGGTTTCAGACTGGATAAAAAAGCAGGACCCATCTATTTGCTGTCTACAAGAGACTCATTTTAGACAGAAGGACACCTACAGCCTGAAAATAAAAGGTTGGAGAACCATTTACCATTCGAATGGTCCTCAAAAGAAAGCAGGGGTAGCCATCCTTATATCAGATAAACTAAAATTTACCCCAAAGACTGTAGTGAGAGATGAAGAGGGACATTATATCATACTTAAAGGATCTATTCAACAAGAGGACTTAACAATCCTCAATATATATGCCCCGAATGTGGGAGCTGCCAAATATATCAATCAATTATTAACCAAAGTGAAGAAATACTTAGATAATAATACACCTATACTTGGTGACTTCAATCTAGCTCTTTCTATACTCGATAGGTCTTCTAAGCACAACATCTCCAAAGAAACGAGAGCGTTAAATGATACACTGGAGCAGATGGATTTCACAGATATCTACAGAACTTTACATCCAAACTCAACTGAATACACATTCTTCTCAAGTGCACATGGAACTTTCTCCAGAATAGACCACATACTGGGTCACAAATCGGGTCTGAACAGATACCAAAAGATTGGGATCGTCCCCTGCATATTCTCAGACCATAATGCCTTGAAATTAGAACTAAATCACAACAAGAAGTTTGGAAGGACCTCAAACACGTGGAGGTTAAGGACCATCCTGCTAAAAGATGGAAGGAAATTAAGGAAGAATTAAAAAGATTCATGGAAACTAATGAGAATGAAGATACAGCCATTCAAAATCTTTGGGATGCAGCAAAAGCAGTCCTAAGGGGGAAATACATCGCAATACAAGCATCCATTCAAAAACTGGAAAGAACTCAAATACAAAAGCTAACCTTA
Source organism: Canis lupus baileyi (assembly GCF_048164855.1). Taxonomy (NCBI): domain Eukaryota; kingdom Metazoa; phylum Chordata; class Mammalia; order Carnivora; family Canidae; genus Canis; species Canis lupus. Next base: position 60,348,572 of record NC_132847.1, read on the forward strand.
CACATAAAAGAGCTAGAGAAAAAACAGCAAATAGATCCTACACCCAAGAGAAGAAGGGAGTTAATAAAGATTCGAGCAGAACTCAATGAAATCGAGACCAGAAGAACTGTGGAACAGATCAACAGAACCAGGAGTTGGTTCTTTGAAAGAATTAATAAGATAGATAAACCATTAGGCAGCCTTATTAAAAAGAAGAAAGAGAAGACTCAAATTAATAAAATCATGAATGAGAAAGGAGAGATCACTACCAACCCAAGGAAATACAAACGATTTTAAAAACATATTATGAACAGCTATACGCCAATAAATTAGGCAATCTAGAAGAAATGGACGCATTCCTGGAAAGCCACAAACTACCAAAACTGGAACAGGAAGAAATAGAAAACCTGAACAGGCCAATAACCAGGGAGGAAATTGAAGCAGTCATCAAAAACCTCCCAAGACACAAGAGTCCAGGGCCAGATGGCTTCCCAGGGGAATTTTATCAAACGTTTAAAGAAGAAACCATACCTATTCTCCTAAAGCTGTTTGGAAAGATAGAAAGAGATGGAGTACTTCCAAATTCGTTCTATGAGGCCAGCATCACCTTAATTCCAAAACCAGACAAAGACCCCACCAAAAAGGAGAATTACAGACCAATATCCCTGATGAACATGGATGCAAAAATTCTCAACAAGATACTGGCCAATAGGATCCAACAGTTCATTAAGAAAATTATCCACCATGACCAAGTAGGATTTATCCCTGGGACACAAGGCTGGTTCAACACCCGTAAAACAATCAATGTGATTCATCATATCACCAAGAGAAAAACCAAGAACCATATGATCCTCTCATCAAATGCAGAGAAAGCATTTGACAAAATACAGCATCCATTCCTGATCAAAACTCTTCAGAGTGTAGGGATAGAGGGAACATTCCTCGACATCTTAAAAGCCATCTATGAAAAGCCCGCAGCAAATATCATTCTCAATGGGGAAGCACTGGGAGCCTTTCCCCTAAGATCAGGAACAAGACAGGGATGTCCACTCTCACCACTGCTGTTCAACATAGTACTGGAAGTCCTAGCCTCAGCAATCAGACAACAAAAAGACATTAAAGGCATTCAAATTGGCAAAGAAGAAGTCAAACTCTCCCTCTTCGCCGATGACATGATACTCTACATAGAAAACCCAAAAGACTCCACCCCAACATTGCTAGAACTCATACAGCAATTCGGTAGCGTGGCAGGATACAAAATCAATGCCCAGAAGTCAGTGGCATTTCTATACACTAACAATGAGACTGAAGAAAGAGAAATTAAGGAGTCAATCCCATTTACAATTACATCCAAAAGCATAAGAGACCTAGGAATTAACCTAACCAAAGATGTAAAGGATCTATACCCTCAAAACTATAGAACACTTCTGAAAGAAATTGAGGAAGACACAAAGAGATGGAAAAATATTCCATGCTCATGGATTGGCAGAATTAATATTGTGAAAATGTCAATGTTACCCAGGGCAATATACACATTTAATGCAATCCCTATCAAAATACCATGGACTTTCTTCAGAGAGTTAGAACAAATTATTTTAAGATTTGTGTGGAATCAGAAAAGACCCCGAATAGCCAGGGGAATTTTAAAAAAGAAAACCATATCTGGGGGCATCACAATGCCAGATTTCAGGTTGTACTACAAAGCTGTGGTCATCAAGACAGTGTGGTACTGGCACAAAAACAGACACATAGATCAGTGGAACAGAATAGAGAATCCAGAAGTGAACCCTGAACTTTATGGGCAACTAATATTCGATAAAGGAGGAAAGACTATCCATTGGAAGAAAGACAGTCTCTTCAATAAATGGTGCTGGGTAAATTGGACATCCACATGCAGAAGAATGAAACTAGACCACTCTCTTTCACCATACACAAAGATAAACTCAAAATGGATGAAAGATCTAAATGTGAGACAAGATTCCATCAAAATCCTAGAGAAGAACACAGGCAACACCCTTTTTGAACTCAGCCATAGTAACTTCTTGCAAGATACATCCACGAAGGCAAAAGAAACAAAAGCAAAAATGAACTATTGGGACTTCATCAAGGTAAGAAGCTTTTGCACAGCAAAGGGTACAGTCAACAAAACTCAAAGACAACCTACAGAATGGGAGAAGATATTTGCAAATGACATATCAGATAAAGGGCTAGTTTCCAAGATCTATAAAGAACTTCTTAAACTCAACAGCAAAGAAACAAACAATCCAATCATGAAATGGGCAAAAGACATGAACAGAAATCTCACAGAGGAAGACATAGACATGGCCAACATGCATATGAGAAAATGCTCTGCATCATTGCCATCAGGGAAATACAAATCAAAACCACAATGAGATACCACTTCACACCAGTGAGAATGGGGAAAATTAACAAGGCAGGAAACCACAAATGTTGGAGAGGATGCGGAGAAAAGGGAACCCTCATACACTGTTGGTGGGAATGTGAACTGGTGCAGCCACTCTGGAAAACTGTTCTGAGGTTCCTCAAACAGTTAAAAATATACCTGCCCTACGACCCAGCAATTGCACTGTTGGGGATTTACCCCAAAGATACAAATGCAATGAAACGCCGGGACACCTGCACCCCGATGTTTATAGCAGCAATGGCCATGATAGCCAAACTGTGGAAGGAGCCTCGGTGTCCAACGAAAGATGAATGGATAAAGAAGATGTGGTTTATGTATACAATGGAATATTACTCAGCTATTAGAAATGACAAATACCCACCATTTGCTTCAACGTGGATGGAACTGGAGGGTATTATGCTGAGTGAAGTAAGTCAGTTGGAGAAGGACAAACATTATATGTTCTCATTCATTTGGGGAATATAAATAATAGTGAAAGGGAATATAAGGGAAGGGAGAAGAAATGTGTGGGAAATATCAGAAAGGGAGACAGAACGTAAAGACTGCTAACTCTGGGAAATGAACTAGGGGTGGTAGAAGGGGCGGAAGTCGGGGGTGGGAGTGAATGGGTGACGGGCACTGGGGGTTATTCTGTATGTTAGTAAATTGAACACCAATAAAAAATAAATTAAAAAAAATAAAAAAAATAAAATAAAAAAACAAAAAAAAATGAAGAGCTTAGACAAAATTGTTATCATTCTAGTAGAGGATTGAGATGGAATATGAAGAATTTAGTACTACTTGATCAATAATAAAATTAGTTTTTTTGAAGAGTCAAGCAATGCAAAACTAATTAATACAAGCCTTTTGTTTTGTTTTTGGTTGCCTTCCATAGTGTGCTCCTTATAGAAGTTATCTTGGCCACATTTTATAGAATAAGCTTCCTTTCAATATTTAAGTATGAATTAATACAAATACAAGCTGGATTAAGCAATTGTTAAATGACTGTTTGTTTACTTTCCATTGAATTCGTAATGGATTAAGGTATATTAGATAAAATAGGCCAAAGACAAAGGAATGACTCTATCCTACTTCAAATCACTGCTTCTCCTCTTTGTATAGTTCTAAATAGCCATAAAGACATAATGAACTGGCACTTCACCATCAGCTGGGTTTGTGTCCCAAATCCACTAATGTGGAAAACTGGGCTGGAGCTTGGCTTTTCAGCTTCCTGCTGACAGTACCACTCCCTAGTCCAAAGCAGCTTGGATCTCACTAGTTGAAGAAAGAACTGGAAAAGAGAAAAGTGACAGAAAAGAAGAAAAGTGAGGATTCAGGGAAGGCAGACTCTAGGGAACCTTACTTTCCCAGCAATGGGAGAAAGTGGCTTTAACCATACCTGAGACCTTTTAATATATAGTTACTTCTACTAGTAATGGTTGGTCTTAACAGTCAGATTCTTCTTTCCAACATGTCCAGGATGAAGCAAGAAGGAGAAAGAATGTAAGGAAAGAAGGAGTCTTGGGCATGTTTCATTCTTTTTTTTTTTTTAAAGATTTTATCTATTTATTTATTTACAGAGGGAGAATGCACACATGCACGAGCAGGAGAAGCGGCAGAGTGAGAGAGAGAGAAGGAGAATCTCAAGCAGATTCTGCACTGAGAGGGGAGCCCAATGCAGGGCCTGATCTCACAAACCCTGAGACGGTAATCTGAACTGAAATTAAGAGTCAGATGCTTAACTGACGGAGTCACCCAGGAACCCCAAGCATGTCTCATTCTCAGTGTCTTACAGTTTTTGATTAAATACAAATAGTTACAAGTTCATCTTGATTAAATATATTCACAAATTCCAATTCCATTGCTATGGCCACAGAAATACATGCATTTATGACAACACGCAGAATTAGGAATATGTGGCCAAATCTCTGTCAGATCCCAGGAAACATTTCCAGTTATGTTGGCATCATGGAGATCTAGGGCATATAAGTCAGACAGGGAAAGCAAGAGAGATTTCCATTCTCTTCACTGAATGCATCTATCACAAAGATATAAGATCTTAGTCAACTAAATGTCAGAGGTAGCTGGGGCCAATTTACCCTATTATTATATTATGCTTTCCAGTGAGCTTCTCTTTTTATATCCATTGAGGGTCTGAAATTCCTAGTAACTTAACATTTGTTGGGGCAAAAAGGAAGCATAAACAATGATTTTCATTCTAAGACTTGAAGGTATTAGTTAGAAAGAGTGGCCATGTTAGCTCTGGGTTTTCTCCCTCCATTGATTGTGCAGCAATATGTGTCCATCTATACATTTGGTTAACCATACAGGAATGGTAGCTCCCTCCTTAGTCCAGCAAAGACACTTGATAAGGGATTGTTAAGTGCTAGAACACTGCCAAGGAGATGTGCAGAGCAACTGGGGTTTCCAGATTAACACCTGAGATGGAGATTTTAAGAGGATACAGGTGGGTAGTAGGGAATCATGAAGAATTCTTGCCCTCTCCCTAGTTATGGGCAAATATTATGTCATATTTCAAAGGTGAGTATAAAGGAAAATAATATATACTGACATGAGAACTACGAACAGATTTTGTGGCATAAAAGGAAAAGAACATTTAAGATGCCAGTGCAAATATGACAATAATATACTGTAGTACATGGAGGTAAATTTTAAAGCTGTTGTTTCATAACTTCAATAATCCAAAACACGAACACTATAAAACAAAAGGAACAAAGAGGAAATAAGGTAAAAGGCTGAGATGAAAACAAAGCGAGATAAGGTAATTAAATATTAGTGTGATACTAAAAACTGCATATGAGAAGCAAAAGATGCATTGGATATAATAAAGATAAAAACTGACACCACAGAAAAGGGAATCAGTGACATGAGACACACATTTGAGAAAATGCTCCAGGATAGAGTGAAAGAATTAAGATATGAAGATGATGACAGCAAAGATGACACATGAAAGCTTAAGGAGAATGGACATAACAGATAAACGAACAAGATATCAGAACTAATGGTAAAAAATCAGTTATCAAAGTTGTGACTGTAGAAAGCTTTCCTAAACTGAAGAAAGTGCTGAGTTTGCAGAATGAAGAGTCTCACTGAGAAGCAGGCAGTGTTAATGAAATGAAGCCAATATTTAGGTGCATCCTGCTGAGATATCTGAATTTCAAAGGATAAAGAAAAAATATCTTACAAATATCCAAAAAATCAGATTATTGGTGCTGAAAAAAATGAAGTGGGTCAAAGATATCTCCACTGCTAGATGGCAATGCTAGAAGCAATATTTAAAGTGGTAAGGGAGACAATGACAATATTATGACTAAAGATCCCACACGCAGAGATGTTGTCTTTCTTGTGCGGTGGTGACAAAAAGACATCACATAATATGCACAAAACATGAGATGTAGGACACAAGTTCCATCCCTGATGTTATTACTCAGAGAAACTCTCAAACTGACAGAAAGATGAATCATAATAAAGAGCCACTGAAAATGAAGTTATATTACGGGAACCCTGGCAGTGAGTAGCAAAATCGGTTAAAGGAATAATGCAAGTAATTATGATGAAAATCATAATCAAAATATAAATTTCAAAGCAAATTTTAAAGAGCAAATTAATAATATCAATTATTAAAATGTAATAATAAAAACCTGGGTATAAAATTCTAGATTAGGTAGTAAGTGGGGGAAGTTGGGAGAAATAAAAACACTAACATTGGAAAGGTGTTAATTTTTGCATGCATTTTTGTAGCTAACCATCTTGATGATCATCTTACCGAGCTCATCTACTTGTGCTTTTACATACACAATCATTTCATCTATAATTGTCCATAAAAATCTATTCCTTTATAATAGTTTTGTCTCTTATTTCTGTTTTTCATTTCTCCACAGGTTTTACAGAAATAAACATGAAAACCCTTTGCTGCCACTGAAAGGAACCAGCAAGTCCTGCACTCCAGAACTCCCAGTCACCAAGATTGGCTTCTTTCTTCCTTTGTTGTTCACCCCAGTCAATCTCTTATAATTATCACTGGCAAGCCGATTTCAGGCCTGAAGGATCCAGAGCAGAGTCCTAATGATTGATTTCCTAGGACTGCTAAGGTGTTCAGATGCAGTCAGCTTTAGACGGCTCTGTGTGGCAAAAATATTCCCTTTGATCGTTAATTAGTTCTTTGATCTGTATTAATAATGTCAGTCTAGTGAGTGTCAATGTCATCTTGGGAATGCAACTCTATTCTTTCACATACACACTTGTTGGTAATTTTAGAAGCATCTAGTGGTCACTGTTATCCTGCTCTGTGAGTGACACATGGTCCTAATTAGGAACCAGACTGTGCATCCAAAATAGCAGGAAGAAAACTCAGGATGGTTCCCCCAAGGCAATTTTGCACTGGAGGCAAGCTGCCTTCCCAGTTCTAGCTTGTCCTCTCTGATCAGAGGATCTCACGGCCTCTGCCCCCCTTGCCTTACACTGTGCTTCTTCTCCCTTCATGCCATGTTGGCCTCTCCTGTCCAGGTACGGCCATTGTTGTCTCCTCCAATCCTAGACTTGTGGGTCATCAAGCTTCTTCCTTTCATGGATTGTATGATTTCCCCTGCTATTTGGTTCCTCATGTTTGGGACCACTTAGCTTCCAATCTAGCTAACTCTGCTTGGAGACAGGAAGTGCAAAATCATTCTCTCTCCAAAAAAGTGTCACCCTTGCTGTTGGTCTGATCCTTACATGTGCCCAAGTTCTTTTAATTGGGGTCCTGTTGTCATGGCTGGGGTTCTGTTTTGGTGTCATGTTCCTCAGGTCCTGAATGCTGGCGTGCTCTCTCTCAGGCTTTTCTCATGGCCAGAGTCCTGTCGTACACTCCATCCTGCTAGTGGCTGAAACTGACACTGACAGGCCTCCCAGGAATCTCCACCTTTGTGCTTTGCCAACCTACCGAGACACACTGCTTCGTCACTCTGAAGTTTTTTTATTTAATACACCTATGGATTAGGGCCTGACATTATCATATCCTTTGTTCTTCTTCAGTATTTCACTCTATATCCCATAGCATGGCTCTTATGTGCTGCTTTTTTTTGGGTCTCAACCAAATGACCTTGAGGCTGTCCACTCTGGGTGAGAACTCAACATTCCCTAGCACTATACAATATGTGATCTCTCAGTTGAGTTTTTGGCCCCAGAGACACTACTTTTTGCTAGGCTTTGCAGAATTTTGTTCTGCAACCCATCCCTCTCCAAGGATCTATTGGGATGCCATACCTGCTTCTTCTTCTTCTAACTCCTGTTCTTCTGGTATCCTGCTCAGCAAATTCCAGCCAATCTGCCAAGGCTCAACAAGACCATTGCTTTCTGCCTGGACCTCAACTTCCTGCTTCAGGAGGGGAAAAGACTCTCCGACAGGAAGCCAGGGCAAAAGGGGGACTCACCTTCTTTCTCTCCAGAATTACAATCCCGTTGGTAGCCTAATATCTGAAGACAGTTCTGTCACATAGTTTTCCAGTGATATGGTTGTTTTATGTCAGCCTTAAGTCTGTAGCCAGTAACTCTGCTGTGTCCTGAAGCACAGAATTTTGTGTTTTTGTTTTTATTGATGATAGAAAAGTTTCTTCACATACACAATCATTTCATCTTGTTATTGGTTCACAACTTGCTATTGGTTATGTCACAACTTGTTATTGGTTATGTCATGTACATTTTTAGTAGCTGTCAAATTTGGGAAATTCTGTATCAAGTCTCTTTCATATGTGAGCTAAATGCAACCATTGAATATCCCCTTAGCTAGATCTCCAAAGTGGCCACAGCTGATCTAACATCATCAGATAAAAGGCAAAATGGGGAGAAAGAGCAGGGAGACAAGGTCTTAACTACTTTTAAAATGTCTAAATTTTGAAAATTTTACAAAAATAGAGGAGCATATAAATACAATGCTGGGGCCTTGCTCAGGCTTTGGATATACTTGTGTAAAGAAGAGCCCTGACATGGTATTAGCTTCCTAGTATATCAGCTTCTTCTGACCAATGATTTCTGCCTTTGCTACTTGCCATTTTTGTGGAGGTCACTCCCTGGCCACCCCCTAAGACTTAAACTTTCCTACTCAAAAGTTCAATTATATTTTTCCAGATTTTGACATACCATGTTTAGTCATCTCCTCCCCCAAATAACCATATTCAGCTTCTGATATCTATAACAGTAATTCAGGCAGATATTAAATTTTCACCCATGGGTGTCCTAGCCTTGCCTGATAAATTTATTCTGACTTGACTTCTCCATGTTGATTTTTGGATTCTAGATACATTAGAAGAGGTATTGCACAATTGCTGGGACTCACAGATCTTAAAAGTAAAGGAAATTGTGTTGGAACCCACAGAGCATTTTAATTAAAATAGTATATACTGTAAAAATAGAGATTGTACATCTTGGCAAACAAACTTTTATAAATATGAAGTTATTTTGGTATATTTTTGGATACCTATTTGTGAAAATAGAGTTAGTGACTCAAACTTATTTGATTTAAGAAACTGAATACAATATCTGGGATTAAAACCCTAAGATGGTGGGAGAAAGTAGGAAGATAGAGAGTAAGAGGATCCTAAACTCATTTCTTCCCATTGATACAACCAGATAGCACACACTCAGCGTACATAAACCATTAAATGACCTGAGAACTTCCAGAACAAACTCTCCATAGCTAAATGTAGAGAGAGGCCACACTGAAGAATGTAGGGAAGGCAGAGATGGAGTCAAAAGACAAGGAGAGGGCAGCCCCGGTGGCTCAGTGGTTTAGCACTGCCTTCAGACCGGGCTGTGATCCTGGAGATCCAGGATCGAGTCCCACATCGGGCTCCGAGCGTGAAGCCTGCTTCTCCCTCTGCCTATGTCTCTGCCTCTCTGTGTGTGGCTCTCATGAATAAACAAATAAAATCTTAAAAAAAAGAGAGAGACAAAGAGAACTGAAAGGCTATACAAGGAAGGGAGGGACACAGTGGGCACAGAGAGAGGAGAGGAGCAGATCCTGAAACGAGGCGCCCCAGTCATGGGGATCCTCCACGGATATGACAAATGCCCAGAACATTTGACTTTGAAAACCAGAGGGGCCCAAAAACCAGGAGGATTTAACAGCCAGAAATTTATTTTTTAAATTTTTTTAAAAGATTTTATTTATTTATTCATGAGAGACACAGAATGGCCCCAGAACTTTAAAAATGAGCACATATGGCTCTGGGACAGCCAGGACAGTGATAGGAAACTGAATCTCCACCCTTAAAGAGACAGAAAAATGAACAATCCAGTGGAGATACAGCATAAAAGTGGCAGTATATGGGGGATATATGGAAGGGAGATTTGTTTACTAATCTCAGAGAAAGTTTTGGAGGAGCAGGGAGTTTTGGGACACTTCTCCAGCAACAAAGGAGCTATCAAGCACCATTTCCTATCCGCACTCCCAGCATAAACACATGGCCACCCATGGGAAGCAGTGCTGTACCTGCACTCTCCAGCTAACTTGATAACAGCGGGCCCTACCTCCTGGCACTTCAGTGGATTGCCCTTTGCATCATGGGCTTAGCTCCAAGTCTCTTCCCACTACAGACGTGCACAAACCTTGCTACAATTGCTTGCATTCTTCTGTAGAAATGCCCCCCGCCCTCCTTGGTAGGAATTTTCCTTGGTGGCTACAGGTATCCTCTGGTAGAGGACTGGCATAGACTTTTCTGGTACCATATACCCTGCCCTTGTGTTCTCCAATGGAAATGCCCTCTGCATCTCAGCCTGGTCAGGAGTTTTCTTGGGTGACTGCAGCTCCCTTCACAAATAGACCGCATTCCCCTCTTGTGCTCTCCGGAGGACTCACCCCGTCTAATATGCCCTTCATTTTAGCACATCCAAAGTGGTGCCACAAGCAAGGCAGTGCAACCAAATTTGGCAGGTGCCAGAACACTGCAAACTAATTCCTGTTCCAGAGAGAAGAGGAAGATAACCACACACACTGCTGGATCCAGCCATCTGGTCTGATGTAAGCCCTGTTCACCAATGAAAGCTTTTCAAGGTACAACACAGGGAAATCACCCTGCAGTTTGTGGTACTGTATCTCTGGCAACACCTGATCTGACTAGTGGGCCCTAGACTGGCCCACTAACAACACAGGGACTACCCTTGCCCACAACAGGCAGAGAGCCATTGCCAACGACTGGACTGAAGGTAAAAGTGGCTCAATTACAACACTAGTGCATATGCAACACACATAGGAGACATCCATGTAGTGCCAGGTTCTAGTGAACAGGGGATATTGCACTGCAGGGCACTATAGATCTCTTCTTTATTTTTATTATCTTTAAAATACTTTATTTATTCATGAGAGAAACAGAAAGAGAGAGAGAGACAGAGAGAGATACAAGCAGAGGGAGAAGTAGGTAGGCTTCCTGCAAGGAGCCTGATGTGGGACTTGATTCTGGATCCCAGGAATCACTCCCTGAGCCGAAGGCAGACTCTCAACTGCTGAACCACCCAGGCATCCCAGGACATCTTCTTTAAAAAGCCACTACTTTCAAGAGCAGGAGACATAGTTGACTTTCCTAACACAAAGAAACAGACACAGAAAGTTAGAAAATGAGAAGACAGAGGAATATGTTCCAAAAAAAGAACAAGACAAAATCACAATGAGAAAGCTAAGCAAACTGGAGATTAATAATATGCCTGATAGAGAATTTAAAGTAATGATCATAAATATATTCACCAGACTTGGGAAAAGAGAGGAGGACCTCAGTGAGATCCTCAACAAAGAAATAGAAAACATAAAAAAGAATAAAATAGAGATGAAGAACTCAATAAGTGAAATTAAAAATACATTAGATGGGGGATCCCTGGGTGGCTCAGTGGTTTAGCGCCTGCCTTTGGCCCAGGGTGTGATCCTGGAGTTCCAGGATCGAGTCCTGTGTGGGGCGCCCAGTATGGAGCCTGCTTCTCCTTCTGCCTGTGTCTCTGCCTCTCTCTCTCTCTCTCTTTCTGTGTCTATTATGAATAAATAAATAAATAAATAAATCTTTAAAAATACATTAGACGGAATAAATAAAGAAGATTTATCAGTAACCTGGAAGGCAGAGTAATGGAAAGCAATCAAACTGACCAGGAGAGATCAAATAATAATAAAAAACAAAAATAGACTAAGGGAGCTCAGTGGTACCATCAAGCATAAAAACCTTCAAATTATGGGGATTCTGGAAGGAGAAGACAGAGAAAAGGGGACAGAAAATGTATCTGAAGAAATGATAGTTGAAAAATTATTGAATTTGGGCAAGGAAATAGAGATCCAGATCTAGAGGACACAGAGAGCCCTCAAGAAAATCAACATCAAGACACTTAGTAATTAAAATGGGAAAAAGTAGTGGCAAATAAAGAAATTTATTTATTTATTTATTTATTTATTTATTTATTTATTTAGATTTTATTTATTTATTCACAACACACACACACACACACACACACAGAGGCAGAGACATAGGCAGAGAGAGAAGCAGGCTCCCTGTTGGGAGCCTGATGCAGGATTCAATCCCAAGACCCCAGGATCACCAACCTGAATCAAAGGCAGATGCTTGGGCAGCCCCAGTGGCACAGTAGTTTAGTGCCGCCTGCAGCTCAGGGTGTGATCCTGGAGACCCAGGATCAAGTCCCATGTCAGGCTCCCTGCATGGAGCCTGCTTCTCCCTCTGCCTGTGTCTCTGCCTCTCTCTCTCTCTGAATAAATAAATAAATAAATCTTAAAGAAAGGCAGATGCTCAACCACTGAGCCACTCAGGTGCCCTTAAAGAAAGAATTTTAAAAGCACTAAGAGAAAAAGAAACAGTTTTATAGAAGTGAAACCCCATAAGGCCATCAGGGGATTTTTATCAGAAGCTTTGCAGGCCAGAAGGGAGTGGCATGCTACATTCAAGTGCTGAAAGAAAAAATCCTGCAATCAAGAGTAGTCTATCCAGCAAGGCTATCATTCAAAATATAGGGAGATATAAAGTTTCCCAGATGGAAAAAATTAAAGGAATTCGTCACCACTAAACTAGCCCTACAAGAAATGTTAAAAGGTACTCCTTGAATAGAAAGGAAAAACCATAAATAAGAGTAAGAAACATATTAAGTATATATTAAGTATATCCATAAAAATCAGCCAAGGGTATCACAAAATAAAAAGATGTTAAATGGGGCAGCCCGGGTGGCTCAGTGGTTTAGCACCACCGTCAGCCCAGGGCCTAATCCTGGAGACCCTGGATCGAGTCCCACATTGGGCTCCCTGCATGTAGCCTGCTTCTCCCTCTCCCTGTGTCTCTGCCTCTCTCTCTCTCTGTGTCTCATGAATAAATAAATGAAATCTTTAAAAAAATAAAAATAAAAAAAATAAAAAGATGCTAAATATGATAGCATATACCTAAAATGCAGCAGAGAGAAGAGTAAACAATGGGTTCAAACTTAAATGATCATCAACTTAATATAGACTGCTATCTGCATAAGATATTATATATAAACCAATGGTAATCACCAATCAAAAACTGTAAACAGATATGCAAAAAATAGAGAAAGTAATCCAAGTATATCACTAAAGAAAGCCATCAAACTACGAGAAGAGAACAAGAGACCAAAGCAACAGAGAACTACAAAACAACCATAAAACAAGTAACAAAATGGTAATAAGTACCTACCTATCAATAATTTGAATGTAAATGTACTAAATGCTTTAATCAAAATACATAGGGTGACAGAATGGATAAAAATGTGAGATCCATCTACGTGCTGCTTACAAGAGATACATTTTAGATTTAAAGACACATGGAGATTAAAAGTGAAAGGATATGGGACGCCAGGATGGCTCAGTGGTTGAACATCTGCCTTTGGCTCAGGGTGTGATCCTGCGGTCCTGGGATCAAGTTCCGCATTGGGCTTCCCACGGGGTGCCTGCTTCTCCCTCTACCTATGTCTGCACTTCTCTCTGTGTCTCTCATGAATAAATAAATAAAATCTTAAAAAAAATTAAAAGGGAAAGGATAGAAAGTCATTTATCATGCAAATGGAAATGAAAAGAAAGGCAGGGTAACAATACTTACATCAGACAAAGTAGACTTTAAAACAAAGATTGTAACAAGGGATAAAGAAACAACCCAACAAGAAGATAAAACAATTGGAAATATTTATGAACCAACCCATCATGGGAGCACCCAAATACATAAATGAGCTAATAACAAACATAACAGAAGTAATCAACAGCAATACAATAATAGTAGGGGACTTTAACATCCCACTTACATTAGTGGATAGATAATCCAAACAGAAAATCAACAAGGAAAGAGTGGCTTTGATGATACATTGGAAGAGATGGATTTAACAGATATATTCAGAACATTCCATTCTAAAACAACAGAATATATTCTTTTCAAGTGTACAGGGAACATATTCTAGAATAGCTCACATATTGGGCCACAAAACAAGTCTCAACAAATACAAAAGATTGAAGTCGTACCATGCATCTTTCCTGACCACAATACTATAAAACTAGAAACCAACCACAAGAAAAAAAAATCTGGAAAGAGCACAAATACATGGAGGTTAAATAACATGCTACTAAACAATAAATGGCTCAACCAAGAAATGAAACTGGAAATCAAAAAATACATGGAGACAAGTGAAAATGAAAATGCATCAGTCCAAAATCTTTGGGAGGCAGCAAAATCAGTTCTAAGAGGGAATTTTATAGCAAAACAGGCCTATGTCAAGAAGCAAGAAAAATCTCAAATAAACAACCTAACCTGACACCTCTAAAGGACCTTGAAAAAGAAAAAAAAAAAAAAACTAGTGAAAGAAAGAAATAATAAAGATTAGAGCAGAAATAAATGAAATAGGAACTCAAAAAAATCCCAATAGAACAGATCAATGAAATCAGGAGCTGGTTCTTTGAAAAGATCAACACAAAATTTTTTTTAAAGGTTTAAATATTTATTTTAGAGAGAAAGAACATGAAAGCAGGGGAGGGGTAGAGGGAGAGAAAGAGAATCCCTGCTGAGTGCAGAGCCCAATGTGGGGTTTAATCTCATTACCTGACCTGAAATCAAGAGTCAGATGCTTAGCCAACTGAGCCATCCAAGCCTCCCTGAAAAGATCAACAAAACCAATAAATCTTAAGCCAAACTCATTAAACTAAAAAGAGGGGACTCAAATAAAATCAGAAATGAGAGAGAAGAATAACAACTGATGCCACGGAAATGCAAAGGATTGTAAGAGAATATTAAGAAAAATTATATACCAACGAATTAGACAACCTAGAAGGAAGTGATAAATTCCTAGAAACATATAACTCCCCAAAACAAACCAGGAAGAGATAAAAAATTTGAAGAAACTGAATACCAGCAATGAAACCGAAGCAGTAATAAAAAAACTCCCAACAAACTGAAGTCTAGAAGCAGACGGCTTCACATGTAAACTCTACCAAATGTCTAAAGAAGAGTTAACACCTATTCTTCTCAAACTATTCTGAAATATTGAAGAGGAAGGAAAGTTTCCAAATTCATCCTATGAGGCTAGAATTACCCTGATAACTAAAACCAGATAAAGATATGGTAAAAAAAAAAAAAAAAGAAAAAGAAAAAGAGAGAACCACAGGCCAATATCTCTGGTGAGCATAGATGCAAAAATCCTCAACAAAATAATAGCAAACCAAATCCAATGATATATTAAAAAAAATCATTCACCACAATCAAGTGGAATTTGTTCCCAGGATACAAGGGTGGTTCAATATTCACAAATCAATCAACGTGATAACATTTTATCCACAAGAGAAATTATAAAAACCAGACACTCACTTCAACAGATGTAGAAAAAGTATTTGATAAAGTACAACATCTATTCATGATAAAAACCCTCAACAAGGTAGGTCTAAAAGGAACATACCTCAAAATAATAAAGGCCATATATAAAAAACTCACAGCTAATATCATCTTCAATGGGGAAAAATGGGGAGCTTTTCCTTTAAGCTTAGGAACAAGACAAGGATATCCACTCTTTCCACTTTTATTCAACATAGTCCTGGAAGTCCTAGCTCCAGCAATCAACTAGCAAAAAGAAATAAAAAGCATCTAAACTGATAAGGAAGAAATAAAGCTTTCACTATTTGCAGTTGACATGATTTTCTATATAGAAAACCCAAAAGTCTCTGCCAAAAAATTAAAAGAACTGATAAATGAATTCAGTAGGTTTGCAGGTAGCAGAAAGAAATTAAGAAAACAACCCCATTTACAATTGCATCAAAAATAATGAAATACCTAAGAATAAACAACCCAAGATGTGAAAGACCTGTACTCTGAAAACTATAAAACATTGATGAAAGAAACTGAAGATGACACAAATGGAAAGATACTGATGCTGATGGACTGACTGGAAGAACAAATATTGCTAAAATGTCCATACTACCCAAAGCAATGTGCAAATTTAGTGCAATCCCTATCAAAGTACCAACAGCATTTTTCATATAACTAGAACAAATAATCTTAATATTTCTATAGAACCACAAAGACCCAAATAGCCAAAGCGAACTTGAAACAGAAGAACAAAACTGGAGATAGCGCAATCTCAGATATCAAGATTTACTACAAAGCTATCCTAATCAAAACAGTAGAATACTGGCACAAAAATCGACACATAGATCAATAGAACAGAACAGAGATCCCAGAAATAAACTCATGATTATATGGCCTATCAATCTTCAACAAAAAGAAAAAAATCTCTTCAACAAAATGGTGTTGAGAAAACTGTATAGGTAACATACAAAATAGTTAAACCAGACTACTTTCTTAAACCACACACAAAAATAAAGTCGAAATTGTTAAAAGAGCTAAATGTGAGACATGAAACCATAAACATTCTAGAAGAAAGCACAGGCAGTAATTTCTCTGACATTGACCATAGTAACATTTTTCTAGATACGTCTCCTGAGCAAGAGAAACAAAACCAAAAATCAACTATTGGGACTACATAAAAATAAAAATCTTCTACGCAGTGAAGGAAATAATCAACTTAGCTAAAAGACAATCCACTGAATAGAAGATATTTGCAAGTGATATAACCCAGAAAGTTACAGTATCCAAAATATATAAAGAATTTATACAGTGCATCACCAAATCACAAATAATCCAATTAAAAATGGGCAGAAGATATGAACAGACATTTCTTTAAAGAAGACATATAGATGGCCAATAGACACTGGCAAAGATGCTCAACATCACTAATCATCAGGGAAATGCCAATCAAAATCATAAAAAAAATGGTGTTACCTCATACCTGTTAGAATGTTTATAATAAAAAAAAAACAGAAGAAACAAGAAGTGTTGGCAGATGTGAAGAAAAAGGAACCTTTGTGCATATAAGTGGGAATGCAAACTAGTACTGCCACTATAGAAAACAGTATAGACATACATTCTTCAAAAAATTAAAAATAGAATTACCATTTGATCCATTAATTCCACTACTGAGTATATATCCAAAGAATACAAAAACACTAATTCAAGAAGACATAGGCATCCCTATGTTTATTGCATTATTTGCAATAGCCAAATTATGGAAGCAACCCAAGTGTTCATCAATAGATGAATGGATAAAGAAGCAATAGGCGTACATAATGGAATATTACTTAGCCATAAAAAGAACGAAATCTTGCCATTTGCAACAATGTGGATGGGATTAAGAGGGTATAATGCTGAGTGAAATAAGTCAGAGAAAGACAACTACTATATGATTTTACTCATATGTGAAATTTAAGAAACAAAAAAAGAGACAATCTAAAAATCAGACTCAACAATACAGAAGGAACTAACTAATGGTTACCAGAGGGGAGGTGGGTGGAGGGATGGGTGAAGTAGGTGAAAGGGATTAAGAGTGCACTTGTCCTGATGAGTATTGATTAATGTACAGAATTGTTGACTCCCTATATTGTACAGCTGAAAGTATTATAACACTGTCTATAAAATATACTGGAATTAACATTAAAAAACCCAAAGATAGTAGATGTTTAAATTAAAAATTATCTCTGTTCATTCACCATTTAGTACAAAGATTGTCATACAGAGATATTTTTTCTGGTTGAGAAGACATTATATGTACACATACGTAAGGATTTTCTTATATATATTTAAAGTCAATGTGATATAAATTTCACACAGATTTTCATTTCCTTCAATTAGCTAATAAAAGCCTTCCTAGATAAAGATGAAAATGTAATCTGTGTTGTATTTTACTTCAAATAACACAGATTTAGGAATTCAACCTTTAACAATGGGAAGAACTTGAAAGATTATTTAATTAGAAGGATACGAACTAGTAGATAACCCATTGCTTATACAAGAAAGATAGGTCAGAGCAATTTATATGTAGTTTTAGGTCCCTCATAGAAATTTAGATTTATGGCGATTATTTCTAAATATATAGGTAAAGCTTTCATGTATTACACTTGTTTATACATCAGAAAAAGTCTCTGGAGAGGCACATGAGAAGCTAATTAGAAAAGCAGGAAATCTCTTTATTTCAGTAAAGATATCTAAAATTACTTTAGAATAGGAAAATGAAAATTTTACATTCCCAAAGGAATTGACCTAGATAAGCCATTTTAGACAGTAGCTTACTCTAACGAAAAGATAGTTTTTATTCTCTAGTCTTTATCTCTACAACCCATGAGAATTTTTAGAAAGGTTAGTCAGTAATGTGGCTTTGATCTTGTTTGGTTGAAATGAACCTTCCTTAATTATGGCATTATATCCATCGTCCGCCTTTCTAGGAGCACCTTGCAAAGGCTCCATCTCTGTTTTTTTGTCATGTGATTCAGGGGGGATTACCTCTACCACTGGCCATATTGAGTTCTGTCCTCTGTCACTTGCAACTGAAAGACTATTAACAGCTACAGGACTTAATTTTTTTTTTTTTTACTTTAAATTTATTTATTTGTTTATTTATTTATTTATTTATTTATTTATTTATTTATTTATTTAATTTTTATTGGAGTTCAATTTGCCAATATACAGCTTATCACATAGTGCTCATCCCGTCAAGTGCTCCCCTCAGCGCCCATCACCCAGTCACCCCAACCCCCCGTCCACCTCCATTTCCAGCACCCCTTGTTCATTTCCCAGAGTTTCTTTTGTAATAGATGGTAATAGATGATAATCCCTGCAAAACCTGTATCTGGATAAAAAGGAAATGTTGGAAATTACTGTGTCAATATGCTTCTGAAAGGCGCAACTTGGCAGGAAAGCCTTATCTTTTTTTTTAAATATATATATATATATTTTATTTTAATTTATTTATGATAGTCACACAGAGAGAGAGAGAGAGAGGCAGAGACACACAGGAAGAGGGAGAAGCAGGCTCCATGCACCGGGAGCCCGACGTGGGATTCGATCCCGGGTCTCCAGGATCGCGCCCTGGGCCAAAGGCAGGCGCCAAACCGCTGCGCCACCCAGGGATCCCGCCTTATCTTTTTATACAAGACTGAGGTTTCATCACAACATTCACAATATATCCCAGGCTCAATGAAGCGTCTATCTTACTCGTATTCTACAATTTTGTCAGTTATATAAAAGTTCAGACCCATAACATTTTGTTGTTTAACATAGAAGTTTAATTAAAACATGTAAGGAATGTACTTTCATGCCTCTTCAAACTCTCACAGATCTTAATCTATCATTCATGCTGATTCTGCTGTATAATTTTAAAGTGCTTATGTCACATTTTCATTTAAGCATCTTGAGAATACTTTAGCGGAGCACTGACTGTGCTCCTCAGTGACCCTAAACAACTCCTAGTTGAATTATATATATGCTTCCTGTTACTGAGATACATGTATTCGTATCCTTTCATGATAAAGTTTGGCTAATATATGCTAGCAAAATTCTTAATAGACAATTAGTCCTTTCTTTTAACTACTTACAGAAAAATGGCCCAAGATCCACTGTTCTGAAACCAAATGATCATTTTTTTTTGGACATTCTTTTACAATTATTTGGCTGTCAACAATTCTGCATGTCAGATCAAGTTGCTTCATTACTTATAATAAGTACATTTAGCAACTCACATATCTTGAAGGGATCATCAGAAAATTTCACTGCTAGAATTAGATATTCTTTGCTTAATTAATTTAATGAGCAACATGAATAAAAGACTCAAATGCATGAATGGCCCCTTCTACTGCTAACCTTTTCCAAAGAGTTCTCTAAATGCTGTGTCCGGTGGTCTTCATTTGTCGAATCTGTTTCAATCTGGTTTCAGCCTCCAGCATTTCTCCCAAACCATTCTTGTTAAGATCTCTGACATATCCATGTTGCCAAATCTGGTCTAAACTTTCTGTCTTCTTGTACTTTGACACCGAACATCCTCCTGCAGCATCCTCCTCTCATTCGGTAACATCTCTCTTTCCTGTTTTCTTTCTATCCCTTTGTTCTCAGCCTCTCTTATTGATTCCTCCCCTCTCTACTGATCTCTAAGTGTTTGATCTCTTCAGTATTTGGGAATAGACCTTTTCTTCTTCCCCCAGAGGACTTATTCAGAAGTAGATCTCATGTGTCCACAGATTTAAATACCATCTGTATGCTGGTGACTTATGATTTATATCTCTGGGCCCAACCTTTTCTTAGACCACTAGTATGTATATAACTGTCCATTTGACACCTTCATTTGGATGTTCTACAAACACGCCATATTTAGCCTCATCCTGTAATCTCATTCCATGCACAGTCTTCTTCATATCAGTAATGGTACAGCTTTTCTCCTCAGTCGCTTATTCTTGAGACCTAGGAAAAATCCTTTCTTCTTTCTTCTCCCAATCCCTGCCCCCTTCCAATCTATTAGGAGGTCCCACATGTTTTACATCTCATTTCACTGCTCTCCACAACCATTACCAGTACTCCAATTTAAGCCATATAAATATAGTCATACTTGGAGCTACTTCAAGGATCTCCTCAGTTTCCCTACTCTGTTGACTGACCCTTTCTCTGAAATCTGTTCTTCTTATAACACCCAGGATGATCTTTTAAAAATAGATATTGCTACTTGTCTGCTTTAAAATATTTCTATGGATTTCCATTGCACTTTGAGTTAAATCCAAACTTCATATATTGGCTTAAAAGGCCTGGTGTGGAGTGACCTCTGCTTATCTCTAGAATCTCAACTCATATCTTCCACTGTGTTCTGGTCACACTGCTTTTTACTTTCATTTCTAGGATTTCACCCATTTTAGAATATTTTTTCATTCTATTCTTTCCTTATGAAATGCTCTTTCTCTGGAATTTCACATGGCTGACTCCTTCTCGGCTTAATTATCACTTCCTGAGGGTGATATGAGGATTAATTACACTTTCTAAATAGCTTTCTTCTCCACCTTATTTTTTTTCCACTTTATTTTCTATCATAGTACTACATTGGAATCTTTCATTGCATTTTGTATTTTTAAAAAGTATTTTTTTAAAAAATATTTTATTTATTTATGAGAGAGAGAGAGAGAAAGAGAGAGAGAGAGAGAGAACAAGTGGGGGAAGCATCAGGCAGAGGGAGAGCAAGAGGCAGACTCCCTGTTGAGCAGAGAGCCCTACATGGAGCTTGATTCCAGGACCCCAGAATCATGACCTGGGCTGAAGGCAGATGCTTAACCAACTAAGCTGCCCAGGTGCCCCTGCATTTTGTATTTAATAGTTTTTATTAAATTAAACCCACTAAGGATTTGCTTGCTTATTATTTTTATCTTCCCACTGCATTCTAAACTCCATGAAGTTTTGCCCAGTGCCTAGCACATAATAAATATTTTAAATATTCTAAAATATGTATTGTATAAACAGATGGAAAGGTGATGCTTTTATTTTTCACCATCTGGCACATCCGTATGCAGTATAAGCATGTCATGTCTGAACATAGCATTAAGCAACTCTCAAGTGATCTTCACAGATGTACAGATCTGATTGTATGAAAAGATATTTGGTAAGAATATCTGGTGTGTGAACAGTAATGTGTAGTTTTCTCTCCCTATATGAGGTTTTCTCTGCTTGGAGAGAGAGGCTGGCCAAGCACACTGGCTAATAATTACATAGTGGAAACTTATGGAAAAAAAAAAAACATACTGAAGTAAGAGGTATGAAAACTGCATTCTTGACCTGGATTTCTCTCCTATAAAATAAATATTTAGTATGATTTCAGCTACTGATCTCTTCCATATCTAAAGTAGAGTTAAGGGGGGCATCTGGGTGGCTCAGTCAGTTAAGTGACTGACTCTTGATTTCGGCTCAGGTCACGATTATGAGTTTGTGAGATCAAGCCCCACATCTGGCTCTGCGCTGGGTGTGGAGCCTGCTTGAGATTCTCTCTCTCCCTCTGCTACTCCCTGCCTCAAAAAAAAAAAAAAAAAAAGAAAAGAAAAGAAAAAGGAATAGAGGTAATAATATCTGTCTCTACTCACTTTGAAGCTGCTCATGAAAATAAATGAAATAACATGATAGGTCTTTGAGGAAAAGCACTGTGTAACACTAAACGTTTTCTAGTATAATAGCAAGTAAATGACAGTTCATCCTACATTCACTATTGAAGGTATATTTGGGAAAATTTAAATGATATCTACCTTTATTGTTTTTATTTATTTATATATTTTTTTAAGATTTTATTTATTTATTCATGAGAAACACAGAGAAAGAGAGGGAGCCTGCTTCTCCCTCTGTCCGTGTCTCTGCCTCTCTCTCTCTCTCTCTCTCTGTGACTATCATAAATAAATAAAAATCAAAAAAAATAAAATCTTAAATCTCAGGCTAGGGATCCCTGGGTGGCGCAGCGGTTTGGCGCCTGCCTTTGGCCCAGGGCGCGATCCTGGAGACCCGGGATTGAGTCCCACATCGGGCTCCCGGTGCATGGAGCCTGCTTCTCCCTCTGCCTGTGTCTCTGCCTCTCTCTCTCTCTCTGTGACTATCATAAATAAATAAAAATTTAAAAAAAAGGGTGTCTGTGATTTAGAACATGGAATAACACATGCAAAAATAACTATACCAAAAAAGCATGTGATAAATACTGGTGAAAAATATTAGAAAGAACTGTAGAAAACTAGAAGGTGGGATAGGAGTGGGGGTTGAAAGGTTTCCAACTGTATTACTTTCTTCTTCTCTAATGGAGACAATAAAGCCATTCATCATATTTTCCTGGACCTAGTGTAGCTTGGCACATTGCAAAGCCTTAGTAAATACTTGTTGGGGGAAAAATGTGGTAAAAGAGTAAATTAGAGTTTCTACTAGACAGAGAAAGATCTTGGTTCCTGGGGAAGCATAATGCTTTATTACAGTCCACACTCCTTTGAGTCTCGTTTCCCAGGTAAGCCTCTTTTCTTCTTTTTTAGTTTATAATCTCAGTTTAGAAGAACTGTGAAAAATCTTGGCTGTGATGAGCCAAAGTCAATGTTAAGAAAAATAACATTTCCTACTTTATCTAAATCAGAGCTTAAAGTGAAAGCATATTCTTACATTTTTCTCCCTTTGGACTTTTAGCTCTTTTTTATTTCTATATAGAAGAATATTTTAATTCTTGTCTTTGGCAACTGTAATGACTATACATGATTTGAAAATGAGACTGTACCAAACAATGGCCAAAGAAGAATTACACACTCTGTCTATGCCTTGTCTTTGGTTTGGTCACTCAAAAATATGTTATCAGCTATGATTGTTGTTGCTTGCTGTCTCACATTATTTTTATCTGTGTATTCACCATTGTCTCCTTTCCCTTCTGCATACATTTGGGACTCCTTATTCACATACTGATGTGCCACATCATCTGAGGCCTGGTCAGAATACTGAAATTCTGGGTCATGTTGTCCTGTGACTGACATCACCCATTTGGTATGTTTCACTGTTCCCTGATTGTCATGTCTCACTCATTGCTAGAGAAAATACTGGCTGGGTTTTTCCCATTTACTAGTCTCATAACGAGATTCTGACCCCACTCACCTAAGTAATTGCACATGACACTCAGAGATCTTTTGAGAACCAAGCTGCTAGCTATTTCAAACTCATGTGTAATACATACAGGTCTTTGAAACATGGCTTCTACTTGTTATTCCTACAGTGTAGTCTGTAGTCTCTCTCTGACACTCTATCCTGAACAGCTTGAGTTAGGCCTAGACCTTTGACTTACATTCTTTTCTCTTTCTCTACCACCTGATTTACTTTGCTAGTCCTCTTCAATTTTATCTCTGTTCTTTAGTATATTAATCACTTTAAGATACAAAAATATTCCCTTTGGTCTCTATTAATCCCTCTCTTATTATGTGGATTGATTTAAGTAATCAGTTAAGACTAAACTAAAACTGTCTTGTCTAGAATGCTAAAAGATGTTAAAAAAGATAAATGACTGACTTAACATATTCTTTATTTTGACTATGAAATTGTCATTGAATTAATTCAATAGCTTTATCAATGGAACTCCTTATCCCCTGTGAACTCCTGAAAGAACTTTCAGATGGAAAGACAATCTATAAAAGAGACAAACAAACAAACAAACAGAGACAAACACAGCACCACTTGGCTAGAAAGTCATGGAAGAACTGGGATGCTTGAGTCTTTGGCCTCTACTATTGCAGTAGTTGGTGATACACTTCCACAGAACCCTACACTTTCTCTTAACAGTTTGAAAACCATTATATTTTATCATTAAATAGGTATTCTGATACCCTATGGACTTATCATTGGGAACCTAATATACTGTAGAGTTAGAAAAGAACAGAAAATTTTCAGGGATTTTATTCTGGAGGCAAATATCAGAGGTGATTTAATTATTTCTACAATTGATCCCCCTCTTTTCTATTTTCTATAAAATAGAATTTGAAATTTAGGTGATAACACAAATATCAATATTGCTCTATAGATTATGAAAATTATAGAACTTGAGAAATTATCTAATAGTAATATTTAATAGCTTCTAACTCACTTGTTATTGACTATCAACACTGATGTATTGATATTTTTATATTTAGAGGTTATCACAGTATATTTCTATTTCTTACCTCCCAGCTGGTTACAATTCATGTTCAGTTGCTACACGGAATACAGTTGTGAGATAAACAAATTTAAAGTTCATAATTAAATATTGAAAATGTTCAAAGTGGCAATGACATAAATAGCCCTAAGACATAGGTTTTCTCAAGAACTCGGCTCATATTTTGCATCAAATAATGAAAGCTTTTGGCTGTGGCTGAGATGGATGAATATTTACCTCTATCTTGGCATCAACACTTTAACTCCAAATTTTGTTTAACTTAATAATTTATTTTGGAATAAGACATTATGGTGACCTTATTTTTTCTAAGTCAGAATGCTTCCAGAGAAATATGACCCTGAGAAGAATTTATAAAAAAAATAAACCTTTGCAAAATACATATTTTCTCAAATACATTTATGTAGTGAGATTAGATTAAGCAAAAATAATTCTTTATCAATTCTGTGCAGAATATGCTACCTATCACTTTTTCAGGGTTATTTTTATTTTTAAAATCAAATTCATGGGGTGCCTGGGTGGCTCAGTCATTGAGGTTGTGATCCCAGGGTTCTGGGATTGAGTCCCTCATGTCTCCCTGTACCTATGTCTCTGCCTCTCTCTCTCTGTCTCTCATGAATAAATAAATAAAATCTTTAAAAAAAATTAATCTCAGTGAAAATATTATGGAATGAGACATGATAATTAGCATAAATAGATTACCTCTGCAATGCAATCCAAAGCATACAAAGTCTCCTCATGATTATCAATCTTTCACTTTAGGGAAAGTGGGGCTGTTTGAGTTAACTAACTATAAAGCATACAGCACACCCCCCTGACAAACATAAGAAGACAATTAACATTTGTGAATCAGCTGGGTAAAGAGACCACAATGAGATGCAACTAAGATAAGGTTTCTGTTCCCAAGGAATTTATATTCTAGAAGACAGAGGAGGCAAGACTTATAAGAATTTACTTTGTCTCGGTGACAATACTAAGAGAGATGCACAACTAATTACTGGGCATCTGTGCTTTTTAGCCCTACGGGGCAGGCAGGGTTGGGCAGGTTCTGGGGGCGGGGCGGTTGGGCAATTCCAAGGAGTACTTTCCTCTTCCCAGGGGCGGCATCAATTCAAAGCCCAATTGACAACCATTCCTGAAATTCAGGCTTGAGTCCTTGCACAAAGCAGCCACAAAAAAGCTGGCACCAAAAAGGAGAAGGCCATGTTCTGGCTAATGGTCATCCTGCCACCAAATGGGTGGCACAGTTTGATTGGCTGAATGCCTCTGAAACAGCCACAGAGTAGAAAAACCCAAATCTCTCCAGGGAGCTCACATTACAGTGGCTGTTGGGAAAGTTTCTGTCACTACTGCTGCCTGCAAGGAGATGATGCTCTGTTTTTTATATGAGACTGAGTCATTGTTGAAAAATCAAACGAAATGAGAGATGCCATACATTGCCATTCCTGAAAAAAGAGTTTAAAAGAAAAAAATGATATTGCACAGATGGCTTCACTGTGACATTTATTTATAGCAGCAGAAAAATATTTTTAAAAGCCACAAAAATTCAACCAAGGTATTTAAGTATGTTATAATTCATAACCCCAGGGTACTATTGAGATGCCAATACAATGAAAATTATAAAAACTACCTAGTAACAAGGGCAAGTGTTCTTGAATTACATTATACGAGTAAATGTTTTGTTTAAACTATGTTGAAAAAACTGGTGTTTTTTTTTTAAACTATGTTGAATCAGGTGTTTTGTTTAAACTATGTTGAAAAAACTGAACGTCAGTAATGGTAGATAAAAAGGAATGTAACAAACAAGTACTGAACTTAAAGTCAGAAAATCTGTATTTATGACCTGGATTTATCATTTATGATCTGCACTTGGGCAAATCATAAGTCTTGAACCCCCACATTGTAAAACAGGCATAATGCTATCAACCTCCTTCAAAGGCTGTATCAACTAGGATAAAGTGTCACTGTACAGTGCAGGTAAGGGGGTGGGCTCAGGACCAGGAAGCCAACGCAAATTCTGGCTTTGCCACATATTTAAGGAACTGTAGGCAAGTTCATGAACTCAGGATGCCTGTTTCCTTACTGGTAAATGGGATGCTTGGTTCTGGAGTTAAAAGCATGGATGTTGGAGCCAAATGCTTGAATTTGAATTATTTACTGGCTTTGGCAAGGTCCTTACCTTCTCTGGGCCTCTGTCTCCTCATGTGTAAATGAAGATAAAACAGGATCTACTTCATGAGATGTTGTTTAGATGACATGATTTAATTTGTATAAGTGTTTTTGGTTCAGTGCCTGGCACACAGTAAGCACTTAATAAATGTTAGTTACTACTTACAAAAAAAAAAACAAAACATTTGAGTTACAGCTGATTTTGACTTTGAATAGGAGCTGAAAGGGAACCCAGATAAAACAATTAATATGTTATTATGGTAGGAACATGGAGGGGAATTTGGTTCTTATTTTAGACTTTTTTACTGCTGCTGCAATTTTTGTTAACATAATAAATCATAATCTAAGATGGGGGAAAAGTAACAAATCTTCCCTATGTCCCATTCCCTGAGGCAGGGTCTAGTCAGTGGCTGACTGATAAACTAATTTGTGTTGTAGTATTAGTGGCTGGTGATGGATTAATATGTTACCTCTCCCAGGTAGTATATTTGCATTTAGACAGGCACGTTATGCCGAGACTGCTTGATGCAGGATTATCAGATCCTAATCCCAGACTGGTGTGAGCAAGTTTATGGTTCAAAGGAAACTTTGGGTTGTCCGGTTACAAAGCAAAAATTTCCTATATATCCTAGTAAGGAATGACACTGAAAGGAAAAATGTGATGATTACTCCAGTCATCCCAAATGTTCTGTTATATCCTTAAAAATACCCCATGTTTTGGTGTTGGAGAATCGCATAAAGGACAGCTCAATTATGGAGGACCCTGAGGCTGCCCACAGCCATTCCTTGTCTGATGAGCAAAGGTGAAGGGAAGCAGGAGAGCACAGCAGCATCCTTCCACACGTAGAGACAGAACCAGTGCCCAGACTCACTGGATTTGGCACTGCAGAAATCACACCCACACTTCCCCCTCTCTACTCGTCTCATCCCTATCCCAAAGGGAAAAGCCTCTTTCATAGAGTGACCTTCACTAAATTGCTCTGCCTACAAAACAAATATCACCCATGACTTTGTGTCTATAAAGTTATGTCACAAATATTTGAATGACCAAGGGATGCTAACTCAAGTGCCCACTGAACTAACCGTTGTAAATCAACTTCCCTAAAGCATCCGGAATGTTCCACAACAGATATTTAGGGAGTGCCAGACATGGGGGACTGATGAGAGAAAAAGCCCCAGCTTCTTATACCGAGTTTTCTTTCTGACAGGAGTTATTTCAAAAGTTTCTGAAGGCGGACTTCCTTGTGCCTAGAATGAATCGGTTGCAGCCACCTGCATCCAGTAAACGTGCTGTCTATCTTCTCTTATTCTGTTTTCCCTTTCCTCCTGGCAATCACCCACTAATATTATGGCCCAGAGAACACACAATGTTGCCAACTGCCTCCCCTGAGAACCTCAGTTACCTGCTAGGGATACCCACTCCAGCTGCTCCTAGGATGATCCGATCCTGAGGGGACAGATTTGTTCTGGGTTCCACGAAAACTGATGAAGGAAGACGATCTATATCTGCTCCTTGACTGTGACCTCACTATTTAATCAGTGTCCTCAAAGCAGCTCTCCTTGTTTCAAAACGTCTCATTTGAATGGTTGAGTACAATTCTGGCCATTCCTCTTGACTAAAACCTCACGAAGACAGGTGGGTGACAGCCAGTCCTCTACACTTCCAATAATAGTAAGCACAGGTCTAGGAGTCCGCTGGGAGTTCACTTGTCATTCTGCTCTCACCACTTCTCTTTGGAGCAAACTTTCCCATTCTCCAGTTACAAAGCAAAAATCTCCCATATACATCCCAGTAAGGAATGACACACTGAAAGGCATAATGTAATGATGGCTTCAGTCAGTCACCCAAATGTTTTGTTATATCCTTAAAAAAATCCATGAAGGACTAGAGGTGAGAAAATTGAGATCAGTTTGACTAAGAGAACCCCAGCTCTGGCATTCAGGCAAAGGCGACGTCTAGGAAACAACAAATACTTGCTTCTTCCATAGCCCCACAGTGGTGACTGCTGGGGACAACTTTGGGTGCTGATGCCATGAGGAGCCTGTCAATGCAAAGGGAGCATCTCTAAGCTTCCTGTCAAACAAATGAAATCTTTAGCACGATCCTGCAGGGACTAACTTTTATTTTCAATGTTTTAGAGAGTATGATGATTCTGGCTCTTTTGGTCCTTTGCCCCAAACTCATGTTTTTTTCTTTCTTTTTTTTTTTAAGATTTATTTATTTATTTATCAGAGAGAGAGAGAGAGAGAGAGAGAGAGAGAGAGAGAGGCAGAGACACAGGAGGAGGGAGAAGCAGGCTCCATGTAGGGAGCCCAATGTGGGACTTGATCCCGAGACTCCAGGATCACGCCCTGGGCCAAAGGCAGGCGCTAAACCACTGAGCCACCCAGGGACCCCCCCAAACTAATGTTTTGAACCATCAAGGTTGGGTCAGAAAATAATCTCAGTGACAGGCACTGCTCTGGGCCTAGAATCCTCTCCCCTTTTTGTCCAGTTTCTATCACTGGACCGTTACTCCTGGATCCAACCTGTGTACCATTGCAACTCTGTTGTGAGGAGAAAGCCTTATAAGGGTGACTTTAACGTTCTTTCTGTAAACTGATCTCTTGACACTAGCCCCAGCAATCCTTCAGAAACACTAAATGAATTCTACATTGGGACTTTTGGAGTAAGGGTGTTGAAACAATCATGTGAATTTAGTAAAGAGCTCTCTGACTCCATAAATACGCTTTCAGCTTGATTTCCATGTCCTCTCTCCTCTCTAGATCCCAAACTAATTCTGTTGGAAAGGATGTCTTTTTTCTTTTTGTAAAGACCTTTATTATTTATTTACTTATTTATTTAATTAATTAATTTACTTAAAAGAGACAGAGGGAGTACAAATGGGGGTAGGGGCAGAAGGAGAGGGAGAAGCAGATTCCTCTCTGAGCTGGGCTTGATCTCAGGACCTTGGGATCATGATCTGAGCCCAAGTCAGATCCTTAATGGAATGAGCTACTCAGGAGGCCCTCGAAGGTATGTTTCAAGAACTTTAGCTTTCAAACAAACCACAGCTAATTACAAGGTAAGAACAATGAGTAGTACCTGATAAATCTACTGGCTTGAAAGGAAAGCATAGAGTTCTTTTCTCTAAAATGTAGAAATGCAATGCAGCCCCGGGTACCTCAGCGGTTTAGTTCCACCCTCGGCCTGGGGTGTGATCCTGGAGACAGAGGGTCGAGTCCTGCATCGGGCTCCCTGCGTGGAGTCTGCTTCTCCCTCTGCTTCTTTCTCTCTGTATCTCTTACGAATAAATAAATAAAATCATAAAAATAATAAATAAAATGTAGAAATGCTGATACATTCTTCTGGGGAGAAATATTATTATTATTTTTTTAGCAGGCAGGGAAAGATCCAAGATTCCAAATTAAGCTTTTTTATATGCCATTCTAGCAGGTGAAATTCCCTTGACTAAAATGACATTGAACATACTTTTAGGTGGATATGTTTACCTTTCCTCTAAATATTCTCTCTTAACCAGATTGAACAGATAGACAATCTTGGTAGTTCTGGTGAGCTGCATAAATATTTGTAGTTCTAAGTTTAGAAGTAAACTTTATCCGTTATAAAGAAAATCATTCCAATTAGCATACTTTCCTAGGTATTTTACCTTAGGCATACACTCAACCTTTACGGATTTATCATCCTCTCAGCCTATTATGTTGTACTGGAAGTACTCCTCTATGCTGGCGTCATTGTCTTTATTTATTTCTATGTGGCCTAAATAAATGTGGGATGTACACAGTTTAAAGAATCCTCATTTACTTAAAGGTAGGAAAAAGACAAAAATAATCAGTGCTATTCTTTTCTAATTATTCTATAGTTTAAACAATGCAGTCTTTGGGTAGACTGCTTTATTACTATGGTATTTGTGCATTGTGGAATATTCCTGTGTGATATACCTTCCCACTGCTCTGTAATTGGTGGAGAATATTAAAAGAAATTCTTTTAGAAAGGCAAAAAAAGAAAAAAAAGAAAAAGAAAAAGAAAAAAAAAATCCAATAATAGCAGCCAGTTATTCCAGTTATTCTGCTTTTTGAAACCAAGAGGCAGCCTGAAATCTTTTTTTTTAAAGATTTTATTTATTTATTCATGAGAGACACACACACACACACAGAGAGAGAGAGAGAGAGAGAGAGAGAGAAAGAGAGAGAGAAAGAGAAAGAGAAAGAGAAAGAGAGAGGCAGAGGCATAGGCAGAGGGAGAAGCAGACTCCATGCAGGAAGCCCGATGTCGGACTCGATCCGGGGACTCTGGGATCATGCCCTGGGCCTAAGGCAGGTAGGTGCTCAACCACTGAGCCACCCAGTTGTTCCAGCCTGAAATCTCTAGAAGCAAAATCGCATGCCTTTAAGGAATAATGTAAAATGTTTTTGCTTTCATCTCCAAAAGGTATCCATCTACAAGTTTTTCATTTCATATGACCCTGTTCATTTCTACTTTGCATTTAAGCCTTTGTTCATAGCTGTGGGAAATCAAGTCAAAAATCAAAGCCTCTCCAGAGAGGACAGGAAAGATGAATGAACAATATGTGCTGGGTAGCCACACCAAGCAACTTGGCAGTTTTGCTAATGAGCCACATTTTCTTATACCTCCCTATCCTTCTGCGGTGCTGCTTTCTCTCATGTAATACATGCTTTTGCTGCTGTTTTTCTAGACAATTCCTGTTTCTTTTTCAGGATTCAGCTCAAGCACTGGTTCATCAGAAAGTCTTCCCAGTCTTCACCAGTCTGGCTCTGGGTTCTTCAGTGCCCTGTGCTTCTTCTATCACAGCAGATTCCTGTGTCCTATGATTGCATCTATTTCTCTGTGTTCCCTATTAGAGAGGTAGCACTCTGATGGCCTGACTGCTCTTTGTCTCAGAGATGCCAGGCCTAGACCAGTGTCTGTCACGTATGATTTGAGTGAATTAAATGAATGTGGGCAAATAACCTCTTGCTCTTAGAAGGGAGGAATGGACAGAGTTAGGGCTCCGTGTTTGACTTCTGGAAATTTTTGTCGTTGTTGTTATGGTAACAGATCATAGTAGAAAACACTTTAGGTCCTATTTAGAATCTTTCCATGTTTAATACATATTTAATACATAAATGTTAGGAAAGAGAGGTCTCCTGATTTTCCCGTTTCATACCAAGGCTCATGCACAGGGAAATGTTTGAGATAATTGAGAGTAACATAGAGCAAAGAGCAGTGTTGTCAGGAGGCAAGCTGGTGAGGTGTGGGTAGGGGCTGGGGAGACCTGTGAGATTCTTGAATGGTACTGATGTGAAGCTGAGGGGCAATAGGTCTGTGTGGCAAGATATTGGAGGCCCTGGAGAAGGCCAGCATGGGTCTGCAGGACTGGTTGGGTGGAAGGAGGCACTGTGGGGCTGACTCATTCAGTGATAGATAGCAGGCCCCATCAAATTGAGAGCATTCAGATCAAGAGTTATAGCAGTGCCTGCAAATGCAAGAAGGTGAGCCCTTGTCAGACAATGAGAGCCAGTGCAACCCAAGGACAAGCATGAGGTCAGTGATCCGTTTTGCCACCCCTGCCAGACTTGTCATATCATACTTCTTCCCTGTAGATTAGATATCATCCTGGGGAGACAAACCGGGAAGAGGAAACTATCTGAGAGATTAAATATATCCACTCAGAAAATACTAAACATTGCCTAAATAGGTTATTTATAATATTGGTTCAGACTAAAGTTTAAATTGGATAGGAATAAAAATTAATATTAGTATCATTTTTACTAACAGATTGGAGCTTTAGATAAACATCGAATTAGTTTAAAAAATTGCACATTTCTCCAAATTCAAGTTGAGGTATCAGTTAATTTTGCAAACTTGTGACACATTGATCCCTAATTTAATTGGAAGCTGTTGTAATAATGTAGGACTTCTCTTTTGCTATCTAAAACCTAATTTGGTGCCTTGGAGGTAATTTCTGCTCTGTGTACATTTGACTTTGATATTTGACATAAAGTAGCATACACATGTAACAAAAGAATTTATTATTTCCTTAAGATTTTATTCATTTGCTTCCAAATGAAATGACCAAATTCATGTGAGCTTTGTACAGATATGGTTACCAACATCTTCCTTGTACACCTGAGAAAGTGAAGGTAAAAGAAGGATAATAGCATCTTTAAAGTCCATAGAATTTGCTTACACCAACAGAGTAATAAGGAGAATTGTGTCAATTATCTCAATTATTCAGGAAAGCTGTTATTTTGGTCAATTTATACATAATTTCCTCTTAAAAAACATGCACATTTGCCTAAATGGGCAACAGCTGTCTTCTTCCCACCTGTGCCCCATTGAAAATTTCATGAACTTATTATGCCAGTGTAATTTCCCCTAGACAATGCATATTCCTATTTTTTACTGAAATTCTCCAAAAGTAAAATGAAGGATGATTGAGTAAAGGGAGGATAAATGAATTTTCAGGAGACCTAAGTTAAATTATTCTGCTCATCATTTCCTTCCTCATTTACAAAAGCAAAGCGAAATGCAAAATTGAAGCAATTATCTGAATAATCCAGGCTCTCTGTCTCCGGTTCTCATGTCTCTCCAAAACAAGATGGCCAGAGTTCTTTGTTTAGAATCCATTAGGCCTTTGTGATTTCTCTAAGCTTCTGTCAGAAGCACAGGTTTGGCTTCTCTAGCTGCAAAACATCTAATTGAGAAGAACTACAGTATTTCATTTGAAATTCTGGATGAGGAAACATAAGAAGATCATGGTTTCAACAACTCATGTGCTTCTGGATCATGTGCTTCTGCTCAGGAATAAACTTTTCAGAGCTCTTTAAAGAGTTCCTGCATTGTGAGATCCAGAGTTGTGCATGTTCTAGTATCCTGCAACTCAGGAAAATGTTGAGCCATCAGTACAGACTCACATCCTCAGTAATGATGATCCCCAGTACTATTGTCTACTTATATCATGTGTTGGAATTTATAAAATGCTTTATCCTGTTATTCATACCCTACATTTCCAGCTCTATATATGATTCAATCTCCCTTCCTGCTAACTGCCCAGGAGCTGCGTCTTCTATACTTTTAGAAGTTCTTGAAATTAG
The DNA here is from genome assembly GCF_048164855.1 of Canis lupus baileyi. Classification (NCBI taxonomy): domain Eukaryota; kingdom Metazoa; phylum Chordata; class Mammalia; order Carnivora; family Canidae; genus Canis; species Canis lupus. The sequence goes on from NC_132847.1 coordinate 60,382,257, forward strand.
AGCATATCTTTTCTTTTTTTTTTTTAAATAAATTTATTTTTTTTATTGGTGTTCAATTTACCAACATACAGAATAACACCCAGTGCTTATCTTTTCCTTTTGTATCTTCATGCTCTTCACATAATCCCCATCATTATGTGCTATGTGAAATATTTTTGATCTTTTAAGATTCATTTCAGGAATCATCTTTTCCATGATGTTTTCCTGACCTTGCCTTTCCCATCTGCCCACTCTGGAGAAATGGGGACACATTTCTTCCTTTCCAATCCCCCAGTATTCAATAACTCAAATGGCATCAGCCTGTCACATTGGGTCTATGTGGTTATCTTCTTGTACCTCCACTCTAGACACTGAATTCCTTCAGGGAAATAGTTTCACCCCATTCATAACTGCCACCATGCCAAGATCTGCCACCATGCCAAGATCTAGCAACAGTGCCTGGCACCTGGTAGGTTGTGCCATGAAGGATTTTTTTTTTTGAATTAATGAGTGAGGTGGGCAGGGTAAATCTTCATATCCTTATTATCACACTAAAAATCAGAGACCTGGCAATTTAAAAGATGTTCTCATGGGTATAAAGCTGTCAAAGGGAGAAGTAGGACTTTGGATTTTAGTAATCTGACTCCAAGAAGAATGGTTTTTCCACCTGAGGTGTCTGCCCATTGGAGGGAATCATGTTTCTCCTGCTTCAATTTTTCTGAAATTAAAAGAGGCACACACTTTCTCTGATCTCTGCTAATTAGATACTACAAATGGGAAACAGCATGTACAGAGGTTAAGAGCATTCATTCTGGAGCTAAAATGCCTGTGCTCAGATCTCAGCTCCTAGCTCTTGCCAATTGCCTAACTTTTCTGTGTTGCACATGTAAAAAGAAGATAATAGTACTCATCTCCAGGATGCCTGGGTGGCTCAGTTGGTTGGGAGTCTGCCTTTGACTCAGGTCATGATCCTGGAGTCCTGGGATTGAGATGGCACTGGGCTCCCTGCTCTGTGGGGAGTCTGCATCTCCCTCTCCCTCTGCTCCAACTCCCACTTGTGCTCTTTCTTAAATAAATAAAATATTCTCCTCTAGTGTCAGAAAAGTTAACAAAGTTAATTATGTAAGTCATCAAGTACACATCAAGTGCTCTGTGCATTTGCTATCATTATATATATGTCACTAAAAATGGGAAAATAAAGAATTTCTTGGTAAATGTGAGGTTTGGCAGGTGAAATATTTCAAATCGAGGAGCCAAGTAATGAAAGTATCCTTAGTGGTGAAAAGATTGAGAATCACTGGATGTGCTGTTTGTCCTTTTGGCTGAACTTTAAAGATCATCAAGAAAAATCAAATACTTCAGGCTGTATACAAACAGAAAATGTCTCCTTTCCAGGGAGGATACTGATGGAGAGGTACAAGCAGATTTTCTAGTTGCTGGGAGCAATTTGGCAAAGAAATAATATAAGCAGACATCATTTCGAGTAAATACTCCCTTTACAATAGTCACTGAAAAGCTATTAAACATGCCTCCAGATCAAAATTTACAACAGAACCACAGATAAGATTCACAGCTTTTTGGTTTGGAAAGGGCCTCCTGTGGTTGCACAGGGGATATTTAGAGAACTCTCATTTTGCAGCACTATGTCTTATTTAAGTGATATTACGCATGCTAAGGATTGCTTTGAAATGCGATAGAAATAAAGCATAAGGGTGATACAATAAAATTCAAATAAACTATAATAATATGCCAGTTTCGGGACTCACCAGTACATCTTGGAGTCACACTGGTAAAATAACATGTCTGGATTAGGCAATTAAGTCAGGGTCCTCATTAGAGAATGTGGAAATACATAAAGGGAATGCTAATATTGAATGACACTAAATGGGGCGTAGCTAAGTCTTGTTGTGTATTTGTGGAATCCCTGAGTGAAAAATAATAATAAAGCAAGTATCCCCAGGATCAAGAAAGAAATTGAGAATGCCTATTGCTGACAGTTAAAAGGCAGCATGGAAGAAGAAAAACAGCATCTGACTAAAGTCAGAAAATCTGGTTCTTGTCTCAGTTCTGTTTGTTCTTAGCAATATGATTTGAGGAAGTTAGGTGATCTCTGAATGCTGGTCTGTAAATTGGGGGTTATAACACCTGTCTACTTTGCAGCTTGTGATGAAGCTCGAATGGAGCAATGGATTGGAAAGCACTTATGAAACTCCGAAGTGTCAGAAAACTTCAAGTTGCTCCCAAAGATAATTTTTAAAGCAAACTCTATAACTACATATTTCCCAAACACAGAGACTATGTTTCTTATTTCTAAGAAGATTGAAAATGGGCTGCTTATTTGCATAAAAGGAATAAAGTAAAAAAAAAAAAAAAGTAATGGAGCTAGGAACAAAATGGTTAGCGTTTAACAAGTGAGCAAAAACAATTGTCTTTTGTTTTTCCTTAAAATGTATCCTGGGAGGCTATATAATTGAAAATTTCTGATTCTCAAATGAACACAGACCATAATTTTTGAAGAGGCCTTGCTTAGCATGAGTTCTTGGGATTGCTCTCTTCAGACCTTAAGGGAAAATTGAATGAAGGGCTTAGGGTTCCATTAGGAAGCAATTTTCCTCTGGCTGAGTAACTCAGGATAATACCAGCTGTGACGGGAAAAACCTTGCCAGCCACCCCAGTGGCACTGTGGGAGGATAACCCGAGCTGCCGGGATTGTTTTTCAGACACTGTGCCCCTGACTCAGTTGGGAATGGGGCCAGCAAACACACAATCTGTGTGAGACAGTAGTTATTTTTTATCTGGAAGCAGAAGCCTGAATCCCTAATTCATGAGTTCTATTTGACAGATTGTATGTTGGGGCTTGGGGTGGAGTAAAAAATGGTCTACAAGTCCTTAATGTAAACTACAGATTTGGCTAATTCAGAGGATTACCAATGCAGAATGTGTAAATAACTAGCCACATGGGTTGACCTCATTTTCATAAACTTTGAAGCTTTTGGGGAAGATAGTGGGGTAAAAGCAAATTTGTAAACTTTCACATATTAATTAGAATAAAATGACCAAAAAGATAGGGAAGTGCCTGTAATACTGACTCTAAAGATATTGCCAATTACAAACATTTTAAGACTGTTCGTCATAGGTTACATAGTTGAGAACACTTTCAAAGATGATGCCAAGAAGCAGAACACAATTTGCCTCTTTTTTGGTGGGTGCTGTTGGCTCCCTGCCTTGACTTAGCCTGTGCTACTTTCCTCCAGTCGCTGTGAGCGTTGATGGCTAAGGACTCATCTGCTCCATCCAAATCTCCCCAGACCCTTACAGGATAGCCAGTGACCAATGACTAATCAAAACAGGGGACAAAAGACTGCATTCCTTGGGGCACCTGGGTGGCTCGGTTCAGTGAAGTGTCTGCATTGAGTTCAGGTCATGATCCCAGGGTCCTAGGATCCAGTCCTCATTGCTGTGTGTGTGTGTGTGTGTGTGTGTGTGTGTCTCAGCTCAGCAAAGATGTTGCTTCTCCCTCTTTCTCTCTGCCCCTCCCTCAACTCATTCTCTCTCTTTCTGTCTCTTGCTCTGCTCCCCCCTCCCAAATAAATAAATAAAAATCTTTTTTAAAAAATGGGCCCCTTCCTAAAGATGCAATGAATTCTGAGGTGCAGTTTTTGTTCTAAGGGTTCCTTAGGGAATAAGTTTTAGTCTCCAGCTGAGAAACCATATCTTGCTTAGCTATCTTCCCTTTCCTCTCTCCTGCTTTCCTCATTTCCCTCCTGAGAACACACAGTAAAACACTTTATAATCCCCTTCTACGTCTCTGCTTCTAGGGAACTAGATGTTTGAAAGATAGCTTATGAGTTCACTGTGGAAAGCAGGTGGAAAAAATTTCTGGAAAACTCTGCCAATATCTCCTAATTGGAAAGGTACAAGCATTGAAGGGTTTGAATAGGCTATGAGAAGGATTGAGAAAATCCGTTTTGGAGTTTTTTCCCCCCTTGACATAGATCTATTATATTCCAAAGTAACAGTGGCTCTGTCAAAATTATTTGGTTTTCTCTGAAATGTTTTTCCGGTAGCAATGTTCTGATTTGAGAAGGAAACCCACTATAGTATTTATCTATTGTTGCAAAAATGAATGATCACAAATGTAGTGATTTAAAACAATGTATATTCTGTGGGCTGGGAATCTGAGCATGGCTCACTTGGGTCTGCTGTTTCCAGACAAATATAAATCAGTGTTTTGTCTTGTCCTGGGGTCTTACCTGAGGCTCAAGTTGGGAAGGATCTCACTTCCAACCTCAAGTGGTTGTTGTAATATTCAGTTCCTTGCAGACTGTCAGACTGAGGGCTTTAGCTCTTCGTTGACTGTCAGTCAGTTCCTTGCCACATGGGCATCTCCAGATGACCATGTACTTCATCAAAGGCAGTAAGAGTCTGTTAACAAGAGAGAAGTTGCAACCTAATACAACGTAATCACATGCATGACATCCCTTCATTTTTGCTGTTGTCTATTAGAAGCAAGTCATGGATTCTACTCACAGTCCTGGGGAGAAAATTACACGGAGGCAAAAATACCAGGAGGTAGGGACCATTGGCGACTCAATTTAGAGCCTGTCTGCTACTACATCCACTAATTCAGATCAAAGAAGTCTGGAAATAAGGATGAGTCATTGGAAGGAGGGGAATATCTACTTAGAGTCATTTTGCATTTTTATATCATTAGGAGTAAAAGTATTAATCAAGAAGAAACTAGAAGATAGGAAGATAGAAATCTGATGAGTTTCCCCCAACCCTCTCCCATTCTGACACAAGTTCTTGTCTATATGGCCAGCTGAATTAGAAGTGGAAGAGAACCAAGTGCCCTCCACAATGGGAAAATATTTCTCCAAATCTAGCTGAGTTGGCCTCCATGCAATGGATCTCAACAGATGCTGAGAAAACGCTTTCTAGTAAAGTATACTTTGGCTACAACGTCCTAGAGTCTTAAGTTCTTTCCCACACTCTTTAAACCACTGAATGATTTGAGGTGACACCATTAACCTACAGGATCATCCTCTAGCTTACTTTCCAAGAGTATATTTTTCAAGATGTTAGGAAAAAGTCAAGAAAGTTGACTCAACAGAAACCCTCCTGCTCTCAATCCGTTATACTGAACTGACAACCCTTACACTATGATAAACAATGGAATAACATTCTAAAACAGTGTGAAAAATTTAGTTGAAGAGTGTATTTTTAAAGACTTATTCAAGGAAACAAAATCAAATTTTAGGTGCTATTTATTTTGGACTAATATTAAGGATAACATGGGGTCTGAAATGAACATGAATCTTTTTGTTTGTTTGTTTGTTTTGTAAATTTTTATTTATTTATGATAGTCAGAGAGAGAGAGAGAGAGGCAGAGACACAGGCAGAGGGAGAAGCAGGCTCCATGCACCGGGAGCCGGATGTGGGACTCGATCCCGGGTCTCCAGGATCACGCCCTGGGCCAAAGGCAGGCGCTAAACCGCTGCACCACCCAGGGATCCCCGAACGTGAATCTTATATTAAATAATGAACCACAGATATTCTTAAGGAATTACATAAATAGATTTAATAAAAGTAATAATACTATCAAAGCTATTCCAAGTACTAAAGAGAAAAATCGTCACTGTAGAAAATGGGACCATTAGGACATAGTTGAGAAAATTACCTAGAACACCAACCAAAGAAAAGCTATAAGATTTTTATAAAAGTTATAATAAAAGAGATTAAAGTGAAGAATAAGATAATTGTAAGTCAATATACCTATAATTTGTGTTCCTAGGGAATAGCATCAAGCAGAAGAATTGAGAAAGAACAAAACAGAGTAGAAATTAAATATAAAAGAGATTTCCTGAATTGAAGGTAGATCCTAATCTGTCTACCTCCAGGGCTCTCCATGTATCAGGCAAAATTAATGAAAAGCAACCAATACTGAGATCTCTTCTGATGAACTTACTGTATTTCAAAAATTAAAAAGGACTGTACAAGTACGTAAAGGGGGCAGAAACACTTTTTCTTAAAGGGAGAACAAACTTATAGTTGCTTCTCAGTCACAAATGGTGTTAGAAAGAGTAGAACAATATTTTGAAACAATTTAAAAATTTCTACTACAGGAAGAGTTTTTCTTCAATGTAAAAGCAATAAAAAGTAATTACTTGATAACTTTGAGAATGGAAAGAAACAAACAAAACATCTGAAGATACTCTATATGGGCAAATAAAAATAATGAATTTATAATTGCAGGGTGGGGATATATAATAATTAGTTATTAGCTTTGAATCCATTTCAGCCAAAAATTATGTCTAAATATGTGGCCTTACGAATGTGTGCAAAGTACCAGTAGGGTTCATGTGCTATTTTATTTTATTTTTATTTTTTAAAGAAATGAGCTCAACACAGGGCTTGAACTCATTACCCTGACATCAAGACCTGAGTTGAGATCAAGAGAGTCAGATGCTTAACCATCTGAACCACCCAGGTGCCCCCACATGCTATTTTAAATCATAACCTATTTTATACTTACCTATTTCCTGCTCTCTCATTATTCATTTAGATTTAACTATACATTTATAAGATCAATTGTATACCATTGTAGTCTTATTTTCATCTTTTAAAAAAGATTTTTTTATTTGACAGAAAGAGAGAGAGAGAGAGAGAGAGAGAGCGCATTAGCAGGCAAAGCAGCAGAAGGAGGAGAAGCAGGTTTCCCACTGAGCAGGGAGCCTGATGTAGGGCTCAATCCCAGGACCCTGGGATCATGACCTGAGCTGAAGACAGGTGCTTAACCAACTGAGCCACCCAGGTTCCCCTCTCATTCTCATCTTTATTCTGAAGTCTGTATTCTGACTCACTGGTAGTTCTGTTATAATCCACTCTTCATTATTTTCTTCAGATATGGTATGTCACATATGCTTATTTATTTCTGCATTTTGCATTTATGCAGGTGATGAAATTTACACTGTACATAGATATAAAATTCTTACATTGCAGTCTTTTCTTTTAAAAGTCTGTAGATAGCAGTTCACTAAATTCTGGCTTCTTGTTTTGCAGATGAGAAGTCCAATGCCTTCTTTCTTTCTTTGTTAGAAAATTTTCCTTTTTTTGTGGAGGAGGGTAGGGGGTTTATCCTTGGAGACAGGATTTCTTACCAGGATACATAATATATATATATATATATATATATATTATATGGGCAAATAAGAATAATGAATTTATAATTCCAGGGTGGGGATATATAATAATTAGTTATTAGCTTTGAATCCATTTCAGCCAAAAATTATGTCTAAATAGGTGGCCTTACAAATGTGTGCAAAGTATCAGTAGGGTTCATGTGCTATTTTATTTTATTTTTAAAAGTATTATATATAAATATATTAATTATATATTAAATATTATATATTAAATATCATATATTAAGTATTATATATGTAGTCTATCTAGTTGCATGTTTCTTATAATCAGTACTGGAATTCAGTGATACCTTTCGATTTGAAGCTTCAAAAATTTCTTAAACTCAGAGAAATAAAATTTTTGTCTGTTAGTTGTTATTTTGTTCTTCCATGTATATGTTAGATCTTCTGGAATTGTCATCTGTGTTGGTTTCCAAGGGCTGCTATAAGAAATTACCCCAAACAGAGTGACTTAAAATAACAGAAATGTATTCTCTAACAGATCTGGAAACCAGAAGTCCAAAATCAAGGTGCCAGTAAGGCCATGCTCTGTTTTCAGTCTCTAGAGAAGAACTGTTTCTTGCCTCTTCTAGCTTCTGGTGGTTTCCAGCAATCTTTGATGTTTTGGGGTTTGTGGCAGCCTAGCTTCAATTTGTCTCCTTATTCTCATGGCCTTCTTCTTTGGGCCTCCCCTGAGTCTTCATATGTCTCATTCCTTTCCAGGACATCAAGTCACTGGATTTACAGCCCACCCTAATCCAGTGTGGCCTCATTTTAACTTGCTTACATCTATAAAAACCCTATTTCTAAGTAAGGTCACATTCACAGGTATGGGGTTGGGACTTTAACATCTTTCTGGAGGAAACAATTCAACCCACAACATCATCCAAGTCTCTGACTTCATGATAGCTATCTCTTTGTGAGACACATACTTTATATTCAAGGATACATATTTTGGGGCACCTTGGCAGTCTCAGTCATAGAACATGCAACTCCTGATCTCCCACGTTGGGCACAGAGATTATTTAAAAGATAAAAAAATCGAGGACATATATTTCAACAGCTAATATCACCTCTAATTAATCTATTAAAATTTAACATTAAAATGTTTTTTTTTTTTGTTGACAAAAATATTTTTATTTTGTGTTGTAATTGAATTTCCTTATGTGTTCTTAGTGCCTTTTTTTTTTTTTTTTCTAGAAACTGCCTATTCTGGGTGTTCTGTAGCTGAAGCCTTAAAGATGTGTCTTTTTTTTCTTCATCTGCTCATGTCTCGTCTTTTGGGCATGGGGCTGCTTGCCTGTCTTATATGGGGTCTACCTTATATGGAGATGGAAACTGTAGCAGTCTTATTCCCTAAGGGCTAATGATACAGCTGCTGATAATTCATCATTTTCCATTTGGGTCCCCGAGGGAAAACTTTTCTGCTGCTCTTGTCTCCTCAATTGGAATGTCTAGGCCCGGTGTCTTCAACCTGTGTGCACGTGGGAATTACTTTAAGAGTACTTCCAATCAGCATTGGGTAGCAGTGCCTAGTCTCCATCCTTGGTTTATTTGGTCTGGATTTCTAGTCCTTGGGCTGGATGCAGAACTTTTTGTTCTTTCATGCAAATGTGAATCCTTTGGGGGTCTTGTTGAAATGCAGATGCTGGCTCCAGAGGTCTGGAGTAAGACCTGATTCACCATTTGTAACAAATTCCCAGGTGTTTCTACTGCTGCTGCTGCCAGTAGCTAGCACACTGGTTCTCAGACTTGGCTGTGCTTTGGAATCACGTAGTGAACTTCAAAAATACTAATGATTCTATCCGCCTCCCAGAGATTCTGATTTAATTTGGTAGGCCGTGTGGCCTGGGCAATGGAATTTTTACAAGCTTTGCAGATGTTTCTAATTTGGAGAAGCACTGGGCTAAATAGAACTTTACTGGCCTCATGGCCAGGGTCATGAACTTTGTTTTGTTTCCATGTAGTGTCTCAGGAATTTCCCTTCCTTGCAGGGATCCTTGGCTGGCAGAGGTGTCATACTTTATGCCCCTGGGCTTTCTGGTGCCATCCCGGGCTCATCTCCATCCTGCAGGGAACAGGTTGTGCAGATCTATTCTCTTCATCCAGACCCCAGCAGAACCTGAGACCTTATTTATAATCTCCAGACTTATTGGGCATTTTCTGCACTCAGGAGGCTGAGAGATAGATTGGAACTGGGATGGCAGGGCAGGAGAAATATGTGTAAGTGGCTCTTTTCTCCAAATCCAAATCTTAAATTTCTAAGAATTCATTCTTACTCTCTGACTTGTTTTTGCCTTTAAAATGTAGTGTTTTATTTTAGAGAAGTGGCGTCTTAAACATTGTTGAGGTCTCTAACTTGAAGGCCTTTCTTTGTAATCTTCTTATTTCTCTTACTTTTTCTGAAGGTTATTTTTTGTTTTTATTTTTTAAAGATTTTATTTATTTATTCATGAAAGACAGAGAGAGAGGCAGAGACATAGGCAGAGAGAGAAGCAAGTTCCCCACAGGAAGCCCGATACAGACTTGATCCCTTGGACTCGATCCCTGAACATGGGGATCATGCCCTGTGCTGAAGGCAGACGCCCAACTGTTAAGCCACCCAAGCGTCCCTATTTTTTGTTTTTAAATCTTGGTATTTCCCCTGCATGTTGCAGCCTTTCTGCAAATGTCTCATTTGCTTACATTTAGAATTAGGTGAGAGTTAGTCTGACTGCATGATCTAGGCTGCTAGTTATAGTTTTTTGACTGCCAGGCTTTCTTTGGGGTAAGGGTCAGAACAGGGTATAAAGTTAGAGTACAACTAGATAATAGAATGAGGAGGTATTTATCTTATGGTGTCAACCATAAGCCTTAGCTGCCTTCTGTTTTTTTCTAGGTGGTGTTTGGGGTTGAGTATAAAGCTTCAGGCCACTAGAGGCAGGCAAGGGAGGGAGACAAATTGTTTCATAAATTTCTCTATGTATACTTCATCTCCTGGCAATTTTAGCCCTTTTTACTATTTCTTCCTTTTGCCATACTCGTTATACTTGTGGGTGGATCAGCTTCTTCCTTTACTGATGCTCAACAGCACATGAGTTCCACACTGTGGCTTCCTTTGATATGCCTCATCTACGGAGGTTCTTCCATTTGCCTCCCATTGTTTATTGCCGGCCATTCTCTTTTCCTACTTGCAGGCTTAAACCTTTTAAACATTCCTTTACTATCATGGAAGAGTCTGAGAGGGGGAGGAAGATTTGCCCCTTGGCATCAGAAACAGTATAGCATCATCTTAATGAATGCAGGATATTCTAATTTGCTGATGCACTCTACTTTGTTTAATGAGCATTCTGTAGTTGAAACTCAGTTTTCTTCAAATTTTTATTACTATAGACAATTATACAATGAACAACCTTAGGATAAACTCTTGATGCAAACATTTTAGATAAAATCCTACAAATATAATTGTAGGTTAATTTATGTACATTTAAAATGCGTTATGTCTACATTCACTTAATATAGATTGCTTCAATTTATGGTGCCCATTATCCAGGACTCTCTCCAACATTTGGTAAAAAAAATAATGTTTCCTTAATCATTCTTGGTCGTAAAAGTTACAGATTTTATCTCATTTCAATACTACCCCTCTAAAGAGACTAACCACCCTACAGAAATAGTATTTCTCCTGTGCAAGGCAGTTTCTCCTTGTGATTTTTACCATATTATATTATCTTCATAACATTCAACTAATCTGAATTTATGAGTCCATCTCACTCCTTTTTCAGCTCCATGAGGTCAGGGGCATTGTCTTCACTGTTATACTTCTGAATTTAGGAAGCTTTCCCTATGTCTTCACATGGTTTCCCCCCATGTATATGCATGTCTTTCTTAATCTTCTCTTCTTATAAAGATACCAGTCATGTGGATTAGGTCCTACCTAATTGACCTCATTTTAATTTAATTACTTCTCTGAAGACCCTATATCCTAAATTATGGTCAGATGAAATACACAGTTAAGTATTTACTTTCTATATAGAAAAGAGGAAGGCATATTCTGAAGAGAATTTTTAGATAGATATTTTAGCCTATTATGAATGACTCAATTTTAAAGTATTTAACTTCTACTTTAATTTTCATAGCTAAAATCTGGACCTTATATACGAATGCAGTTGTAAATACAACCCAAGCACCAGGGGGTTTAAAAAGTACAAGAACCTTCCTTCCTGTCCATAAAAACATAGGAGACCTTCTGGTAATTATTAAACGTATCCCAGAGTTTATCCTTACAGCGCTGATTTCATTACAAGAATATTCATACTTAATCACCTTTTGTCTTTATTTTGAGGTCTTTTACCCTATACTTATCCTAGGATTTGTTTTCCTGTGATTTTAATGTTAGGAAATAGAACTATGAATTCTATACAGATGTCAAAGAACCAGCCTTGCAGACAGCTGTAAGAAACAGGTGTACAGAAATCCAGGGACTATTAACATAGCTAATTGAATAAGTGTTGGTAGTTACAAAAGTAATTAAGAATAAAAGAAAGCCATGTGAAGTTCCTAACAAAAACATTGCTGGTAATCACTGCCAACTTAAAACTCATTTTGTGAAGCTTTCTGAAAAAATAGGAACATTTTATATTGAATATTACCTTTTGTCTTGTAATTTACATAGGTATCTTTAATGAACAGCTCGTTTATAGTTCCACTGAGTCTTTCCTGTGTTGCAGGCATCTTTGAAACAGCAGTATCAGCAATTTAGAGTCGGCAGGCTTCCTCTTGAATATTTATAGAAAGATTTCAAAAGTATACTTGCCAATTTTCTTTAAGTTGTCTTTTTAAAATTACCATGTTTTCTCCTATACTAGAAACATACTTCTTTTACAAAAGGAAAATGGGACATTTTCCATCATGGCTTCTTTGTTGTTAGGATTTTCAGATTGAAGTCCATGAATGGTTCCATCTAACACTTTCTGACTATTTTTGTAATTATAACAGAAACACATAGTTATTGTCAAAAAAAAAGAGAGCAAAGGAAATCATTAGATTGAAAATAAATCACTCTAATAGCCACACGGAGAGCATGTGTTTTCTATATATTGTGGAATAATGTCCAACCAGCTGTATTAATTTGCTAGGGCTGCCATAACAAAGCACCATGGACTGCTTGGCTTCAACATCAAACATTAATTTTCTCACAGTTCTAGAAACTGATAGTCTAAGATCAAGGCATTGGCAGGGTAAAATGCCTCTCTTGAGACCTCTACTCATGAACTTGTAGCTGGCTATCTTTTCTCTACGTCTTCAACATGGTCTTCTCTCTTCCATCTCTTCTTATAACTGTGCCCTAATCTCTTCTTATAGAAATACCACTCAGAAAAAAAAAAAAAAAAGAAATACCACTCAGATTAGGCCCTACACTAATGACCTCAATTTAATTATTTCTTTTAAGACCTTATCCCCAAATACAGGCACCTTTTTATGTCCTGGGGGTTAGGACTTCAACACATGAATTTGGGGAGGATACAATTCAGCCCATAACGTCATGCTTTAAAAAAATGTGTGGTGTGTATATATGAAATGGTTTGTTGAAGTTTTACTGAAACACAATAGACTACATGTGAATAGTATGTATAATGGTATAAACTTTGACATTTATATATGCCAGGGAAACTTACCACATTAATCAAGATAAGAAATTTATTAGCCTCAGAGCAAGTAATACTCAGCCAGTGGAAATCCCTTTAAGGTTGCCAGACTATAGGGAAGGAACAATTTTCCCTCCTTCTCTTCTAGGTTCTGTGGCTGTTCTAATAATTAAATTGCCATAAGACAGATGAATGGGAGAAAAATAAATTAAATTTCATACATACGGGAGCCTCACAAAGATATAACACTCAAAGGCAGCCAGGCAATTGAAGCTTATATACCATCCTGAGCTAAGGAAAGTTATAGGGGTCTGGGGCTTCAAATGGGAGGGAGGCACTTCAAGGGAAGATGAAAGGAGGAAATGTTTGGTAAACAAATTTTGCAGCAATGCAGGTAAGTCTCTCAGATGAGAAGTTATCTCTGGTAATGGCTCTCTTCCTAATGTAGGCCTCCTTTCTAAATTCTTTTAGGAAGTTAAGAGGGAAGGTAAAAAGCTTTTCTTGAGTCTGCTCTGTCTTCATTGTCTTCAGCTCTACAGGCCAAAGTGGCATATCTTGAGGTACCCCTTTCTGCCACTCTTCACCCTGAAGACTTTCTGCAAGTAATAAAATGGCTTTGTGCCTCATTCTTCATGGTTTTTTTTTCATTTGTTTTTATTGAAGTTTGATTTGCCAACATATAGTATAACACCCAGTGCTCATCCCATCAAGTACCCCCCTCAGTGCCCGTCACCCAGTTACCCCAACCTTCTGCCTACCTCCCCATTCTTCATGTTTTTAGGATTTTTTTAAATTGTGTTTTCAAACCTCACAATGATGGACCTTGATGTGGATCTTTATTTCCTGTGCTGGTGCCTTCATTTAATCTTGAAGACATAGGAAATCAACATTGAGAAATTCAGATCGATTATTTATTTAGTAATTTGTTTTTCTTCTCTAGGTTCTCTGTAATCTGTTTTTGAAAATTCTATTACTTGGGTAGAGATACTGATATTTGTGCTTTGGTATGTCTTTATATTTGCTCTTATATTTTTCATTTCTTTCCATTCTTGTTGGGGTTTTCCTAATCTTATTTCCCAACCTGACTATTGAAATTTTTATTTTGTTAATATTATTTTATAATTTCCCAAGAGCTCTTTCTGGCTTCTTTTATTGTTATTTTTTTCACAGCAGCCTATTCATGATTTATGGATATCATATTGTCTGGACTATTCCTTAGAATACTAATTATAATATTTTAAATTCCCCTTTTCTTCCTTGATTTATCTCTATTTACTCTGAGGTCATCTTCTCCTTTTTTGTTTGTTTTGGTTGTTCTTTTTTATGCCATGCATGTTTTTCCTTCAAAGTTCTGTTGATTCTCAGCCATTTAATTTTAATAATGAAGTTCTCCCTAAACACTTCATTAATTTCTAAATTAAAGTTCTTTCTTTCAAAAGAACTCTGCTTCCATCCCTTTTTCTTGACTGGGGCTAGATGCCTACCTATAGACCAATACTCCTAATTATCCATTACCTATTATTTCCTGGTGAGCAGGAGATTAAAAATTGTGGAAATGAAGTTCTGTACATGTTATATGGAGTGTAAGTTAATCATCTTCTTAGTCTCGCTTCTAATTGCTGCTCTACATTGTATGAGGAATGTCAAAATAATCTTTCTAGGGATTTGTTGGTTGAATAAATGCCTTCTTTGCTGCATTCTCTTCACATGTTTTTGATGTTACAAACATCATTCTCTCTGCTTCATTAATGTTCCAGCATCCATCTTCCAGAAAGTTGTTCCAATCTACCTGCAGTTAATGCTCCTTTTCTTGTTTTCTTTTTATGTTATTGTGGTGAGTTTATACCTTTAAAAAAATTCCTATTTTGGTTTTCTATCCTTTTATGGTGTTGGATTGATGTCAGTTTCCCATCTTAAAGTCTGTAAAGAGAAGCAATACTGCTCAATTTAAAAATATCCCGAAGATTCAATGATATGACATATGCCAAGTTCCTATTCACATATTAAATAGTAGTCCACTTTTCCATCACATAAGAATGTCTTCTTAGAAATGCTCTACTGGATAACTCCCCAGCAGAGGTAACAAAATTGTAGCCTAACATTTAATTTTGAACTTCCTTGTCACAGCGAGCAGACATAATTTTCAACCATTCAGAAGAAGATTCTATGGGTTATGGATGTTTTAGAAACATGATGCTAGTTCCACTTTTCTTCCTGATACTACTTGTCCTCTAGTCTTGCATTTTCCCCCTAAAAACATATTTGCAAAGAGAGATTTAAATTGTGGCTCTTGGGGAAAAAAATCAGTCTTTGACCAAACTCATGTATAGGAATTTATCATTCAACAAATAAATACTCAGTCCTTGATGCAGAATGCTAGGAGTTATGGGCAATATTATGCTATACATATCCAGCAGGAGGTCAGGGTCTCATTAGGTGGACAGGGCATGCAAACATGTATATGATATAATACATGGTATGAAATGCATCAGGTAAGGGTCACTTTAATAAACACTTCAGTCTGACAGGAAAAGATTATCCTATGGTTTTGTGATTAGAGAAGGCTTTAGTCTCTCCTCCTTAGAATATAAGCTCTGCAAGGGCAAGGACCTTATCTCCATTGGTTACTAGGTATTCTTTAAGCCTGGAACAGTGCCTGACACTTACTGTATACTCAATAAATGTATGTTGAATTAATGAGTAATACAAAATTTATGATTTAAAGGAATTGGACAACTTGAATAGGTGGAGAGGGGTGAGACAATATCACACGTACAAAATAACACTTTAACAGTATAATAAGGGTAGAAATAACCAACATGAATTTGCAAAAGAAAAGAGACCACTCTGATTCAAGAGTTCATTTTCGAAGTTAGTGAGAGGTTAAGCTGTATGGTAAGTTCCAAGCAGCATATGAAAGCCTTTCTAAAGCAGGGAAAATAATCTGGATTTTTTTTATCTCACTAGCTTTAGAGAGACATAAAAGATCATTGATTTGATATAAGCAATCATTTTACAATCCATTTTGCATGTTTTAAGTCTGTGAAAGGATGCTGTGCTAGGGAAATTTTCTAAAATTGCCTTCAAAGATTCCTTCCATAGTTCTTGAAACCTGTGAATATAATGAGATATCAGCCTTGTTATTACATTAGGTTATACGGCACAATTGACCTTAAGATAAGGCTACTATCCAGGTCAGCCTGATCTAATTATATAGGTCTTTAAAAGCACAGCTTCCTCTGGCTGGTGTCCGAAGAGGAAGTCAGAAAGATCTCAAGTCTTTGTGGGACTTACTGCACTCCTGCTTGTATTGAAGATGGAGAGGGTGAAGTGAGAAAGTGTGGGTAGCCCTAGAGAGCTGGAGAAGAATTTCTGATGGACAGCTAGCAAGGAAATGCTGACCTCAGTCATTTAACTGCAAAAAATTGGATTCTTCTAAGAACTTGAATAAGCTTGGAAACAGATTACTTCCAGAGTCTTCTGGTAAGAGCTCAGCTGGCCAATATCTTGATTTTGAGCTGTGAAATGTGAAACAGAGGACCCAGCTGGACCCACCCAGACTTCTGAACTACAGAACCTTGAGATAATAAATGGGTATTATTTTGGGTTGCTTAAGTTTGTGGTGATTTGTTATGCAATAGTAAAAAAGTGCTTACAGCAAGATTGGAGGAGGATGAGACTGAAGACAGAGGGACCAAGTTAGCTGTGTATGTCCTCTATACTTGTTTACCTACTAGCAAGGGTGATGTGACTTGAAGGTCCTTAGTAATTAAAAAGGGGTTGTTACATATTTTATTATATTCTCTAACACCTCTCATACGTCACTGTCATGGTCAATCATTAAATAAGGATGCATTACCTATGAATAATGGTATGTCAGATTAATTTTTGTTCAAGGTATTTACTGCTTCTCCCAGTACGAAGGTTATCTTCCTTTGATACAAAAGTAGGTCTTGTTACTGTTTGGACAATGAAATATGAACAGAAGTGGCACATACCCCTTTCTATCAGAAGCTTAGGAGCCTTTGTATGGTTCTGACAGCCTTTCTTTTCCTTTTTCCATGAAACCTGGATCTGTGGACTGGGTTTCCCTTCAGCCTGAGTCCTGTAGCGAAGGTGTTGTGAAAAAGAACTTATGGTAGACATGAAGGATGGACAAGAAATCCATGTTTATTATTGTAAGCCAATGAGAATTTTATTTTTTTTTCAATGAGAATTTTAGATCACTTTTTACCAGTATGACTTGCTTAAACTGACTGAGTCAATTCTTGGTACCCTAAGTAGAGACCCACTATAACAAAAACGAAGATATTTGGCATTAGTTTTCAGGTGAGCAGTGGGTCATGAAGAACTTATTATTAAAGCTAGAAAGATGGAGCCCTAGTTCTGCAGTGGTGAGATATCTGATATAAGGTTTGCTACCATAACTTAGAAGGCAGATAAAATACCAAATGACCTTTAGGCAGAGATGTGGGAAACAGGGTGTCAGTAGTGCTTCCTGGTTATTATGGCTAAATTTAACAGACCGTTAACGATGATTTTCAATCTGGGCTATAAAATAGAATCAACTATGAATAAAAAAGACTTGATAGGCTGATTAAAGTTCAGCCTTTTGATAAGGACCCTAGCTTGGATATAGCTTTTCTGATAATTACTTATATATATTATAATATATATGTATGTATTATACACACACTTACACACACTCAGTAGGTCTCAGAAAATTAAGACCTACTCTCAGAAAATTTCAAGCATACAATACACATGGTTTAATTACTCTCACCATGCTGTACTGGAACTTATTCATCCTGTATATCTGGTATTTCATACCTATTGATTAACATCTCCCTGTTTCCCTCATTCCTCAGCCTATAGTAACCACTACTGTACTTTCTGCTTCTAAGAATTCAATTTTTTTAGATTCTAAGACAGAAGTCAGATCATTCAGAATTTATCTTTCTGTGTCTGGCTTATTTCACTCAGCATAATGTCCTCTAGGTTCATTCATGTTGTTGCAAATGACAAATCTCTTTCTTTTTTATTATTCTATGTATATACTATATTTTTCTCTATCTACCACTTATGTGTCAATAAATATTTGAACATTTGATATTTTGGTTATCATGAATAATGTTGCAATGAACATGGGCATGCAGATATCTCTTTGAGAGAGTGATTTCATTTCCTTTGGATGAATACCCCAGAGTAAGATTGCTGGATCATATGATAGTCCTATTTTTATTTTATTTTTTTAAGGAGCCTCCATACTGTTTTCCATAATAGTCAAGAAGGACAACGGACCACAGGCTACAATGGGAAGCAGAACTAGGACCTAATCAAGCAGCATTCCCCAGTCCAGGTAGAGGACTCTGTCCAGCAGGGTTTCAGAACTGCTGTGAATGATGACTACAGTAAGTCTTCTCCTTTCTGATAGGAAGTATTTATTGCAGTCTTTTGGATTTTTTAACATCATTGTATATTGGTGTGTAGGATACAAATAAGTTGTTTTTCCAGGGTCTCTAGATCAAGAGAAGAAACAACTAGTTCTAATGAAAAGATTATCATGAAATCTTGAACTTTGTTTTTGATGCTATGATTGAATGGGACTTTTGGGTCTGATCCCTTGAATAGGCTTAGCCTGGTGATGAGGTATGGCCCACTGATGTGAATGGAAGTGATATAAGCAATTTCAAAGCAGAAACTTTGAAAGTTAATGCATGGTCCTGCTCTCTTTTCTTTTCTACCTTTCATGAAACTGGTAGTCCCAAGCTGGGCGAGAATGTGCGTCTTTAATCTGTATCCAAAGAAGATATAAAGCAAAGCTAAAGCTATCCCACAGTGGACATGTAACAAGAGCTAGAAATAAATATAACTGTGACTTTAGATGATTCTTCCCCCTTTCTCTTCTCTTTCTTCTTAGCATTAGTAGTACTGCAGCACCAACAGAAGCTGACTGATATGAATGGTGATCATTTTACATAAATAAAAATAATGAAATACAGCCACACACATAAACTAAAAATATAAGAATTCTGCTGAGCTATAGGAGGCCTTTCCATTTAAAAAGGCCAGTTTCCATTTTTTTTTTAGAAGAACTGATGAAATTGACCTCAGGCATATCTTCTAGCAAAGAATATTTAATAGATAGAACAATCTCTTGGGTACCTAGAACAGGGGTTGGAAAAGATAAAATACTATTTCAATAGGTGAAGAAGATGAGAAAATTGAGAGAAGGAAGCAACAGCTGGGAAGTGGAGTGCCTGCGTTT
This sequence comes from Canis lupus baileyi, assembly GCF_048164855.1. Taxonomy (NCBI): domain Eukaryota; kingdom Metazoa; phylum Chordata; class Mammalia; order Carnivora; family Canidae; genus Canis; species Canis lupus. Next base: position 60,401,312 of record NC_132847.1, read on the forward strand.
TATTACTATAGAGTTACTTTTCATATATTTCTGTGTGAGAGAGATTACTGACCAACTGCAATAAGCACCTAGGATGGGACTTACCTGATGTTACAATTCTGTTTCTAATGATTAAACAGAATAATCTCAAAAATCTGAGTGAACTTTATAAAACACAAAGAACTTTCATCTTTTCAAAAGAGAAAAAAAAACAAATAAAAGACCTTTAGTTTTCCTTATGTAAGAAGATTGCCCTCATATCAGTACAGTGAACTTACATTTTGCATAAAAATAAGGTAAGCTGATCCCCACGTATAAAATAGCACTTTGGACAGGTTCACGGTTGATGGTTGAGGGCCATACTTCATAGCAGACACGTATATGTTACTACCTAGAGTTAGCCAAACTGTGAGGTTTAATGACACAATCCATGAGACTGCCCTTATTTTTTATGCCAAATGCAAGCTTGTAAGGTTCCCCAAAGCAACTCTTAGGTTAGATAAGGTTTATTACGGGGAAAGAGTACAGATAAAATGAAGACAGATGAAAATGAGGTGATGGTTGTGTTATTAACCTTACTGTGGTTATCATTTTGTAATATATATGTATATCAAATCATGTTGTACTCCTTAAGTTTATGCATGCAATGCCATATGTCACTTATATCTCACTAAGCCTGGGGGGGGGGATTTAGTTAGGAGAGACACAGAATAGACTCTAAAGTTACAAGGAAGCTTCCATTGTGCTCTCCTTAATATGTGACATACTCAGGAAGTTTTGTCAATCAGAAGGCTCACTTGAGCTTTGGTCCTTAGTTTTTATTTGGGTATCATTACATAGGCATGATTGATTATTTTATGGTTGAACTCAGACTTCAGGTTGACTGATATGGAATGACTCAAAGTCCCTTTCTTAAATCATCTGGTTGGTCTTTCTGGCATAGTCAGCCCTCATTTTAAGACTGTTGAGAGTGGCTGGCCACACTCTAAAAATCCAGGGTGGCCACCCCCACCTAGCAAAGGTACTTTTATCAAGTATGACATAAATTACCTTCCAGAAGTCAAGGGGAGAAGCCATTATTTCCGTTTGAGCAAAGCCAACTTTACTACATACCTGCTTATAAGAAAAGATACTATTATACCTCAGGGAGACAGAAAGTAACTTGTGGTACTTCCAATAGTGCCTGGGAGAAGGGAAGGTGAAAGGAGTATGAAAGTTGAGCTTGCTTTCAGTAAGATGACTTGAAATCAGTAAATAGGAGACTATGCCCTACAGCTGGCATGCAACAGGAAGGTATCTCATGATCCTTTGCCTCACAGTATTCATTGCATATACCACTTCTCAAACCCTCCCCCCCCCCCCCAAACTAGATGTCTGACCTCTGGTCTCATTTTCCCCACTTATGGTCCAAATGGGAACTTTTGAGATATGGAATCTGTCATTCAATATATTTGATATCTTTCAAGCTCTTTATCCCACTCATACTTATGAGTGTGCTTTCTTGTTTGTTTATAGATAAAACTTTGGAGAGAACAGATCAAGGATTTACTGGTGGTGTTTATTGAAATTTATTTATATGCAAACTGTGGGGATATTTGTTTAAAAGATATTTCTTATTCCATCTTCTTTGTAATAATAACAGGAGAAAGAATAGAAAAAGTGTGTTTACATTCCTAGGGACTATTTCAGGCCTGTCCCAGCCCATTACCAAAGATTCACAACCATGGGTATATGACCCTGAAATTTTTCAGAATTTTGTTCTTTATGAAAAGACTCTGGGACTACAGTCTTGTGTTCCCTTCAGAGTTTAGTGGCAGCCAAAGGTTTAATCAAGATTCTTGCATGTCATAACTCTACCCCGGTCTCATTTATTGTTTGCACTAGTGGAATAATAAAAATAGCTTTAAATAGATTTATTAAACCTACTCAGCTCTCCAAAAATTGCCTTGATTTGCACTTTAAGAAAACCCTCTAGCTATTCATCAGAGATCACAAAAGTTGAAAGATAACCGATGTGTTTGATTTTGCCTAATTTGCTATCATAGGAAAAAAAAGAATGTTGATACAAGGAAATTCCCGATATACCCAAAACAAATCCCTTTTGAATTTTTAAATTCATTGCATATTCATTGAATACCTTTGTCCTAGAAAAGAATAACGTCTATTATCACGAGACTACATAAATACATCTACTAGGCCAGGTAATATTTAGCTTGAAGTATCTTGCCTAGATGTGTATATCTGAGGATATTCAGAAGGCTTGTATCATGTAGAAGCTTTCAGAGCTATCATAGCAATGTGAATTAAAACAGTTTGACTATATTATTACATAACCATTACTCTCACAAAATTTAATGATCATGATAAAATCCAATGGTGATAGGAGGAGAGGGAGTACATTTACTGCTGGTGGCACTGTTAGAGGATTTAGTTTTTTCACAAAACAAATATTATCTAAAAAGGGCTAAAATTGCCACGTCCTTTGACCAAGATTTACCCAAAAGAAAAAAGAAACTGAATTCTAAGTCATTCGTTGAATTGCTTGTTTTTTTAATATTGAAAAATTGGAAATAATACAAATTTCACTTACAGAGAATAGTTAAACTATAACACATAAACGTCATGCAATTCCAAACAGTGAGAAGGTATTTGAGGGTAGGTTGCATTGCTTCCCAAATTTGACTATATATCATAATCACCAAGGGAGTCTTTTACTCCTTTGTCTGATACATCTTCTCTATAGATGGAATATTTATCTGGACTCATGGCATAGAGGTGACAAATAGGATGGGGAACAAAAATGGGGCCATTGGGAATATTTGCCCTTATGGGTTTTGTGAGAAACTGCACATAAATGATAATTGTTTAGTCTATAAAGCTGTTCACCACACTTGAGCCCACAATTATTTCTACATGAAAGCATGTCCCTCCTATACTACATGGGTATGAAGAGCATTCTTTCATTTAGCTACATGACATGGTGATGAGAGAGCAGTGGTTTCCTCTGAAGAGCTAGAGTTAGATATCCTGGCTGTCTCCTCTACATAGCTAGTTTCCTCCACCTCAAAGTAGTTAATAGAACTTTGCCTAGAAAGTGTGAACCCAGTGTCTTTTTGTTTTTAACTTCAAAGGAGTTAAATAACAAAGGAAGAAGTATTAAGGACCTCATATTTAAGCGCATTCCAGAACTGAGACCACCAAACTAGACCATTTTCTCTTAGATTCTTTATGATAAGCCATAACTATATGACAGATGGAGCTACAAGCCTTTCACCTTCCCCCTTATCAATGTCTGTGGCTAATGGTAGTGGCATTATTGATAATATGGATTACTCAGTACTATCTGATAGATTGTTCTTTGATCAGTGAACTTCTCAGTTGGAAAAAGTCTGGTTAGTTCTTTGTTGTCTGACTCTTATTTCATGTATCCATATATCTATGCAAGACACAGAACTAGAAAGTATCCAGGTCAAAGGTGACTATCTCAGGGAGAGTCCCTAGGCACTTGGTAGATATTGAATTAGCTACTTACTGTAGGATTCTTTAGTTGCATTTGAATCATCCGCCACTGGAGGGCACTATTAGAATAGCTGTGGAAAAGGGTAGCTCCGGAATGAAACACTAGCCAACAATGGCCACTGGGCAAAGATTAGAGTAGACAAGGAGGAGGCAAAGTAAGGCTCAGGATCTTGACATTAAAAGTTTCAAGTACATCCTTTTCTCATGCTTAATAAAATGTGCACGTCCTCTACAATCCCCTGAACCATAGTGGAGGTGAGTTGCGCTATGTTGGCTTCAGACATACTGTTGTATGTGCATCATAGCATTAGTTGTCAGGAGAGGTCTTGGAATCCTCAACTTCTTGAGAATAGCAGCTCCAATCTATCTCTCAGGTGATGCTGGAGGCTAGAGTGATGAGTGAACTAAACTAGGCTGGGGTGTCAAGAGCTGGATCTCATCATGGGGGTAGATTGAGAAATCCAAGACAAAGGGAATTAGTCTCACAGTCAGGTAGAGCTGCCTTCCTTAAGATGCAAAAAAAAAAAAAAAAAAAAAAAAGTTCCCATGGGTGGATGAAGACTGAGAATTTGAATCAAAGTGAAAGTCTGCAACGGTGGTCAGGCCAAAGAGAGTAGTAGGGGACTAAAGAGAACGCTTAAAGCTAGAATTTGAAGATAGCTGTTTTACTACAGTGACTTCTAACTAAAACAAGCTTACGTTCCTGGTGAGAAGTCAAATGCAAGAGGCTGTTTCCCCAACTCCCCGCAAGCTAGAAAGGAAGAAAATTACATGCATATTTTCAAGCTTTTAGCATTCTGTTTTGCTCAAGATGGAGACTTGGATTTACTTTTGGTGCAAATTATGCCTTTGTTTTGGAGGAACCAAAAAAATATTTTTGGTATGCAAAAGTAAAATGGAGACATAACCCAGAGTTGAAGATTTTGTGATGTGAAGGAAGCAAACTACTACAAAGTCGTCCGTGGTCCACATGATGGTTGGGGTTACATAGCTGTGGCTGTATCCTTGAGAGAATTTTATCTACTTTAAATATGGACCTAGAATGAACTATGCCTGAAACCTACTGCTTTATCTTATGAACAGAGATCCTGCACAAAAGATGTGTAGCAAACTTAATTTTTATCTTGAATTATAGAAAAAATGAGATTCAGTTTGGATAAACTCAAAGTAGATTGACATGTTAATATCCCAAACACTATATGCATTCAGACTTTTTTGATATTGGATTATTGGGTTTTAGTATAGCTCATATAGGTGAGAAGTTCTTGGGGGTTAACTTTTCCTTTGAAGGTAATTCTTTGTGTTATCAATCATCCTTGAAAAAGGCTAATCCTGGGATAGAAAACAATTGGAGGTAACTGTGGGAAAGGATGAAGGTACTGTGGCCTCTCTGCATCATGGAGACTCTCTGGGATGGTCTGGGTCTGCGTGATGCTGTCCAAACCCAAGGATAAATCTGGTCCTATGAGCTCTACGAAGACATTTATCTAGTGGAGGTTATAAGCTACTCTTTGGGTTCTACTTCTCTTTCATGTGCCTCAAACTTTTGGTAAAGTTTGTTAAGATTTCAGCCTGTTTTATCAGTGCTATTCATGCTTGCAGCAAAATAGTACTAAGGGAAAAGGAGACACTGAAGGGAGCTGGTAATCCCAGCCATTCAGTCAGTGATCTGCAGCAGGACAGGGGTCAAGAGAGCAGGTGGCAACAGGACATCTCTGTGGAATATTTAATTGCCCTCCAGGGATTCTTGGTCATATTTGGGCACCTGTTAGGGGGCTTCTAGCTATTAAGCAGGATGGGGCCATTAAGTCATTACAACTGAAATAGTTAAACCATCAACAGACGCACACTGGCGTTAAAATAAAATTCAAATCCTTTTTTTTTTTATAAAGATGCCTTTTTTTTTTAAGATTTTATTTATTTATTCATGAGAGACACACACAGAGAGAGAGAGAGGCAGAGAGAGAAGCAGGCTCCATTCAGGGAGCCCGATGTGGGACTCAATCCCGAGACTCCAGGACCACGTCTTAGGCTGAAGGCAGGCACTAAACCACTGAGCCATCCAGGGATCCCTAAAATTCAAATCCTAAGCAAAGACTGCAAGGCCCTCCACATCTTCATCTCAGGTCACTCCTTTCATTATATTTCAGCCACCCTGGCTTCTCTGTCCTTTGATCGAGCCGTTCTCCCTCTAGCTCTGGGGACTGGACCATACTGTCCTCTCTGTACATGAGGCTTTTTCACCAGCTCTGTTTCCTGTTTCTTGTACTTCAGGTCTCGGCTTAATTGGCAGCTTCTAAAGTGGTCTTCCCTGACAATGGTATTTAAGTGTATTTTCTTTTCTCCTTCCTTGTTTTTGCTCTTACAGCATCTTGTTTTACTTCACAGTACTTCACGATGATAAATACATATTTGTTCATTAATGATCTATATTCCCCACCAGGCTACAAAATTCATGAAGGCAGGGGCTAGGACCATTTAAATAAGCACCACATAATTTTAATAAGCACCACATAATGTTGTCCTAACAGCAGTTCTTTGGTCATTATAGGCTCTTGATACAAAATTTTGATTAAATGAATGGTGGGCTTACTAATGAAAATGTGACTTCATTTCAGTTGTCAGACTGGTGTGGCCAAGGGACACTTAGGGTTACATAAAGTTTATTTTCAGAAGTCTTATATTCCCATACATTTCCTTGGTTTGTAATGTTGCTACACTTTTTTTTTTAAATTTTTTTTTCTATTTATTTATGATAGTCACAGAGAGAGAGAGAGAGAGAGAGAGGCAGGCAGAGGGAGAAGCAGGCCCCATGCAGCGGAAGCCCAACGTGGGACTCGATCCTGGGTCTCCAGGATCGCGCCCTGGGCCAAAGGCAGGCGCTAAACCCCTAAGCCACCCAGGGATCCCCTGTTGCTATGCTTTTAACAGAGACCTGCCTGCCCATTTGCCACATGCCTAATGGCATATAAAGGTAAGTCCTGTCTTTTCAGCAATTTAAAAGTAAACTGCATGGGATTCTGCTTACTTTCCTTCTGTTCTGCTATGGCTGCACTTTTGTTTCTTCTTGCTTTTTAGTCTTGGGCTTCAGTCAACAAACTTTGAATCCACTTATGACCCCAACTTTGGTGTTTGCTTCTGGTTTTCTCAACTTTAACTTTTAGTACTCTCTAAAGACTTTGGTTTGTACTCAACCTCTGTTTCTACTTCTGGCTCTCTTAGGTTTATTACCGTGGCTTAGCCATGCGTCAGGATCTGAAGTCTAGTACATTCTTATCTTATCCCTGTTTGATCCCTAAACATATTGATTGCCCAGCCGAGAAAGGCCATAGTATTCTTTGCCCAAGAGTTGTAGTGTCTTCAGCAAGTAGATATATTTCATAATTATGTTCTAGGTACCAGTGTCAGGATAATGATGCTGTAGTCCTCCTCACACCTTCTCTTTCTTTCTTTCTTTCTTGATCATCACTCCACCCACACTAGATAGCCCCTGCATTTCTGAACTTAGATACATCACCACATAATGGGGCAGGAGTTCTGGCTTCTTGAGATGTCTCAGGGACTGCATAATCAAACCTAACAGTGAAGGGAAGTTGGTTCTCCATGATAAGACCAATGTGAAGTATGGAAACAAATAGGAGCTAATCAAAATTCCCCTACTTTCTTCCTCTTACAGGCTAATAAGTTAAGGACAAATGGGGCGAAGGGCTAGGTAGGGGGCCATGGAAGCAGGCTCACAAAAATCCCAAAATGCTGACATGTAAGGAAAGCAGAGATAAGGAACAAGCCAGACCACCTGCTCTAAGGTGTGGGTGGAAGTGTCTTGTTATAACAGCTACTTGTAACCAACAACAAAAAAAATCATCTAAAAAGGAAGTAAGCCATTAAAGATGTTATCACTAGTCCTTACTCAATGATGATATTAATGGATATCTTCAAAGGATTTAGGTTCTCTGATTAGGCTTCCAATAAAAGACCAACCCTACAAGCTCTCAGTGGCAACCCTATCGGGACCCCTCTCACTCCTGACAGCTCTCTCTGTATCTTCGCTTAATAAACTTCTATCCCCTTACTCACTCTCCTGTGTCTGCGAGATTTATTCTTTGACTCCGTGAGACAAGAACCAAGCTCTCCCATATCATTAAGACTCACTTTCTCTTTGAAACCCTTCTGGAGGATTCCTGGATGTTGAGTGGACACGCCTGTTGAATGACCAGCTATGTGTTTTTATAGGGTATTCTGAAGGGAGAGAAGTGTGATAACACATTGCAAAACATATAACATCATATTATACCCCCTTTTTCTTGCTTCACTTCTTCTTTTCTCTTACTCCTGTCATCCTGTACTTCACCTCCCAGGTAAAGTATTAGCACCTTAGTCTTTTTTTTTCATTCAAGATTAAACTGCATAGTACATCCAGAATGGGTTAGCAGGGCAGAAGTTCTCATGGAAAGTAACGAGGATGAATATATGAAATTAAATGGAGTAGCAGATTTTGAAGTATGACCAAAGGGAAATGGTCCAGATGAATTTTAAGTAAAGGACTTTATGCACTTCCAGAATGTAGTCCAGTAATAACACTTGATTCAGATAACAAGTTTTTAAATAAAATGGAATATATAATATATGTAACTAACATTTTAAGTAATAGAATCTTCCACTAATTTGAATTAATCAACAATTTGAGAGGGTTTTTTTTAATGAAAATAAGTCTCTTTCTTTTTTTTAGTTATATAGTATTTCTTTTAAATGAAGCTGTCATACAAATGTTGGCTATCAACTGTTTATGTTTAGAGACAACACTTCTTTTTTGTGGTGGAGGGGCAGGGAAATCTCTAATTCTTAGGATGTGTGACTTAAACCGTGCAACTACTCCAAATGACTAATGAAAACATCTAAGTCTGGGTTTTTCTGTACTAGGCAAGAGAAGGATAATAAAAGATCCTTTTGTGAAGGCCAAGTTGTATCATCCAAATAGGTCTCCCCTGAATATTAGCAGATATAAGTCTATTTTTGGTGCAAGCAATGACTGACCTCTATTATTCTACTCACTGTGCCTAAAACACCTTATCTGTAAAAGCATAATCAAAATAATTGCCTATGTCTCTAGAGTTCTGTGAAAATTAGATAATGTCAGCAAAAGTGCTTTTAGCTGCTAGAATGGTATTATGACCTTTATTCTCCACTTAGAATTAGTCTTAAAATAGTTCCATGATAACCTCTCATTAAAGTTTTTGAATCTGTTTCAAGCCAATGATATGGAAGGACAGTAGCTATAGACCATATTAAAGAACTAATAGGTAGTGTTTGGGGACAAGAAAAGGAAAAGAAAAAGGGAACTGCAGAAGAAAGTTGTCAAACTTTTGACATAAAAGTTGGCTAGGGTGTGGTAAAAGTTACCCTCCAAATATATTAGTCTGCCTGCCTGCCTGCCTTCCTTCCTCCCTGCTTCCCTCCCTCCTTTCCTCCCATTCCCCCTTCCACCCTTCCACATGGCAAATATTTATCATGGATCCAAATTACTTATATTTGATATTTACCAGCCTTTCTTCCTCCTTTTGCACTTGACTGCAGATTCTGGGAAGCTCTGAGAAGCTTCCTTCTCTGCCAGCTCAGTTCTTTGGTTTAATATCAGAAGGGAAGGGGAAGGGAAAAGAGAGGACTAGGGGTGCTCTGGGGAAGGGGCTAAAGGATGGTTTATTTTGCCAGGGTAACTGGGGGTATGAGAAATCACATCTGGTAGCCAAAATGAGTAAGGAACATGTTAAACAGGGGAAACTTTTTTTTTTTAAAGAAATTATTCACATGTCTATTTTAATGAGTAAAAAAAAAAATCCAGTAAAGAGTTAGACTTATTATAAAATTACTTTTTGGTTCAGAAATTCTTTTTTTTTTTTTTTAAAGGAATTTAATGTTCCTAAAATGAATTAGATGTCAGGGAAACAAAGCGAAAATAGGAATAGCTAAGAGGAGCAGGCACATAAATAATGAGGACCATAAATTGTTAAAGGTGCTGTAGCAGGAATACACACAGGGTACTTTGGGGGGCAGTGAGGAAGGAGTTACTATTTCTAAAGAGAAAGGGACAATTACGGAGCTATAACAAGACCAGTTTTAAAAAGTAAAACACATAAAAACCTTTCCTTCAGAAAAAAATAATATAGATCTCAGTGATCTTAATTGTTGTGATTAAAATATTTTATTCCACCCACTTCTTAGGTGATCAGAAACAGTCCTTATGAGACTGAAGTATTATTTTTAAAAATAGTTTTCTTTGAGGGGCCTCTGGGTAGGTTAGTCGGTTAAGCATCTGACTCCTTTTTTTTTTTTTAATTTTTATTTATTTATGATAGTCACAGAGAGAGAGAGAGGCGCAGAGACACAGGCAGAGGGAGAAGCAGGCTCCATGCACCGAGAGCCCGACGTGGGATTCGATTCCGGGTCTCCAGGATCGCGCCCTGGGCCAAAGGCAGGCGCCAAACCGCTGCGCCACCCAGGGATCCCGCATCTGACTCTTGATCTCAAGTCAGGTCTTGATCTCAGGATGGTAAATTCAAGCCCCACATTGAGCTCCATGCTCAGCATGGAGCCTACTTAAAAATTAAAAAAAATAAAAGCTTTCTTTGAGAAAGCCCAGTTTTTTCAGTATCTCACAGCATCTGGACAGTGTGAAATTATTTTAAAAATGAGTCACTTGATTTGGGTTGTAGTCATCTCCTATTGGAATGCAAGGGAGGTGATACCCCCTCGGTTCATGGGTAGACCTCCCACAGTTTCTTGAGGTGCATGTTAATTATCAGCTAACAGTCGAGGCTGATCTAGAAGAAGCTGGAAATCCACTTGTCAGGATATTGTGGAGGATACACAAACATCAGGGGTCAAGTTGGATTGGAGGAGCACTCAGGTAAATATCCAGGTCATATGTTTATGATTTCATGAGTATTTTTATACCAGCAACTATTTATTTTCAAATATATCTTTTTAAAAGTATTTTTTTCTCATTATAAAGATGCATTTGTCACATAATTTTTGGACAATAAAAGAAAAGAAATTGTCCCCATTCCTATATGGAAAAAGAGAGTTCCCCTCCTCCTTCCCTTTCTCTGCTTCTATTTATAAGGCACATGGAGTAGTGCTCACAGCAGAAAGAATGTGAGGATTCAGATTCTCATTCTGCCACTTACTAATCACGTTACCAGGTCAAGTTGCTTTCACTTGTCCATGCCCAGTTTTCTCAACTACGAAATACAAATAGTAATAGTGCCTACCTCCTGGGTTTGTTATGAGCTTAAATTAGTCAGTAAATGTAAAAGCATTTAGAAGAATACCTGGCTCACTGTATATGTTCTGTAAATTTTGGTTATTATTATTATTACATATCATAGTTTATTTAGCCAAACTGGGTTTTTCCTATTTCCTTTTCTTAGCAAATTTATATGGAGATCTGAGACATAATGCTCATCCACATAATACATCTTTCCTCAAGCCCCCCACCATAATATTTACTTGTTGCTTTTAAGTGGCTGTAATTAAAAAAATAACATCCTTAGTTTTGACCTGTGGTTCCTCCTTATTATGTTACTACAGGCTCATTGTTAAATGCAAAAGTTCTGTGACCTTGGGAAACCACCTACTTTTTCTTTACTTAAATTTCTTATTCCTCAGTTAAATTTTTTTTTTATTATTTTTTAAAGTAGGCTCTTTACTGGGTCTACTTAAAAAAACAAAACAAAAACAAAAACCTCACAATCCTGAGATCAAGACCTGAGGTGAGATCAAGAGTCAAATGTTCAATTGACCACCTGAGCCATCCAGGTGGCCCCTCAGTTAAACCTTTTGATAACAAGTTCACTAAAGTTGTAAAATAGTCTAGATGTCTGTATGTCACTGAATATATATTGTATTGTATAAAACCACCATCTCTCCCAGAATTCTTCCTGTTAGAAAGAGCCTGATATTCTCTTTTACTTTGAAAAGCTAACATGACCTTGATCCTCAACCCATTCATTTCATTTGTTCATGCCGTTGAACATCATGGAAGCTCTTTGTACACAGAATAATTCATTGCCCTTGAGGAGCTGAGATTGAGGGAGGAAGCGTCCAGGTAGCAAGACCCATTATAATTCAGCATGGAAAATGCCACAGCAGATGAAGAACAAATTATTAAGGGGGATTGTGTTTTCTTGTCACACAAACATGTACAATACAGATGAGGTAATTGTACCTTGAGATTCTCAGCCAAAAAGCTATACTTAAAAATAGACTTTAGAGGCAGACGGAAAGGTATCTGAATGACTGGTCTATCTTAACTGGTACTGGCAAAGCCAGTTTCAAGAATTTCAAGCTCTTTTAAGCCTCCGTTGCCTTTTTTTTTTTTTTTTTTTTTTTTAAATTCAAGCAGTTAACGCCTACTTAGCAGATCTCTCATAAAGATGACATTTAGATGAAAAACATCTAGCAGAGTAGCGGTAGATCTCCAAGTAGAGAGTTTGGTTCTTGTTTATTTATTTATTCAATAAATATTTATTGAGTGCCCACTAGCTTTTGGAAATAAATATTGGCAACAAATTATACAATGTCCTCCTCATAGAGCTTACATTACATAGTGGGAGAATCAAATGATATACAAACAAGCAAATAAATAATCTGAATAATTGCAGGCTGTGATAAGAGCCATAAGGTTAATAAAAGATTTTTAGGAGAGAAAGTGAAGGGTGGGCAGAGTAGGGCAAGTAACTATATAGGTTGGCTAGGAAGGGTCTCTCAGAGGATTGCAATTTAAGCTAATATCTGAAAAATCAGAAGCAACCCATGGTTGGGAAAAGGAAGATCATTCCCGGCCAAGAACAGAAAGTTCCTTTTTCCTTCTCTGTCTCCTCTCCTTTCTCTTGTTGTTTTTTACCCCCATCTTCATAGGGGAGGGGGTCATTGTTGATATTTGAGACTTCTCATTCCTGGGCTGTTTTGTTATATATAATAGACTCAAAGACTGGTTTTCAGTGGTTAGAAGTAAAATTAGCTGTACACAGGGTGTGCTTTAGAAGTCTGCCATTGTGGTAAATTAAAAAAAAATGATTTTGTAGATTGATTTTATATATTTAGTTTACTGTAGTGTTTCTCAGGCTTTTTAATTATTTATTCTTTAAACCTCATGTTTTATAGGCATTATCTACCCCCAAATTACATTTATTAAGTATTAATAAGCTTATCTGTCTATTTGTAGTTCATAAGACCAATCAATATCAATTGGTTTCTGGTTGAATGAGATCCCTAATAAAGGAAAGTCCAACTGAAGGCTGGTAAATATTGTTCTTTGTATTACTGAGGGTAAGCACATAGTTTCAAAAGGCTTTTGTTTTATTAAAAAAATAACTTGGGTGGCTCAGTTGGTTGAATGTCTGCCTTAGGCTCAGGTCATGATTCTGCTGTCCTGGGGTTAAGCCCCAGTCTGGCTCCCTGCTCAGTGGGGGGTCTGCTTCTCCTTCCCCCTCTGCCTGCTGCTCCCCCTACTTGTACTCTCTCACTTGCTCACTCTCTCTTAAATAAATAAATAAATCTTTAAAAAAATACAGCTAAAGCTTATTTTTTTGCTATGTATGAAGACTTAAATGGTCTGGAGTCTCTGACATAAGACTCAGTAGTTCTGTAGAATTAGAGTTCTAGATTTAAGCATCTGGAATCAAAATACTCTTATTTTTGGCTTTTAATCTTTCCTCAAGGTGATAATCTATGTATATGATTAGGATAATTCTTTTAAAATACTTTGCATATCAATTATCCATATTAGATATTCAAGTTTTTTTTTTTAAGATTTTATTTATTTATTCATGAGAGACACAGAGAGAGAGAGAGAGGCAGAGGGAGAAGCAGGCTCCATGCAGTAAGCCTGATGTGGGACTCGATCCCGGGACTCCAGGATCATGCCCTGGGCTGAAGGCAGGAGCTGAAACCACTGAGCCACCCAGGGATCCCCTAGACATTCAAGTTTGAATGTCAGGGGGCCAGTCTGGCATTTCCTCTAAGGCAGGTCCTATACTGCATCTTTTTACATACTGATCTAAATTTGTTTTCTCTTTCTACTAAGTTGTAAATCCTTGAAGTCACGGAGCATGTCTATTTTTCTTATTACTGTGTTCCGAGCACACATAACAGTAGCTCAAATTTTTATGATTGAAAAAAAAAACTATGTTATTTATTAGCCTCTAGCCTGGGTCTTTTGTGATAAACCTGAGTCTCCACCTGAAGTCTTCTGCTGGGGATGCATCCTTCCTTAATGTTATTTTCTAAAGAATCCTTTCAAGCACCCTAATGCAAAATAGGTCAAGTTGCATGCACTCTCTGATTCCATTTATCTTGAAGTTTTTCATTGCTTTCAGTTTGGAAGTCTAGCTTTACTTGACCTTCAATGAAACATTTATTATGTGAGCATTTTAATATTTTATCTCTTAGGGTTTTTTTCCATTTGCTTTACATTTTATTCGAGGTTTATGGGGAAAAGGAAAAGGTCAAACAAAGGAATGGCCTAGTTGATAGCAGGTGCCTTAAATAAGAGTCTTATTTTCCCATATCAACTCCTTAAAAATCCTCTTCTTGTCTTAATGTATATGTCCCTTTCGAGTCTAAGGGATCCACCAAATACACTATATTGTGGGGAAGGCAGACAAATTTCCCTGCCTCTAGATTTTTAAATTGACTTACACTTAATTGAATTGCTAGATTAACCCAGACTGTCCATTCCATCTGTAACATGCACTGATGGAAGCCCTAGGTCGTAGGCTGTATGCTCACTACTACCACTCCCACCATTAGGCTATTTTGCTGATCATGATAAAATTGTGTTTGTTCACAAATCTATTTGTTCCAGTTGTTTTGTTATTGTAATTTCATAACATAATTAACTGATTATATGATTGCACAAAGAAAATTATAGATTTTATTAAAATCAAACTATTGTGATAATGGTATCATGGGTATATGCATATGGCCAAACTCATGAAATGTATACATAAAAATGTGCAATTTTTTGTATGTTAAGTAGACCTCAATAAAGCTTAAAAATCCTTAAAATATTTAAGAAATTAAATTAAAGATTTGGAAAGATTCAATAAAGTCAGCTCCCTAAAAAATTAGGTATGGACAACACAGCTGTAAAATAATGGAAAAAATCATAGAAAATTTTTCCTTAGTTTGCTTCAAAAGTATCCTTAAGTACTTTAAAGAATGTAAAAATTGTAAATGATGCATTTTTAGTGCAATTTAGTAAAAAATGGCGATGGAACTTCCTCATGATTAAACAGACAATAAAATAAAACTTTGGTCCTGAAACTATAAAACATAAGAAAATATCTCTTTGACATTGGTTCTGGTAATGATATTTTGGATATGACTCCAAAAGCACAAACTACAAAAGCAAACTTAATAAGTGGGATTACATCAAGCAAAAAAGCTTCTGCACATCAGAAGAAACAATCGACAAAATAAAAAGGCAACTTACAGAATAGGAAAAAATACTTGCAAATCATATGTCTGATAAAGGGTTTATGTCCAGAATAAAGAACTCATACAATTGCTAGATTAACCCAGACTGTCCATTCCATCTGCTTTCCAAAAGCAAAAAAATCAATCTAATTAAAAAATTGGCCAGAGGAATTAGATATTTTCTCAAAGAAGACAAACAAATGACCAACAGGTACATGAAAAGGAGCTCAACATCACTAATCATCAGGGAAATGCAAATGAAAACCATGATGTGATATCACCTTGCACCTGTCAGAATGACTATAATCAATAAAGACAAATAATCACAAGTATTTGGTAGAGGATATGGAGGAAAGAACCCTGTGTACTGTGGTGGGAATATAAATTGGTACAGCCACTACAGAAAACAGTATGGTGGTTTCTAAAAAAATTAAAAATAGAACTTCAGTATGATCCAGCAACCCCACTTCTGGGTATATAATCCAAAGAAAATTAAATTATTATCTTGAAGAGATATTGGACCTCCCATGTTCACTGTAGCATTATTTATAATAGTCAGGATATGGAAACAACCTAAATGTCAGTCAATAGATGAATGAATATAGAAGATGTGGTATATACATGCAGTGGAATATTATTCAGCCATAAAAAAGAAAGACAACCTGTTATTGGTAGCAATGGACCTTGAAGATATCATGCTAAGTGAAATAAGTCATACAGAGAAAGACAGATACTGTATAATCTCATAAGTAGAATCTAAAAATGTTGAACTCATACAAACAGAGAGTAGAATGGTAGTTACCAGGGGCTAGGGGCTCAGTGAAATGGGGAAAGGGTGATAAAATGGTATAAACTTCCAGTTACAAAAAAATAAACTTCCAGTTATAGGATGAATAAGTTCTGGGGATCTAATGTATAGTATGGTAATTATAGCTAATAACACTGTATCATATACTTGAAAGTTGCTCAAGACAGTAGATCTTGAATGTTCTCACCAGAAAAAAGAAAAGATAATTACATGACATGATGGAAGCAGTTATCATTTTGCAATATTTAAGTGTTATTTTTTATTTATTTATTATCTGAGAAAAATTTATTAAATGCAAACATTAGAAAAAATAAAAGAACACAAGATAAAATAATACTTGCAAATTAAACAGAAACTTTCCTAACTAATCCCCATGTTTAAAAGAAAGGTTTAAAACTTACAGACTCCTGAGACACCTGACTCAGCAGTTGAGCGTCTGCCTTTGGCTCAGGGCGTGATCCCGGAGTCTCCGGATCGAGTCCCACATTGGGCTTCCTGTATGGAGCCTGCTTCTCCCTCTGCCTATGTCTCTGCCTCTCTCTGGGTGTCTCTCATGAATAAATAAAATCTTTTTTAAAAAAGAAAACTTACAGACTCCTTAGAAATGCAAAAAATAAAAGCTCCAAAGCTCCATGCACAAATGTGATACGCAACTCCAAAAATATTAGAGTGAAATTTATGATCTTAAATACATGTATTAGAAGAAAAGGAAAAGAACTTAATTAAATAACATCCAACTAAAGCAAAAAGGGAAAAGCAATGAAAGCAATTAGGAAGAAACCATAAAGACATAAAGCAGCAACACATATTTTGATAATTATTAAAAACAACCAATTATATCATGCAATGACCATAAACTGTCTTTGAGAACTGCAACACATTGCATGAGAATTGTTGTGGTTCCTACAATAATGCTGCAGTGTTGATAATCTCATATGCTCAATGAAATATAACATTAAGCAGTTCTTTCTCCTTCTGCGTTCACAGGCCAGTTGGTATGACCTGTTTCATTGTGGAGTCAGCTTGGGATGGTTCTGCTCCACATGTCTTTTTAACTCCTCCTAAACCCAGCAGATCAGCTAGGCCAGGGTAATGGCAGGGTGTAAGAACAAACATAGTAGGAAGCACATTTTAAACTCTTACTTGTGGCCCATGAACTAGCATCCTTATTAGTCAAAGTAAGTAAATAGCTAAAGCTAAAGTCAAGGTAAAGAGATATGTATCCTGTACCTTTAGCAGGATGGACTGCAAAGTTACATGCTGAGGATGTGAATAATGGAGGGATGAAGAATTGGGACCAGAACTTTAATTTACAGCATCATGTACAAGCTCAAGCATAAGTATTTCCACATGTAAGTCTGATGTAGTTGGGGACAGGGGAGTACAAATATACACATATTTTTTAATAAAGTCATAATAACACAAAATATATATTTACTATGTAACTCTGTCATAATTATCTCAATTCATATTGTTATTCTCTGTATATGGCTTTCAGATTGTTAAAAATTAAGATTTAGAATGAAAAAAATGGGAGAATATGCTAACAGTCTTCAATTGATGAAGTATTTCTTTATTTGACTTCCAATAACACACTTTATAAATCTATGTATAAAGCTATACATTATGTGCATTTTTGCTCTCTGGATACTATATATATATATATTTATATAACTAGGATTTTGGGAAGATGGAAATGACAATACTATGTTTTTTCCATCTCTCCAGAAAAATTGACAGGGCAAATAGCAAAACAAAGTATCTACAGACGACATGTACAACCAAACTAGGTGAAAAGGCATGCCTGGCAATCCCCAAATTCAAGCAGTTGGTTACAGTCCTGTGTGTAGGGAAGAGGGAGCCATAAAAACAGTGTCTGACCAAAGACCAGCAAACATCAAAAAAGGCAATACAGGCTCAGTGAAAACCACAGATGGCTGATGGCTGAAGAACAGCTAAAACTGTTGGTTTGCCCTTTCCAGCACAGTCTCTGTAGGTACTGGCAGTAAGAAGGCTCAATGGACATGAAGTATACAAAGGCCAGTCATTCTTAAAACTGACCTATGAAGGCTTCCTTGTGGGAGAGGGCCCCACTCTGAGAGCAATGATGCAAGTGAAATCAAAACTGAACATGACGGAGATGAAAAAAAGAGAAGGTCTAGATTACAGTTGGAGAGAGAAAGAGAACCAGGATTTCACAGAAAAGCAAGCCATTGTACTGCTGAACACTGTACAAAAATATGAGAAGCAGAACCTCTGGGAAGACAGAAAAGCTCTCTTGAACTTGGTTTGATTATAAAGTTCAGGAATACTAATTTTACCAAAAATTAATAAAGGAAAGGCATAGATATTAAATCCCATGCAAACTTATTATAAGAATAAAGAGAATAAAGTACAGAATAATGTCCCTACAAACAAGGAGAGCATGCCAGAAAGACATGTCCACAAAATAAAGCAAACTTGTAAACTATGTTAAAATGAATTAAAAGGCATGAATAAAGTACTAAACATGGAAGAGGCAACATAAATTAGAACCCGACTGAGAAATGAGATCATAGAACTCAGGAAAGAATTATAAACAATAGAAAAATCTTTCAGAGATGAATACTGAAGTTGAAAGAACACAAAATCAATAGCAACAACAAATTAATGCCTTCCAACAAATAAAAAGTAAAAAATAGGAAAATTTAAAATACCTTTAAAAATTGAAGAAAGAGGTAAAAAGATTTAAGAGGAAAATAGGCAAGATATTGAAAAAAAAACAGAAGGAATGAAAAATACAGATAAGAAAAATCACAGAAATAGAGAACCGAAGTTAGAAAATAGGATACATACTGAAAGCGATAACATAAAAAAAAAAAATCCTGAAGATAAAAGAAATTCTAAACAAATACTGAGAAAAGTATGAGTGTGTGCCTGGAAATCTTGACACTGAATAATCAGCTCCAAAGCATGTTCTAATAAAATTGTTGAACCTTAAAAAAATAGTAAAAGAAGAGAGACTATGCTTTGGGAATACCTAGAAAAAAAAGAGCAGGTGACTTATAAGGGAAAAATAGATTTAGATAGTCATTGTTTTAAATGACTTTTTTATGTTTGTACTGCAGTAAGAATACAAAAAAAAATTGTGATTATAACATTTAGATTGAAATCACAGTTTCTGACATGTTAAGGTGATATACATGTCAAGTTTCTTAACTGGATTAGAAACTCAATTTTTCAGCTATAAAATGCAAATAATGATCATACACATCTTATAGAATTATCAAGAGAAATTAAGTGAATGATATATATACCAGATGTTTCCAAAAGTGTAATCCATCATAAAAATTTATTAGAAATCTGTTTTGAGGTAAGTTGCTTAGTGCATATTTCTTATAATCACTCAGATCTAATTTGTCCACTGTCAGGTATAAAAAAGAAATGAGAAATTAACTAAATTAGAGAGAATCACACAGTGCAATCTTTCCATAAATTTAACAGATGAAATAACAAAGGTCAATGTGGTGATCCTGAATATCTCTTGGTAAGTTGCCAGTGTCCTATTTGTACCTGACTGACTCTAGATGACGCTTGAATTCCCGTCTGGCATTGGTATATAAAGGGATCTCTGTCTCTTGAGCAATCCTTAGCTCTCTTTTATCCTAGAAGCAAAATAGAGCTGGTCTTTCCAGGACATTTTTCAATAGCATATGCATCATGAGTGAAATCATACCCTTTCTGGGTAATTAATTCATCTCATTAGTTAACCAGATGAACCCAAACCTTTACAAGCAACCCTTGAGTAGGATCTCAGAGCACCACAAAGTCAGGGCATCTGTACTGCACTCTGACAAGGCCAATAGCTACTTTGCTATTAAGCACTTTTTAACTACCAAGAAATAATTGAAGAAAATCTTCTGTGTCCTTTTTATTTTATCTCTAAAAACAAACTGAAGGGTATTTAAAATTTGAAGACACTTCCTAAGAGGCTATTTGATTGTCATAGTCAAGTGATTTATATAGATTTAGTCTTAGAATGACATATTTAAAGGAGAAAATTCAAAGCTTGTTTTCACTGTAATTTTAGGTATATGAGTTGTAGTACTAATAGCATGCTGTTTTGGTGCTATGTTAATAAAATAAGCACATGTATAGTATACTCCTAAAATGGGCACCTTTTTAATGTGATAGTAATTTTTATTCACCAGGCATTTGTGTCAAGTACAAAAGCCTTTGGTCCTAGAAAATAAAAGGACAATATTTCTGTAATCAAGTCAGTAATCCCTTCAAGATGGAAGTAGGCCTTCTGCTGGACAAATATGAAAAATAAACATCTTTGACCATTAATTGGATTTTTGAAATCAATGCCAAGGGAATGTAATTGACACTACAAGGTTGCTTGTTTCACAAAATTCTATCACTTTTCATTATAGTAGAAATCTATTCATATTCTGGACTTGCCACTATGCACAGTGTATAAAATTATGGTATTTCACCTTATTTATATGTGGAGTCAGGATATGGATCTATGTAAACTGGTTCTAGCACTGGCCATTGGCTATCAATCACTGCAGTTGAAATCAGGGAGTAAGGTGCACTGTAGCTTTTCAGCCTCAAAATCAGTCTGAGGGTAGCTTAGAGTTCAATCAACAGGTTCTCTTAAAATTTGGGATCAAGATAAGAAATTGACTCTCTGAACCATCATAAAGAGGATTAATTTATGGTTGTAGAGACATGGCCCATTCTAACATTGGCATTCTAAGTTTTTTTTAAGTGCGGGACACCACAGCTCTGTTAAAGCACACGATCCATTCTTGCCTAATTCCTAATCTGCTATGAGTAGTAGAAACCAACTTTTTTTTTCTCCTTAAATCCAGGTGGCTCCTTGGGAGGTGGAAAGAGGTGGGTTGCTACTCCTTCTAGTCTAGCTTCCATCAACCACAAGACCCAGAATGAGGAGTTCCCATCTTAACTACCAGCCTAAGTCTTTATCTTCCAATCTTGGATCTGCTATTTCCTAGGATGATACTTGGAATATTCACTACATTTGGAAAAATAATCTTTTTGCTGATGGGGATTGCTCGATTTATGGCCTCTTAACAGAAATATCCTAGTGCAAAACAACTATTAAACATTACTCAAATTATGAGTTATTAGACTAAAACAGATCACATCTCTATTTATGGTTATTTCTGGACAGGTAGAGTCAAGACCTGGCAGTTTTTCCTACAGTATTCCAGGGCTATATTCTACACATCTATTGGAAATTCACATTTTCACAAAAAAATCCCACTGCCTATAGGCTCGGCATAAAGTTAAGACACAATTATTTCTCTAAAGGTAGGTCAATACACAGTAGCCCTTTTGCTGACGTGCCAGGCTGGCTGCAGAAAAGCACAGAAAAGCTTATTGAAACAAATTTCTGGGTCTCATAGAGAGTCTGGTTTGGTGCATTTTCTTTGAAGTTCAAGAATATGCGTATTTTCACAAAGTATCACAGGTGGTTCTAAAGCAAGGCAAGTTTGGGAAACACTAAATCGATGGCCTTTTACATTGTCATACAGAGCTAGTTTCACAAACACCATTTCAGATGACACCTCTTGGGAATGTTCTTACCTCAAATGATTAGGCTACAAGAAAATTGAATTCAAAGCTCCTTATACAAACTAGAGAATTTCTTAATTTGAACTTTGAATTGATTTTGGCAATAGGTGCTTTTATACTCCTTATCAAATTAAAACTTTTTTTTTCCAAGACTCTGGCTCTAAAGTCACTCCATTTCTTTTCTACCCACTTTTTCCCAATTCTTTCCAGGAAAACATTTCACAAATACATAGACTAAGATAACTCAGTTCTGAATTAGTAGTTCCTTCCACTCTTTGAATCACATGATTTTAGAGAAATGTTATTGAAACTACCTGATTTAAACATCATTGTGATGTGCATTTTAATTATGTTTCCTGTTGTGGCTTTTTAAAAAATCTGTCAAACTCGAAAGATTTTGTCCTCTTTTTAGCCAATTAAAATTAATGAAATTTGAAAGATAGGAAATGTGCATTTAACAAGAGTAAGTGGGGGATACTTTGTCCAAATTGACTAAGGGAAATGGCCAAAAGACTTGAATAGACCTTTCTCCAAAGGAAACATACAAATGGCCAATGGGTATATGAAAAGATGCTAAACATCACTAATCATTAGGGAAATGCAAATCAAAACCACAATGAGATATCAACTTATATCTGTTAGGATGCTATTACCAAAAGAAAAAAGGTAAGTGTTAGCAAGAATGTGGAGAATAGGGAACATTTGTATACTGTTGGTAGGAATGTAAAATGGTATAGCTATTATAGAAAATAGTATAGAGGTTCCTCAAGAAATTGAAAATATATCCAAAAGAATAGAAATCGGGATTAAGAGGAAATAGATGTTCTTCTATGTTTACTGAAGCATTATTTACAATAGCCAAGATATAGAAGCAACCTAAATGTTCATCAACAGATAAATGGATAAAGATAATGGGTACATACAATGAAATATCATTCAGCCTTATAAATGAAGGCGATCCTGCCATATACAACAACATGGACAAACTTAGGGGATATTATACTAAATGAAATGAACCAGGCACAGGATAAATACTACATGATACCAGTTTTATGAGGAATCTAAAATAGTCAATCTCATAGAATATAGAGTAGGATGGTGGTTGACAGGAGCTGAAAGTGGGGGAAGTATTAGTCAAAGGGTACAATGTTTTCAGTTAAACAAGATGAATAAATCCTTAAGATCTAATGTATAATATAATGCCTATAGTTAAAACTATTGTATAATTAAACATTTGTCAAGACGGTAGAGCTCATCATATGTTCTTAAACAAAACAAACAAACAAGCAAACAAACAAACAAAAACAACTCAGGAGCAGGGGGAAAGTTTGGAGGTAATGGACATGCTAACTACCTTGATTGTGATGATGGTTTCACAGGCATATGCGTATCTCCAAACTCATCAAATTGTATACATTAAATGTGTTCAGGTTTTTGGTATATCAATTATACCTTAATAAAGATGTTTAAAAATTTGAATTAGGTACATTGTGTGTATTTATTTTTATTAGGATGAGAAATAGACTACTTTGTTTTTAAGGCTACTTTTAGCTAATGATGATATTATTATGAGACTTATACCCTTATGGTAAATCTTTCAAATATAAAAGTATTTTCTTTAGATTATTTCAATAAATAAATATGATTAAATTATTTTTTATAAATGGACTCAATTTTGCAATGAGAAAAATCTATATTCTAATATCTGTTCTGCCACAAACTTGTGTAATGTTGAAGTCATGATTTCCCAAAGTTCATTCATTCATTGAACAAGCTTTTGAATGATTGCCACACATGCCAGATCCTGTTCTAGGTATAGCAGACACTTTTATCTCCAAGTGTAAAATGTGAAGATATAATTAAATTGTATTCAAGGTCCCCTTCAGCTTTAAAATGATGAATCCAGTATAAAATTTATACTTTCTCTTCACAAGGATTAAAGAGACAGCTTGGATTTTCTCTGGAGAGTTGAATTGCAATCAGATATTTGAGAAAAGATGTGAAAGAAAGCGATAACTCCCTTAGAATTGCTAAAGGTCCTCTGATGATTGTAATGGAAAATGAGTCAAATGGTATTTGGAGCTTGAGGGAGAGGTTTGCTGGGCAAGGTGTACCCCAGGGCTCACTCTCACACTGAACAACAAATTGCTATGAGTTGTCACAGCAACAAGAGCACTGGCAGCTGCAGCTGTGGCACTGAATATACCGAATACACGGACCTGGAGAAGTGGAGCCAGAATAAGTAAAGACACACATACACACACATACAGAGAATTCAGTAAAATGTGCCAGACAGCCCAGTGTGATCTTTCTCTTTAGATGATGCTCAAGGCCTGCAGAAGAGACCCTTCCAAGCATAAAGGTCCTATTTATCAGCAGGATCTAGTTCTCCAGGTACACCTTCCAGGACTTAAGTAACTTTCTCTCTAGAATAGATGATGTTTAGAAATGTGCCATGTGGTACCAGAACCTTCTGCTCCTCATCTGAGGGTGAACCCAGAACTATCTTCATATTGGAAATCTGTCACATTCTGGAAAGTACAGGGCACCAAATTTTTATGAGCACCATGTTGGATAGTAATCCGTTTGATCAAAGCTAATCCTTTGTTCTTCTTTGCCCCTTAGTGATAACCGTGGGCTAGTTTCTGGCTCAGACGACAAAAATGGGAAGAAATCATTTAAGAAGGGAAAGATCTAGTGTTTGATCTCAGAGGATGCTGCAAATTCCTGGGTGAATATCCACCTCAAACTCAAACTAACAATTATAGTCAGGGAGACTATAATAAGATATATCAGAAGATCTGTATTATCATTTAACCTGAGGCCTGAAAAATGCAAAAGATAGTTATGATGAAGGAAGCTTAGCCTAGGCAGGGGGAATGGCAAGGTCAAAGTCCCTGAGACAGATACAAACTCAGATGGTTAAAGAAGAGAAAGCTGGCTGATGTGGACATAGTTAGGGAGCAAGGAAAAGCCTGGTATGAGATAAGGACGTGAGAACTGGATGTGTCTCTTAGCAATGGATATAGAGTTAAGTGGATACATTTAATATAAAGGGAAAAGTGATGGTTTGATTATAAGGATGAGGGAAGGAGGGACATAAAGACTAGTACCTACATTATTGGCTTGACCACTGGGTCGACAGTAGTACCACTTAATAGAATAAGGAAAAATGGAACAAGAAAGAAGTTAAGGTGTTGGGAATCACAAATTCTGTTTTGGACTTTCATTACAAAAATAGATCAGTAGAAAATAATAAGGTCTTGGAATAGTTACAATTATGAATTATGAAAATCACAAACATAATATTTCAATACTGTAAGTAGAGGATAACTTAGGGATTAGAAAATATTGATATGATTGGCTCCCCATAAGGGAAAAAATTAACTGGAGTATCACCTCATATACATAAATGTTAATTCCAGATGGATCAATGATTTAAAAATAGTGCTAGACAAAATTTTTTTATACATGCCAGAAAAAGCAAAAATTTAAAAAAATGATAAAATTTTTTCATCAAAATAAAAACCTTTGGGTTTTGAAAGACTCAGTTAAGAAAATGAAAAGACTAGCCAGAGGTTTCAAGAAGACATTTACAAAACAGTTCTGACAGAAGACTTGCATCCAGAATGTATTAAGAACAGGTACAACTTAATAAGAAAACTTTCCAATTTTTTTTAAAAAGGGGGACTTAGACATTTCACCTATATGGCAAGTATAAGTACATAAACATAGATGCTCAGCATCACTAGTTATCATGTAAATTTAAATTAAAACCACAGTGAGAGATCGCTGCACACCATTTGAATGGCTAAAATTTAAAAGCTTGACAATACCAAGTGCTGGGGTGAATGTGGAAAAATTGAAAACTATACATTTCTGTTGTGAATGCAAAATGGCACAGCTACTTGGAAAGACAGTATGGTAGTACCTTCTAAGGTTGAACATACATTTACCATGTAATTCAGCAATCTCACATCTAGATATTTACTCAAGAGAAATGAAATAAGTATGTCTGTACAAAGTTTTTTACTCAAAGACTTTTGCATTTGAGTAAAAAATATTATAGTACATAATGATACAATAATAATGCAATAACAACATTATGTGTAATAACCAAAAACCAGAAATAATTTCAAATATTTATTAACTGGTAGATAATCAAGTTGTGAATTATCCACACTATGGAATATTACAGAGTAATAAAAAGGAATTAAACATTAGTATATATGAAAATGTGGATGCATCCCAAACATACAAGTGAGAGAAGAAACACAAAAGACTACATACTTCATGAGTCAATTAATGCAATATTCTAGGTAGAGGTGAAAGCTATAGATCAAGAAGGCAGACCAGTAGTTGCCTATGGAGAAAGGTCAGGAGAGGGCATCATCTGTGACGTAGTATAAGAAAACATTTTAGGATGGTTAGCAGATTGATTTTGGTGAAGGTTATGTGACTTATATACAATTATAAAAATTCATCAAGCTGTATGCTTAAAATGAGTGAATTTTGTTGTATAAAGTTACACCTCAATAAGACAAAAAAGTAAATTAAAAAAAACACTAAAATCATTAGAAGAAAATTTAGGAGACTTTATAATCTCAGGGTGAAGGATAGCTTCCTAAACAAAGGAGTAAAAAATAGACATACTTGACCACATAAAAATTTAAGAATCTATAATACGGTGTGAGGCTAACCAGAAATGGTAAACCGTAAAAGAATACTTGCAACAAAAATGTCTGATAAAGAGCGAATATCTCTACTGAGTAATGAGATCTTACAAATTGTTTTACATGAAAAAGACAACATAGTAGAAAAATATCCAAGAGTGTACAAAGGCTAGAGAGAGACTAAAATGCCTAAATCATAAAAAATCATAACTTCTTTATATACTTTTGTATCTTTATCCTTGCAGTTACATCTTCAGATGTAGTAAGTATAACTTTGTAAAATCACAAAATCTAAAAAAAAATACCTACCATAATCTTCAATTTCAAGATGCTATATATTGTAAGATGTTTACCAATCTGGGTAAAAGTTTTGTAGAAAAATAGAATACTCCCATAGTAAATGTACATATCAATTGTAAGGTGCATTCCAATTTCAGAAGCATCACAAAGGTGAAGACAAAATTGAACTAGGTGGGATGGGAAAATATTTTTTTGAAAAAATATTAGTTATATCCCCCTTGCCCCATTTCCTTTCCCCTTTCTGAGGAGGGCAAATCTGTTACCTACCATATATCTCCTAAGGGCTTGCACATGTGAGCATGCATGTATATGTGTGACACACATAAACATGCACATCCCTAATCTTTATCCTCAGTTTACTGGTCTTTTGCATACTTGAAAACAGCTTTAAATGATGGGTGTGGTGATGCAAATTTGGAGGATCAGATACAGATACATTTCTCTGGTTAAGTTAGGAAAAGTAATGCAAGAAAGAAGCAACCACAGAGGCTGAAGGAGGCTTGGGGAGACGAAGTTGGAAGAGATAAATAAAAGGAAATTTGGAAGTCAGTGGGGAAGAAAACTGTCTTGGGAAGAGATGTCCAGTGAAGGTTCCTTGCATTGAAGTATTTTACTATATTTTGCCACTTAGACATCCACATCTATGTCATCTACGTAACTTTAGTAGAGCTTAGTAGCTCACTTACACCTCGGGCAGTGATTTGCATGTTAGAAATGAGTGTTGCTTCAAGACAGATGGAGGCTGAAATCAGCCATGGGAGGCCATACACACATGGATTATGAGAGAATTCAGAAGATAAGATCTTACTGCTACTATATTAGTTTTTCTTGTTTGGGAAATGGGTACCTTTAGAGAAATCATAGATCTTTAGTCTCCACAATTATGCAAATTCAATGCACAAGTAATTATCACATGAAGAATTATATGCAGAACTTAAATTGTGGATTAAGGCAGGATGTGGAAGGAAGGACTTACAAACATTTGAGTAAAATAATCAATCTTGACTCCCAAATGGAACTGCAAAGGCTAAAACTGTAATTGAATAATTTAAGGAATATCTATTTTCACTGATACCTCTCATCTTATGAGGCAACACCACAGGCATCTGTGGCAATAAAACCAATCTAAATGAAGCTAATCTAAAATCAGTGAAGTCTCGGAGCACCTGGGTGGCTCAGTCAGTTAAATGTCCAACTTGTGGTCTCAGCTCAGGTCTTGATCTCAGGGTCTTGAGTTTAAGCCCTACATTAGGCCCCATGCGGGGTGTGGAGCCTACTTTAAATAAATAAAATCAGTGAGGTCACATTTCCTGACCCTGGTAATGGAAGGTCAAAATTATGGTTAATTCCTGTTTATGTTTTCAGTGGCTTAAACTGATCATTAAATTCTGGCTTTCAGTTTTGTTTTTCAAATAGCTTTTTCCTACTGTTTATTCTTCTAATAATAAAAAGGAAATACAGGAAATGAGAAAATGCAGAGTCTACCAGAATGCCAAAAAAGAAGAAAGCATTTTTGGTCTACTTATTCTAGTCTTTTTTCTATGCATGTGAAAGCATAAAAATATAATTTGTTTCCATTTAAAAGTATAATGAGAAAAGATAAATATGATTTTAAAAATTAAATAAAACAAACTATTCTATTAATATTTATGAAGTGTTTAATATGGTATCAGAAAAAAGTCAATATCAGAAATGAACGTTCTAGATGATGAGAAACAAAGACCAAAGTTGTCAGTGTAGACTGTTCCTACCAAAGGGTAAAATTACTTATGCTTATTCATTCTCCATATACCATTTAATAAGAATTCTTGTATTTATGGATACCAATTTATTTCTATTTGTATTTGATATTTTCTTAGAGTATATGTGGTAGTAGGAAAGGAATATATTATAAAATGTTTAATATTTAGAGTTGTAGTAACTTTTATTTGACTGCATTTTGTATATTTACTCATAGACTCATCCATGTTGGTACGTATGGCTATACATCATATCCATAGAATTCCATATAGAGAGTTGCTACATAGAATTACATTGTATTGGGACACCTGGGTGGCTCAGTTGGTTGGGTGTCTGCCCTTGGCTCAGGTCATGATCCTGGGCTCCTGGGATCGAGGCCCATGTTGGGCTATTTGCTCAGTGAAGACTGCTTCTCCCTCTTCCTCTGTCCTCCCCCACTCGTGTGCTCTCTCTCAAATAAAGAAATAAAATCTTTAAAAAATAATTAAATTATATTGATATACTCCAATTTACTTAACATTTCTATTGTAAATAGACACTGGGGTCCTTTCCAGGTTTCGTCCAAAACAAACTATGTCATTGTGAATATTCTTATGAGCTTGTATCTTGGCATATACATACAAGCATTTCTCTAATGTCTAGGATTGAAATTTCTGGGTGGAAAGGTATGAACATTTCAATTTCACTGGAAAATGCTACTCTGTTTTTTAAGATTGTTATACTCATTTCTATTCCCACCAGCAGTGGATTAGATTTCTGATCTTTCCAATCTTATGAACGTTTACTTTCAGATGATGTTCTAATTTTTAGCCAATCCTTGCAGCTGTATCTAAGTGTGATTTTTTTAAAAGATTTATTTATTTATTCATGAGAGATGCAGAAAGAGAGAGGTGAGACATAGGCAGAAGGAGAAGCAGGGTCCTTGCAGGGAGCCCAAAGTGGGACTTGATCCCGGATCCTAGGATCACATCCTGAGCAGAAGGCAGAGGCGCCGAACAGCTGAGCCACCTGGGTGTCCCTCTAAGTGTGATTTTAATTGGAATTTTCTTGGTTGCCAATGAGCCGAATAACTTTTCATAGTTTCCTTCTCATTCAGTGCCTGTTTAAATCTTCAACTCATTTTTCTAATGCACTATCTGCACTTTTAAAATTGATTTTTAATCTAAATTTTAAAAAGTTAATATTATGTAGATTCACATGCAATGGTAAGAAATAATACAGAGGTATCCCATTAATTGGCTTCCTCCAATGTAACATGTTGCATGACTAATGAATAATATTACAATCAGGAAAGTGACATCGATAAAATCCACAGATATTATCCAGATTTCTCATCTTATATGTACTAGTATTTGTGTGTGTACTTGTGTGTATGTTTAGTTCTTTCCAATTTTATTACGTTTAAGTTTGTCTGTTGCCACAGTGAGGATATTGAACAGTTTCCTTACTACAAGGATCCCTACTATCATCCTTCTATAACCACATTCATCTTTCTGCTCATCGTCCCCCACACCTTCTCTGAAAACCACTAGTCTGTTTTCCATCTCCACAATTTTGTCCTTTCAAGGATGTTGTATAAATGGAGTGATACAGCATGTAAACCTCTCTATTTGTGCAAGCTAATTCGCTGGAGATTCATCCAAGTTGGTCCCCAATAATTTCTTTTAATGTAAATATACTCAAATGTCTATGGCATTCCTTTCTGATTTTTCTCCTTTGTGACTCACCATTATATTTTTTTCCAGTACCGTCAGTAGGAACTATTGTCAGTTTATATAAACTTCTCTCTTCACCTTTGTGGTACAGTGAGTACATTTTTACACTTTTGCTGAAGTCATGACCCTGAGATAGTGCTAAATGTAGTGTGTACTAATTTCTATTAGCGCCCTGAAAGACTGACATTCTAACGTAGATTTGTGTATGTTCTGTAAGGTAGAGTCATTCAAATATACTTTTGGGATAGAAATTTGAAAAAAAAGTATTTAAAAATCCCTCAAAATGAGAGAAGATAACTTAATTAAAATCACTGCTATTTTAAAGTTTGTTTTAAAAAAATCTCTCTACTCATTTTTCAGATCTCAATCCATCAAACTATAGTTTTCAACGGATTGCTTTGTTCTGAGCATAGATTCCATGATTTTTGTTTACATTTGCTTCTTCGGTTGCTATTTTGTTTCTTTAGGATATCTATGAGGGGGGCACCTGAGTGGCTCAGTCAGATAAGCATCTGCCTTTGGCTCAGGTCATGATCCCAGAGTCCTGGGATGGAGCTCCACAAAGGGTTCCCTGGTCAGTGGGGAGCCTGTTTCTCCCTCTCCCTCTGTGGCTCCCTCTACTTATGCTCTCTCTTTCCTTTTCTTTCTCTCTCTCAAAGAAATAAATAAAATCTTTATGAGAAAGCAGCACTAAGGATAAACATTTATTTATTAACATAAAAATTTATAACTCCCTAGGTCTTCATGAACGGCATTGACTTTATTCCTTAGCTCATTAAGACATCTCTAATTTGTTTCCCAGGTTGTAGAGTTAGTGCAGTGCCTGACATTCCATTAAGGTGTGTTGAAAGAATGAATTAAATTTGTAGATTTTTATTTGTTTATTGCTTAACTAGAAGTTGGAGAAAGAGAGAGGTGTGCAAAAATAGTGTGCATTAACACAAATGCTGCTTCTTACTATTGACAGGTTAACGAGCAACCCTAGATCTCTAAAACCAAAGATTAGAAATTGAAATGGAAAATAAGGAAGATGACAGAAAATCTTCTAAAGAAAACACAGGTACCAACTTTTATAACTTCAAGAGAACAAAGGTGCCAACCTCCTTATTAGTCTCCTGATTTAAAAGTCTAATTTCTCTTTTATCCTATCTACACACTTACGTACAAACACATCATTAGTCACAGGGTACGTGAAGGTGCTTTAGATAGCTAGGGAGGGACTTGGGGACAGAATTCCTTCAGTGCGTTCTAATGAGCTAGCAGCTGTGACACATAGATCATCGACTACAGGAGCATGAAGTTACCTTAGGGATCATTCTCTCAGCCCCCTTAATTATAAAGATGAAAAAAAAAAAGAGATCAAATGAAGGTTTTTGCCTTATCCAAGGTTACCTGCCTGACAGTAGTGAAACCAAGTTCGGATCTCAGATGGATTAAGCCATGTCAGTATTGATCTATTTGACACAAAATCAGGGAATGTTAACCTGGAGAATGCTTTGCCTACTCAATCAGCAAATTTGTATTGGTCACCGACTCTGCATTGAGCAACATGTTGGGAATTATGTGCACAGAGGTGGATAAAATAAGATCTTACTCACTGTGAAGCTTGCTAGTTTCTGGGGAGTAAGATACATAACAAGATGTATTACTGTGGACTGTGTTAAGTACTACAATGGGGACATGGATGAAATGCTGGGAAATCACTGAGGAGGGACTCACCAAACAGTTTATTGTGATGTTTTTGTCATGTCCCTCCAAGTCACTGAACATTTCTTTCAAAGAAGCTGTGGTGAGAGGGGATATATCACATACCTTACTCTGGACTTGACGGAAATGACCTGATTGTCCAAGGCATTTCTAGTTCTATTATAGTGCAAAGACCTGTGTGTTAGTGATTACTTTCAGTTTGATTGTAAGAAGCACTGAAGGAGTAATTCCTAAAAACAGACTCTGATACACATCCGGAGATACAGAACTATTTGGATATTTGACAAAGGAAAAAGTTATAGGGAAAATCTATTTTGCCTTCATAAAATGGCAAGTGGAGGATTCCCACATGCATCTGAGAGTACTTTTTCAATCTGCCTCCCCAAGATGCGATATCTTATATCCTTAATTTGTCGTGTTATATATAAATATATATACACATATTTATGTACATATGTATATATATAATTTTAATTTATTTATTTTATTTTATTTTGCCAGAACAGAACTCACATGAAAGAACCATGACCCTGA
Organism: Canis lupus baileyi; assembly: GCF_048164855.1. Classification (NCBI taxonomy): domain Eukaryota; kingdom Metazoa; phylum Chordata; class Mammalia; order Carnivora; family Canidae; genus Canis; species Canis lupus. Next base: position 60,433,351 of record NC_132847.1, read on the forward strand.
TGCTCTATGAGCTTCCTTTCCCTAGTTCCCTCTTCCTCCTCACTAACAGATGCAGACAGATTGAGACATCTCTTCAGTTTTATCTTGTCTCAGTATCACATTGCAAAACATTCATTCTTGCACCTCCATTTTCCATCCTTTTTTATTTTATTTTCCATTTGTGGACATTTTTAGAGCCCTGTGGCAGATTCCTTCAGCCCACCTCTAATTTCAGTTGTGTTTGTGGAGGAAAGTTCTAAGCACCTTGACAGCATCCCATCTCAACTGTGTCTGTGTCTCTCCAAAGCCTTGGGAGGCTTGCTCAACTTGTATGTAGCTAGTCCAGAAGTGCAGGGAGATTAATGCCTCCAGGAAAGCCCACAACCACTGCAGAAGTTTAGTATCGCAGCTTTTGTCTTTTGGTGGGAAAATCCTCAGCAGCATTCCACATAGCACCAACAAGGGTCTCCAGGCAACTGAGCCTGTTACCTATGGCAATCAGAGTTCAATAATGATCTTGTTATTATTGTTCATTGTCCCTTCTCCCCCATTTCTCATACTTACTCCCTTACTACAGGTGATCCGTATGATCACCTCCCAAATAAACTACCTATATTCAAATCCTTGTCTCAGGCTTTGCTGTGGGGACCTAAGCTTAAAATACTTCAAAATTCTAAACTCTTTTTCTAATCATCTGTAGCCTTGGTCAACACATGACCTTTATTGCTTTGATGGTAGGATAACCTTTGTTCTGGATCAAAGTCATGGGCGTCTACTCTATATAAAGCCATCTATATAAAGCCATCATGTCCAAAATTTGCTAAACAGGACATTAAAAATAATAGCACTAGGTCTGTTAAATTATGTAGTAAATGGAAAAAGGTAGCAGGGCTAACTACAAGTAACTCCACTGCATGCAACTCCATGCTAACTCCACTGAACCTTTGTTTTCTGCACTAAATTTTGTTTTTCCAGAAGACTCTATTGGAGAGAGTGAGGAAGTATGACCTGTTTGCAGCAGGTTCACTTGTATAACTGCTCAAAAATTTATTGTTCCCAACTGTTTGCTTAGAAATTGTCCATTTTATAGCAGCCCGGGTGGCTCGGGTTTAGCGCCGCCCTTCGGTCCAGGGCGTGATCCTGGAGACCGGGATTGAGTCCCACGTCGGACTCCCTGCATGGAGCCTGCTTCTCCCTCTGCCTATGTCTCTGCTTCTCTCTCTCTCTCTCTCTCTGTGTCTCTCATGAGTAAATAAATAAAAAATCTTTTAAAAAAAAAGAGATTGTCCATTTTTGGTGAAAGGCTTATTTCATTATTTTCTTCTTTTCCCCTCTAGACATAAAAGTAAGTGTTCATTGTAGAAAATGGAGGATACTCAGAAAACCATAAAGAAAATAATAATCATGTATAATTCTATATCCCATAGTTAACAGCTATTAATATTTTCTAAACACCACTTCAGTTTTGAGATTATGTATAGAAGAAAATAGTAGAGCCAGTGAGAAGGAGAGAGGTACAGTCTACATTTCTAGTTTCATATCCTATTTTTCTTGTTTAACAACATTTCATAATGTCACTAAGAAAGCTTTTAATGAACATCTTTTTAAAAGCCCACAAATCATCCTGCTATCAAATTTCCAATTTTCCATTATTACAATAACACTGGGACAAATATATTTTGTATATAAGTATACAAAACTGATATTTCCCATATATAGAGCCACGGAAATGGGATAAATGAGTAAAAGAGCATGTGCATATATAGAGATCTGGATGCTTATCCTCAAATTACTCTATATGTTTTACGATTTGCACTTCCTTGCAGGGGTGACTTCATAAGCATGTAGCCCATACTTGGAAGGACCCATGCTTGCTTTAATGTTCCTTGCTATTACTATCTTGACATGCTTAATGATTTTTGAAAAGAGGTCCGTCATTTTCATTTTGTACTGGACCTCCAAATTTTGTAGCTGGTCCTGCTTCCATGAGAAATCCAGGAAAAGAAAATAAATATCATGTTAAAAGTACTTTGTAGGGGATGGGAGGTTGGGTTAACCTGAGCCAAAGGCAGATGCTCAACTGGCTGAGCCACCCGCCCACTGAGAAATATCTGCATATCTACATCCATTTATACTCATATTTATACCTTTTTGTAGTTACTATTTTTACCAGAATAATAATTTTAGGTAGTTTGGTGGGCTATATTCATCTTAAGCATATTTTTCTATTTTATTAAAAACACTTGAGTCTATTTTCCTAATTTTACTACAGGCAGTTATGTGTGTCCTGATTATGTGCAATGTTCTTGAACTCTAGTAATTTATATGAAGATGCAAATGAATTGCATATTTATCCACCAATTCAGTTTGACTAATTATCTTCAATAATTTTAGATTCTTTCACCATTTTATGATTTACATGATACTGGCCATATGTCAGCCCCATTTCTTGTTGGCATTTTATAATTCATTTTCTTTCACATTACTGAAAGTATTTGTCAAGACTTTCAATTGCAATTTCCAGAACTTAAATTATAACCATAATCTAAAAATAAGTAGTACCACAGCTCATAGAAGGATTTATGCTTGGGTCTTGTGTGTTTATGTCCATCTACTGTGAGTATTGTGGTGTGCTCATGTATTGACAATCCTACCAAGGAAGGGATGCTGGCAGATAAAACAACATGGCCACTTCTCTGTGTAATCCAAACTCCACATTATTTCTTCCAGGCATCTGTATTGAGATTATATACCCTTTGTACTGTGGATTCAAGTCTTATAGCAGTATCAAAGAGTGATGAAGACTACTCTTGAAGTTGCAACAATTATTTCATGTAAAAACTGCTTATATGTGAATACCAAAAGAAGAATAATTTTTTTTAAGATTTTATTTATTTACTCATGAGAGACACACACAGAGAGAGGCAGAGACATAGGCAGAAGGAGAAACAGGCTCCCTGCAAGGAGCCCAATGTGGGACTGAATCCCAGGACCCCACTATCATGACCTGAGCTGAAGGCAGATGCTCAACTGTTGAGTCACCCAGGCACCCCACAAAACAAAAAATACTTAAAAATATAGTCCAATATGGAAAGTCAGCCTTGTTGCTTAAAAATTAATTTACAATTCACAAAAATAAAATAACTTGGAAGAAAGTCTACATTTACTGTCTGGCAAAAATCACAGGAAAGCACATTAAGTTTAAAAAATACGACTCCTTGCTGAAAAAAAAAAACAACTAAGTGATTTTAGGATAATTAACATACAAACTATAGGCAAATTGACCGATTCATTAGGGAACTGCTAACAAAATAAAGAACACTTAACTGTCTAAAATACATTTAAAATTATTTAGAAATTCAAAAGAAAGATGAACCTTCCAAAGTTCTGAAAAAAAAAAAAAAAATGTGAACCTGGCCTTGCAGCTTTGATCTAAGAAGGCATATTTGTCAATGAAAAAAAAAAAAAAACAAAGTTCTGAAGAATGAGAAAATGTTTAAATTATAAAAGTCATTTCATAACTGTCTTATGTTACTTTAACATTACAATTATATAAAAACCAGTGATGAGGAAAATTTATTTTTAACTGACTTAACATTTTGACCAATTTCATTTTAACCACTCCATTTGCAGTCATTGAACACAGGCACAAAGCTTAAAATTGGAGAATGGTAGTGATAATGTACATTAAAATTTTCTAGAGTATTAAAACTTAGCATTCATCTGGTTTAGTTTTTTTCTATTGCTGTTTGATGGGATGATGCAAATCTTTATTACAAATCTGCTAGTCACTGTTTGTGGAGCTCTAGGTGTTGTTCGTGTGTCTATCCCCCCTTTCTCTTTATTTTTGCAATTCTTCACAGAAAGTTTATGTGGCATATTATTTAGGCCATATTTTTGGAGTGATACCTATCGATTATAATCCAAATACAGTCATTTCTTGGGTGAGAAAGTTGAACCCAGTCCATACCATTTTTGTCTCAGCTGGTATGTTTTTCACTACACCGAATAGCTTTGGTATAGTCTTTAGAAAAATTTAAAAATACTACACTAAAATAAAGTTATTTTCACCTATAATTTTGAAAAAATCACTTTGCGTTTCATCAAATTTCTTAAACTTTTACTATTTCAACAATATTTTATAATTCAGGCCTATTATTCTGGAAACATGGTATACTTATACTTTTCTTAAAAAAAAAAAAAAAAACAAAAAACAGAAAAAAAATGTGTTCAACAGGAGTCCACTCTCTCTAATCAGAAAACCAGGGAAGTTCTGGCCTAGAGAGAGAGAAAATATTTAGACAATAACCACTGTACTTTAACAAAAAACAAAAACAAAATAAAACCTCAAAATATAAAAAATTGGGGCCCATCTCTAGTCATGACAACAAAGGCTGAGTAGGGAGCTTGGACTTCTCCCTCAATACCTCACCAGCAAAGAAATAGCAAGTCTCAGCAAAGAAATAAAAGATATAAGGAAGAATCAAGTGAAAAATTTAGAACCAAGTGAAAAATTTAGAATTGAAAAGACACCAAAATATATAGATCACTGGATGGACTCAACAACAGCACAGAAGGGGCAGATGGGGCATCATTGACCTGGAAGACAGAATAACAGAAATTTTCCAATTTGAAAAATAGAACAGCCTGGGATATGTGAGACCGTAATACTGGTATCATCAGAATCCCTCAAGGAGAGAAGAAAGTGGGCGAGGCTGAAAAGTACCTCAAGGAATAATGGCTAAAACCTTCCCAAATTTGGCAAGATACTTAAACAAATGGGATAAATCTAAAGAAATCTTTGCCAAGACATACAATAATTAAACTTCTGAAAACTGAAAACAAAGGAAAAGTATTGGAAGCGATATGGAAAGAAAACGATACCTTATTTACAGAAAAACAATGAGAAAGACAGGCAGTTTTGGTAACCCAGACTCACAGTGCTGAAGGTCTGGCTTAAACCCCACTTGGCCAGTGGTCTTATCTACAGATGTCCATATTTATATCTCTAGGAAGATTAAAAATCTTGGAGTTTGTTTACAATCCTAGACAAGATATAAATGAAAAGAAATAGGATTCTAGAAGTCACAGTGGGAGGAGTTATTCAAGGAAGGGATTAAAGTATTGGTTTTGACCTTTTTCTATGTTTTAGTCAAGTACATCCTTGATGTCAAGAACTACTGAGAGCAAAAGGTAGGGCTAAAAGTAGTTAAACTTTTTTCATATCAACAGATTACTTGTATCCTTTATAATGTGGCTTGTCTCTTTTATGTATGTAGAATGAAATACTATTCTTAGAAATGTCCTTTGAAAATGATCGACAATAATACGATATACTCACATGTCTTTTTCTCAGACTAGCATTGACATTTATGTTCTCATCTTTACTGATTCATTTAGTAGCAATAGTTTCATTGGATTGTGAGTGTCTCAAGGACAGTGACTTGACCTTGAATTCTTTAGTGTATAAGACAAATTGTGGGACATAGCCAGTGTTCAATGTTTGCCCAAAGCATGTATGCATTAATAAATACTGGAATAAATGAACAGGCTATTTTTGTAACTAGATACACATTTGTCCACAAAGCCAAATAAAACTCTTATAAAATAAAGTCATTTTTTTCACTTAAAAAAACTTCAGAAGTAGTATGTATATTCTTATTGTTATGCTTTTCTGGATAATTGTGCTTTTCTAGACAATTGCTGACACTTTGTATAGCCAGTGATCAAAATGAATTTAAATAGCTTTGAGAAGCTATCGAAGCAGGTAAAAGCAAAAATGGCATTTTATAATTTGTCAGACAGTGAGGATTAGCATCTTATTTTAAGTTTTTAGATAGGAGAGACATATAATTATGTAATTAGACATTAGCCTGATTATATCTAAAGCGTATGACTAAATGTAATTAAAATATAAAATAACACCTAACCAAAATGATTAACCTCATTTTCCATTATTTCATAATAGAATTTGTCAATTTCTACTAGCTAATAAAATGATTTCATAGTAGGTACAAAATTCTTTAAAACTTTTAAAAATATCAGAACCTAGAATTAAAATACTGAAAAAATTCATTGATATATGTTAATATATATGTGTGTGCATTGTACAGCTTTATAAAGATCTAATTCACATACCATAGAATTCACTCATTTAAAGTGTACAATTCAATAGAGTTTTAGTATTTTCATAGGGTTATGCAATCATCTCAACTATTTAATCTTAGAATATTTTCATTACTCCCAAAAGAAACCCCATGCCCATTAGTCGTTGCACACCATTCCTCTTTTCCCCAGCCCTGTAAAACACCAATCTACTACTATCCATATTAATGGACTTGTCTATTCTGGACTTGCCTACATGCTTATTTATTCTGGACTTCCCTATTCATTTTGTATAAATGAGATCATATAACATGTGGTGAGTTTTGACTGGCTTCTTGCATTTAGCATTATGCTTTCAGGATTCATCCCTGTTGTAGTATGTGTCAGGATTTGATTTTGAACTTGAACTCTAAAGAACAATATATTTTAGGCTAGTTAAGTCAATTAAAGGATGAAAATTTCTTTTCTTTTTTTAAAATTTTTATTTATTCATGAGACACACACATGAGAAAGAGGCAGAGACATAGGCTGAGAGAGAAGCAGACTCCTCACAGGGAACCCAACGTGGGACTCTATTCCAGGACCCTAGGATCATTACCCCGAGCCAAAGGCAGAGGTGCTCCACCACTGAGCATCCCAGGAGTCCCTAGGATGAAAATTTCAAAGAACAGTCACTCTCACCTGGAATACTTTTGTTTTTGAGGATAAAACTGTATTTATCTCCAATTTATAATATGTACTTTGAAGATAATGTTGCCTTACAAATGCTGAGTGAATGAGTGAATGAAATGGATTTGAGAAAGGAGTCAACTCTAAAGTTGCCCAGTCTCAGCTGCCGCTAGATTTCTTAACATTAGACAGAGACATGAGTCAATGGGTTTCCTGAAATACACAACCAATAGTAGCTATACTAATGAGTCAAAATAACAATCAGCAATATTAGGGAAGTGAAGTTATAACTAAGTAGTTTATAGATCGGGGCGGGGTGGGGGCTAAGAAATGACTCTTCATTTCTAAAACCATGTATGCTCAGTAAAGTAACTGACAGAACTTGCCAATCAAGGAAGAGTAAAACAGGAAGAGAATAAATGAAAAATTACCCAAACACACCAGCAACTGTACCAATGTCTACTTTCAAGACCAGCCTGCCAGAAAACCAATTTGTCTTGATGAATACTGTGAGAACAACCAGAATTTTCACAGTGAGGCTCCTGTACCTGAATGACCATTATATTTTTCCATTTCCACATTCTAAAGGAATGTAGAGGGCAGAGCCAGCTGTGTGAAATAGTGGAACCACTGGGAGGTCAGTGAAATGCAATTCAGATAAAGTGAAAAACCTTCTAAATAGTGCCAAGGATCTTTTTAAGCAGATGTCTAATATAACAATGAGGCCTTGAAAGGAGAATAAAGGTGGAGGTATGTGTGTAAGGAATCAGAAGTCCTGTAAAATGAAAGTCTTGAAAGTCCTGCTAGTTACAAATATTCTATAATTTTGCACAGGCATATTTTTGGTTTTCTAGGCAGTGATTGTATTGGAATGTCAGATGGGCTTGGGAGCACTTCATGTTAGCTTTGTGGATGATTGAACTGCCTTTTGTGATTTGCCTGGGGAACAAGCTGAGGGTTGCAGTTAAGTTTAAAGGCTCAGTAATTTACATGTATAGTTGGTGATCTTTGTCAAAAGTGCTTTTCAAATATAATTTATAAACCAAAAATACTAAGAAGGAGGGAAAGAGAATTACATTGCATAACTATTCCTACCCCAGCAGAATGGTTATTAGTTAGAAACTATTAAGTGTAATTCTTTAATATGGATTTGAAAAACTCTACCTTTAGACTAGTCGCTTTTGAATTATCTAAAGTTTAGAGAATATGACTAGAGCCATAGGTTTAACATGATTTTTTAAGTAGCAAATACAAATCGATTCAAAATATCTGAGTATTTATTGTAGTACTTTTATTTATAAATGACTAATTGTGGGTATAAGAACCCAAATATAAAGTGAAAGTTGGGACTGGATAAACTGAATGTATAAATATTATTATTATTTTTTAAGATTTTATTTATTTATTCATGAGAGACACACAGAGAGAGGTAGAGACATAGACAGAGGGAGAAGCAGGCTCCCTGCAGGAGCTGGATGTAGGACTCGATCCCAGAACTCTGGGATCCCGCTCTGAGCCAAAGGCAGAGGCGCTCAACTGCTGAGCCACCCAGGCGTTCCTGAATGTATAAATCTTAAAACCTTAAGACATTATCACTGCAATCATTATAAAAGTGTAGAATGTATGCAGGAATTTATCTCTTGACTTCCTATCAAGGAATTATGTCTTTAATCCTAAGTAGGATGTTTATTTTCTGGGTTTCTGTGTAAACTCAATTATGTAAAATCCAGTATTGGTTGCCTGTAATGTTCTAGGTCGTGTGATAAATGCCTGCAAACAAGACCAGATGGGGAATAAAATGAGGAGTGTACAGGTGAGCAAAGAAGCAAAGAGGATCCACTCTTAACTTCTGTTATAGTTCCTGATACATGATAGGGGCCCAATCAATAACTGATGAGTGACTGACTGAAGGAATGAATGCAAAAGTGAATGAGCAGAAGCCTAATTGGCTAAAAGTGAGAAGGTTCTTCTCAGGTAGTACTTTATTCACCTGGTCATGTCTTACTAACAGAAACCTGGAAAAATAAAATAAAAGCAACAACAACAATAAAGATGACTAGGATACAGTATCTTGCACAAAAAGTTTCTAGTCTAATAGGGAAGATACACATCTTAATAAATTACTCCACTGTATGATCATTGCAATGTTTTTTTTCAATGTTAATATACACAATGAAAATGGAGCATTTTCTAATTCAGGACTGTTGGCTAGGGAAATTTTACTGGAGGAAACTATATCTGGACTAGGGTTTAAAATGGTAACCACCTAGCTGCCATACAGACAAGGAAGGAAGGATAGAAGATACTCCAGGAAGCAACTCTTCACACGCAAAGGCAAGAAACCATGAAACATTATGATATGTCTGGGATAAAAGGAATTGTAATCATTGCTCTCTGAGATATATCTTTTTAAGAAACAATAAGAAAAGCTTCATATAATACAATCATTAATTTGACTGTTTAAGAAAACAGTATGGGCTGGAATAGCCCATTTTTTAAAATGTCAGTAGGATTATATCTTATAAAAGCCTATAGATTTTCTTCAATGGATTTGTTTGGATTTTTTGACATATGAACAAATATATGTCTTTCTGTGATTAAAAACAAGATGTTAAGAGTGTAGTTTTTATTGTTTTTAAACCTCTAGCTTAGAGTGCAAGAAATATTATGCTTTTTGCTTTCTTTCTTTCTTTCTTTCTTTCTTTCTTTCTTTCTTTCTTTCTTTTTTTCTTTCTTTCTCTCTCTCTCTCTTTCTTTCTTTTTTATACATTATGCTTTTCAAATCGTAGTTTTATCATGTAGCAGTTGTGTGGCCATGGGAAAGTCACTAACCTCTGTAAGCATCTGTGAACTAAAAATGTCAATCACAGTCCCACCATGCCCATGCCCCGTCTAAGGAAAGTACCCCACTCATGGACTCTCTGTATTATACTATGTGACATTTCAGCTTCATTCATCTGCCTACTTACCTTCTCTGTAGGAAACATTCCAATTATTCCTATGAGATATGGTTGGGTAAGAGGGTGCATACCTGCATTATTCATCTCATACATAAACAAAAAGGGACAATGAAGAGAAGAGAATCCTAAAGAGAATCAAAACATTTATATTAATCACCTCAGGCTTCCATCACAAAGTATCATAGGCCAGGTAGCTTCACCAACAGGAATTTATGCCCTTATAGTTCTGGAAGCTGGATGTCTGATATCAGGGTACCAGAAACAGACGACTGTCTCCTCGGTGTGTCCTTCCTTGCCCTATAAACCAGTTAATCTCATCATGAGGTCCCCGTCCTCATGGCCTAATTTGACCCTAATTACCTCCCAAAGGCTCATCTCCAGACACCATCATATTGGGAATTACAGCTTCCACATATGAATTTTAGGGGGACATAAACTTTCAAGTCCATAACAACATTTCTTTTGATTTTTGTTGTGGGAAGTTTAATTTTTAGAGTGACCTTGTAACAGAGAGATCATGTGCTTTGGGACCTGAGAGAGAAAAATTAAACTACACAGCCCCACTGATATCTACCTTTGTGGTGTGGACAAATCATTTCACTTCTGAGCTTCACTTGTTGAATCTGTTAAACGAATCATAGTGCTGATCTTTTATTTTGCTTCCATAGATAGAGTGTTTGCTATGTGTATTACCCTCTGCTAAGATTTTTATTTTCATTACCTACTTAAATCCTCAAGATGACATTATGATGCATTTCACCCCTATTTACAGAGGAAGACACTGGAACTTGGAAAGGTTAAATAATTTGACTGTCATTTGGCTAGTGAACCAAGCAAAGCTGATTCCAAAGCCTGTGTCTCTAACCACTGTGCTTATTGCAACCACATTTTTAAGGATAGTGATGAAAACTGAAAGAGATACCATTATGTAATAGTGAATTATGATCTTCTTGACAAAGCATCAGTACCTAACAAATGTCAGTTCCCTTTTCCCCTGCGTTCTTTTCTGCTATTTAATTTAGGGGCCCTATAGAGTGGAAATGTATTCATGAGCAATGTGTTTTACTACAAAAAAAAAATCATACAAAGCAAAAAGATTTTAATGGACCATGGAACTCATTTATATGAGATTTTAAAAATATGATTTCCCTTTGGTCTCCAAAAATGAGTTTAAATAGTTCTTTAAAGATTTCAGAAATTAATTTTCTTTATGCCAAATTTTTGATGAGCTGCCGGAGTGATTTTCTAGAAAATATCAGTGACTTCTCTGTTATTCTCTCAGAGTGCTTGACTGCTACTCAGAGACACCCACAGACGCTGGTAAAGCAAAGTCTTGTGGCTGCCAGATTCTCTGGGGGAGAAAAAGAGCTTTGCTACGTGAGATGCATTTAATATAAAATAGCTATGAAAGAATAAGAAAAGAATGTATTGCTTCACTGACAGTTTGACTTTTCAGATTTTAAGTTTCTGTAGTAACTAAAAAGGAATGAAATATTAAAGCTCTGAAATCTTTGTGAGTCAGCCATCTTTATATTCCTTCTAAATTAAAATAGGGCTATGTCTGTGTAGTAAAACATAGCTTAGCCCTTCTTGCTGTGTGAGGGACTTCTGTGTTTCCCATTTGACACAAGATATACAGTCACGCATTAGGTAAAGGAATTGCGATTTAAACAAAAATTTTTTTTTTGGTATTTGTATGGATGCAGTGTAACATGAGTTATATCAGAGAATGACTTCTTCTCTTTGTTCTACCAGGGTTCATCGACTCCATGGTTTAGCTGTGACCAAGATCAACGTTTGGAATAAAAATATATTCAAATATGCTATCAAAGCAGTTTTTCCTCAAATACTGGGTTAGAAATCTTACGAGCACAAGGGGAATAATAAGGTGACTTTGGATGTTGGCTTTATGTAGCTTTGACCATATCTGGTAGCGAAATGTGACCTGGTAAATTGATTGAGCCAATCTTATACCCTTTATATCCTCCTGGAAAGCCCTTAGCCAACAATAGCAGACTTTGTAGTATGAGTCAGATTGAAGCTGTAAGGACTTAAATCTTGTTCCATGCAAATACACCTACAAATTAAATTAAAAGTAGTTATATCTTAATTTCAGTATAGAAAGTTGAAGACAGGAAAAAAAAAAAAAAGCTCTTACGCAGCCCTTAGGATGTACAGTTGGAAATTATTTGAAAGCTTTCTTGTCTAAAGAAAGTTGTCAATCCAGTTTTCCTTAAGAAGACTCTGGTCTATATCCAGCAGCCTACAGTGATATTTTAGCATTAACTTTCGACTTTGGGTAATCTGTAGCACTCCCAGGACTGATTTGAGCATGAACGCTGGGGCCAAAAGAGGAGGTCTAATCTGTCCCACTAAGGATTTGGACCAAAAGCCAATGCACTAAATTCCAAATAAAATATTTCATTTCTTGGAAACATGTCATTAAATCAAAAGTGACAAGCCACCAGGAAGTCAGAAACATTTTTCAGAACATTTGCTGAATGATTTCACCTCCGGCAGTCACTTGTAAAAGATTCGAACACAAAATTCATTGATGAAATAAGAATGTACTAAGCATCTACCATATATTGAATCAAGTTCTTTGTTAATATAAAAGCTGGATATGTTGGTTTGGTTATTCTGGTAGTTAAAAGATACTGCTGAGAAATTTGATATTTTCTTAAGGAGGGTAGAAGGCTAAAATATACAGTATTCACTGACTTTTATTTTTTACCATATGTTAGGCACTGGATTAAACCTACAATTTGGATTACTTTCAGTGAGAAATACCATAATACAAGGTAGCATAAATTAGAATTTTCTGAGTGTAATGCTTGCTACAAATCCAAAGAGGTAAGTATTATTTTAAATTAACAGGTAGAGATGAGTTGAAGAGCTCAAGGTATGTACTCATGGTCACACAATTGATCATGCTGGAGACAGGTTTCTAATTCCAGGGCCATTTTCTTAATAACTCTCCTATGCTTTGTGATTAGGGATAGTTTCAGAATTCAGCGAGGGCAAAGGTGTTTATAATGTTCTTGAAATGAATTCTTGGATTTCTGCTTAGTTTTTTTCTGACAGGACAGAGAATTTCCTTGTCTTTCACACACTAGTGTTTTCTTTTCTTGTCACTCACTCTTCTCCAAGGGAGAAACCTTTGATAATATATCGAAGCAGAGCTTGTATTATTGGTTGGGTCACAATTAAAAATAGGTAAGATTATTGAAAACCATAGAGACCTATACTCCCTTTTCTCTTTAGGGCTTCTGGTTTTAGGCACCAAGGCCAAGATAGCCAATTGCTTGTCATTTCTGCTTGGATTCCATGTGGCATAACTGACAAACCAAGTTAAGGACATTGTTAAGGTCTGGTCACCTTTCTCGTTCTATGGAGGCATTCATTACTTATATAGGAAGGGGGAGTGTTGAAAGGTGAGAATTAGAGACCAACCCTTATATTCTGAATCAACTTTTAATGCATTTGGAATAGTTGCTGCTTGCATAGATGTTCGCTGTTATTCAACGGTAGTTTGATTTAGGTTCTGTTTTGGTGCCTTACGTAAGTCTCCCTTGTGTGAAGGTAGGAATTGAGTAAGGGGCAGGTAGGGCTAGGTAGGGAGAGATAGGTAGGGGGACATGGAATCAGTCTCACAAAACAAAATGCCCAAGATGCTGAGATGTAAGGAAACCAGAGATAAGGGAACAAACTAGACCACCCTGCCCTAGATATGGGTAGGAATATGTATATATATATTTTATGACAGTCACCTGTGACCAGCAAAGGATAACCAGACCCAAAAGGAAGCCATTAAGGATGTTATCACCATTCCTTACTCAAACCAAGACATCACAAGAATGGTAAGGCCATAAGCTCCCTGTCAGTCCTAAATAAAAGACTGTCAGTGGAGGCCCACATTGGCAATCCTATGGGGACCCTGCTCACTTCTTAGAGCTTTCTGTTTCCTCAGTTAATAAACTTGTATTGCCTTACTCACTCTCCTTTGCCCAAGAGATTGATTCTTCAAATCTGTGAGATAAGAACCTAGCTCCCCTGCTTCAGAATGGCTTGGGTTGGCACTGGATTGGAATATCGCTGGATTCAAGGTAGCAATGATTTCAAAATGCTATTGCAACTTCATCCAAAATTATACTGACCTTTTGTCTGGAATGCATTGAAAAAAATTTTCAAAATTGGTGATCTAAACTGTCTTTAGAATATCTTCTGCTGTAAGAAAGGGGAACTCTCTTGCACTGTTGATAGGAATGCAAACTGGTACAGTCACTCTGGAAAACAGTATGGAGGTCCTTAAAAAGTTAAAAACAGAACTACCCTACAACTCAGCAATTTCACTACTGGGTAGTTACCCAAAGAATGCACAAATACAGATTTGAAGGGGTACAAGGGGTACATGGTCTCTGATGTTTATGGCAGCATTATCAACAATAACAATACCCAAATTATGGAGAGAGCCCAAATGTCCACAAACTGATGAGTGGCTAAAGAAAATGTGATATATGTATATATATATATATATATATATATATATATATATATATATAGAGAGAGAGAGAGAGAGAGAGAGAGAGAATTACCAAGTCACCAAAAAGAAAAATGAAATCTTGTCATTTGCAACAACGTGGATGGAGTTAGAGTGTATTATGCTATGAGAAATAAGCCAGAGAAAGACAAATACCATATGATTTCACTCATATGTGGAAAATAGATGAAAAAAAAAAAAAGCACAGAGAAGGGGAAAAAACTATAAGAGACTCTTAATAACAGAGAATAAGTTGAGGGTTGATGGAAGGAGGTGGATGGGGGATGGGCTAGATGGGTGACAGGTATTAAAGAGGGCACTTGCTGCGATGAACACTGGGTGTTTTATGTAAGTGATGAATCCCTGAATTCTACACCTGAAACAAACATTGCATTGTATGTTAACTAACTAGAATTTAAATAAAATTAAAAGAAAAAACTGGCACAAACCAAAGGTGAAATACCCACTTGAAAAAAAGAATATCTGCCATAGAGAAACTTATGTAAGCTAGTAGTCAAAGTTGCTCGTCTTTTCTTACATTTTTTCTGACATTGGCAATATGTCAAGAAAGGCCTTTCCCACTATAAAACTTAGAAATATATTCTATATTATTATTTTTAAAAGTTTTTAAAGAAAATTAATCATTGATCTGTCTGGCATTTATTTTTGCCTGGTGTACTGTAGGGGCCTAACTTCATTGTTATCCTCCCCTTCACCCAATATTTAAGCATTTGTTCCAGTGTTGATTAATATTGATTAATATTACTCGTTTTGAAATTCCAACTATAATACATCCATTACCTGACTTTTAAATTCTTGTGCACTCCAACATAATTTGTTTGCTTTAAACAATCGTATTTCTTTATAAAAATGTGCAAAATGTGCATATTCTCCTTTTTAACTATCTTTAATAGTAATGTTTGATGTATAATTGAGCATAATTACCTCTTCCTTATTGATTCTCAAATGTGAATGCTTTCTACAGTCACACTGACCATGCTAGGCTTTCGTATTAAAGATATTCTAAGAGATGAATTAAGGGAGCTGGCCTGTGAATTTGGGGATGTGAGACCCCAGTGCTACCTTCATGTAGCACAGATAATGCCAAGTCAAACTTTTTTGCAAAGACAGTGATCTTTGTCCTATTGAATTTTAATAGAAGAAAAATGTCGCTGATTCAAAGAATGCCAATTTTGGTTAGGATCATGATCATAGGTCTAACGCAACTCAGCATTTGATAGATGAGCAAACTGAGGCCTAGTGAGAAGGATATAAAAAGCCATGCCTAAAATTCAGATGAACCATATAATATATAGAATTATGGTATCCATCATGATTTAAAAATGTCTGATGTTAGAGGCCCTAGGTTAGGCATCATTTAAATTCTGAAAATAACCACGATAACATTTTAATTTTTTTTTATGAGAGAAAACTGAGGTTCAGAGAATTCAAGTAACTTATTTCATACCATCAGTCAGTGGTGCAGCTGGGAGCTGGGATTTATACCTAGATTGGTGCAATCTAAAGTCTGGGCTAATTTTTCAGTTTGCTAACTCATCCCTTCTCTCCTTTTACATCTATGCCCAGTGACTAAGGATAGCAAGCTGAATATGGTAATCAAAGAAATGTCTTCCACGGAGAATATCTATGTTCAAAGACTGCCAATCCTATCAATTAAGCTTTGTCTTTCTGCTACACTGCAGGAAAGTCACAGAGAAGAGATATTTGCTGAGTGACTATTTCTGTTTAACAAAGATGGAGTTAGAGATGAAAGATTTTTGGAACTGTTTTAAAGACTTTTTTTTTATACAACTATGTCTATGTATCTGTAATTATACCTGTCTTAATGATCTTGCCATATATTTGCAGTTTATAAACTTTGTCAGGAACGTTCACCTTCTGCAAGGTGAACACCATCCTTTAAAACTTAATAAAATAGAAATATTTTAAAATAACAACTTCATTTAAAGGAACAGTTTGAAATGTGCCGGGCATGGCTCCTGGGCTCACCTAATTTATCGGCAGCCTGTTTCAATTTTTCTAGTTTGCACCCTCATGGTTCAACTAAATTAAATAAGCTTTAAAAACTGAAAAGAGGGAGGAGAGCTATTTACTTGTAAAAATGGAAAAAGGTAGAAACAGCCCCAATTGCCATCATCCTAATTTCCTGCTTTTGGTCCCACAGGTAAAAGGGGTAGCTGGATATGGAGGTGATATTTTTGTCTCTCTTGGACCTATGTTGATTTTGGGTCCCTATCTTAGGCTACTTGGTTTGATTTTTATTATGGAAATTCAGAGGTGGGAGTTGGATCTTAAATCATCTAAACACAAAAGCTTTTGGAAAAAAAAATAAACAAGAAAGCTCTGCACTGTGACCAGTTCTCCTTTCTTTGATTAGGCTTCTTCTCCAGCAGATGGTATCCATTAATTAGGGCTAGGTCTTAACTAGACTCTTTCCCAAGGCTATCACATCAGAAATGGCAGGAGGGGTGGAGTGGCTTGATGTTACATTTTACCTGTGGATTTAATACTTGGCAATTGTATTTATGTCTTTATGTATGTATGTATTTTTTTTTTTTTTTATTGGGGCTTGAACTCACAACCTGGAGCTCTAGAACTGAGCTGAGATAAAGAGTCAGACACTTAACTGACTGAACCACCCAGGTGTCCCAATTCTTGGCAACTTTAGAAATGAAGACATACCTTTGGCTAGACTGCAATAACTAGTAAAAAAATTACATCCAATACATTAACTACCGAAAATCTAAACATAATTGCTGTTTAAGCCCTAAGCAAAACCTGTTTGTATTTTATTTTATTTATTTATTTATTTATTTATTTATTTATTTATTTATTTATTTATTGTTTTTTGTTTTTATGGGACTTTGATTTGCCAACATACAGTAAAACACCCAGTGCTCATCCATCAAGTGCCCTCCTCAGTCCCTGTCACCCAGTTACCCCATTACTCAGCCAGTAGTATCTTTACTTTTTAAAGGAGATAAATTCTATTTGAATGTTGTTAAAATAACAATGTATTGAAAAAATGTCTAAAACCTTACTCTCTATCCAAATTTACATTAAACAGTCACAATCAGAGCTTTAAGAAATAGCCTCTGCAAATTGAAAGACATATCTGTGCAGGAGGAATTAATGTTTTTTATTGGTAGAAGATGATTCTTCACAAAAAATCAAGCAAATCTCATGGACTCTTCAGATGCTGAATAAGGAGATGAAGTGATAGTACTATCCTATACTAGACAAAAAAAAATAAGATGAAAAATGTAAGTATCATTTGTTACAAACTAGTCTCAATATTTGGCTTTTCAGAAAAAGGAAAAATGCAGCCCAGAGCCAACACATTTCATCATTTGAGTTTCATTATAAAAATGACAAAAACTTACTGGCTTGGAAATATTAAAGGCAACATGATGGGATGTAGGATCCTGTTAATAGCTGTCAAATCTAGAGAAATTTCAAGCCAGGGAAGAAGGGAGGTGCCAAACAGAAAGTTTCTGAGGCTCTTAAAAAATAAAGTCTTTACAAAACAGTTTCCCCGTGGTTCTTGCTGGGGCAAAACCTACCCGACATTTGGAACATTTTCCGCTCACTTTGTGAGGCCTAGAATTATTATACCTTAAAAAAGCCTTGTTATACTAACAATGGCAGTTAGAGAATGCCTGCTGAAGAAGACAGGACCCACAATGACAGTGTTTATAAACCTCTGCTTTGTTTCAATAAAAGCACACAATACAGCGACATTAGTAAAAGAAGGATGTGCACACCTGTCAAAGGCTGTCTGGCAGCAAGGGGTCCAGAGAAGTCAGATGTGACTTCTCACTGCCTTCCCTCTGTAATGGCTGCATTGGAAACACTTTCTCTCTTAGACCAGGAAGCACTGATGTGTGTACAGAATACTCTGGAACTAAGGAGCGCCAAAAGGAGTCTTAGCCAGAGTTTCTCCTAGCCTGTTGGTCAGGTAGGCATATTCTTCTTCTATAACCAGCCCTAAAAACAAAGCACCACAACCCATCCCTTGGCTGCAGGGGTCCTGCCAAGATCAGTTGTAAATCACCGATTTCACTTTTGTCAGAAGCTGACGCGACTGCATGAATGGCCTCGAAATTCCTCAGACTCAAGATTACAAAGCAACACTATTTCATCAACATCTTTAATGCTTCGGTCAGGGATTGTGCCTTGCAGGTACTTAAGCAGAACAATTCAGGTCAATTCCAGACTTGCTGGGGCCTGAACCCTTGCAAGTAGCTATAGCTACTTGCTCACAGGAGCATTTCAGGAAACCACAGGAAAATGTTGATTTTTTTGCTAGATAATTGGGATGTTATCATTGCACTAGGTTTGCCTTAGGATTTCCAACATCCTACAAATGTTTTTAGAGTTGTGTTATGGGAGGGATATCATTTTTGTCTTTTAACATCAAAAGTAGGCTAAATCTTGAGGTTCTTTTAGAAAACAGCATCATTTTACTACCGTGAAATTTATACATTGCCATTCTTCAGGAGGCTCATGCTGTTTCAGACAGTACATAGCAGAATCTTGATGACTTAAGTGAAGGTGAATGTATTACTAGTTTGTTCGTTTGGGTACTGTGCCAGTTACAAATTTATTGCCTCTTAGCTCCAAATCTACCCTTCATTGCCCTGTTTATAATACTGGAACATTTCTTTCTCAGCAGCTGGCGCAATGCTAATCTTTGTTACTAAAAGTCTCTAGAGGGACACTGGAGGAGGAAGGGGCTTCTCTCCTGGGGTCTGGTGTGCTTTGCTTCTAACTCTTGAAAAGGACTAGGCTGTTATGTGGGACATCCAGTGGAGATCTCTGTATCCCCTTGATGCGTTCAGCAGGTACTTTTGTGAGTTTCATGGACACGATACCTGGCTTCCTTGAAGCAACCTTAGCAGCACCTCAGCTTCTAGACAAGTTCTGTGGGTGTCACAGCTAGCTTCTATAGGGCGAGTTCCAGGGGCACCCCAGCTGGCTTCCTGGAGCCCTCCTACTGGTGCGCGCCTTTTGGTGAGTTCTCTGTCGTAGCTCTCTAGTAGCTTCCTAGTAGCTTCTTGGTAAGGCCAACTGGTGTTCCAAATGGCTTCTCAACAGGTTCAACAGCAACCTTCACATGCAGCTTCCAGATAATTTTGTGGGCACTCTGGCAGATGGTTCTATTTCTACCCCTGGCCTGCTGACTTTGAACAAACTCTAGCCTAGGATATACGGAGAATAATTCTGTTATCCAGTGGACTGCAGCCTAACTGTCTTCAATGAGGGCTGAATCCCACCCTAAGGAGGAACTTCACTCCTTCATTTCCAAGTTTATTCCTTTCTTGGGTGTCTTTCCTCAGCCCTAGAATATTTTCTTTTGTTCTCTCTTAATTTCTTGTAAAAGGTTAATAATTGCTCATATTAAAACTCCCTCGTTCAAATTACTATGTGGCTTCTGGCACATGTATGCACAACTGATACAGATATAGAGAGAAAGATGGACATGACTGGTCAGTTTTATCGTTCTCATGAGGTCAAGGAAGCCCATTATAATGACAATGAGATATTAATTCAGAGAACTACATCTGAGCCCCAGATCATATAATTAATAAGAAAAAAGCCTCTTTAAAATGTTTCTCTTTTAATTTTACTCCTTCACAATGTAAACTTTCATATAGATTGATAGGGGTGGAAGCAGGATATTAAGTAGTGACATAAGAGAAGTCATTGACTCTCCATCTGTCTCTCTATATATACGTATTCTTGAATAACTAAGGATACACGTATATGTTTATTACAGGTTTATGTAAATAGCCTGGATCCTCTTTTATTTCCAGCATCACTAGATCAATTGAATACCACAATTGTAGCGATATTTAATATCATCGAGAGGAAAGGTGGAAAGCTTTATAAGAAAATAATAGAAACCAGATTATCATCAGGTAATCCAAACTGAAAAGAGAAGAGAGCTGGCTATACCACTGCGTAGTATAAAACAGTGAAGATTGAAAGCCTTTTCCTGAATAGCAATAGGAGATAAAATTTTAGTCGGTTCAGTTTGACAGTTTGGATCCAATTGATGAGCCTCCCTTCAAAGATTTTGTACCATAATGAAATGTAATTATGAGGAAGGAAGAAATAGATACAAATACTTGATCAGTGTCTCAAATAGTCAGGATTGAAACAACTTCAAACTGTGAGCCTGGCAGATACCTAAGCTGCTTCTCTGGTGAGGAGGGCCTGCATGACACCTCCATCATAGTGACTCTGCCTCCTGCAGGTAAAACATACATTCTTCACCCAGGCATGTTGTTGTTGCCACTCACACTACCGAATAGGACTTCTCTGGCTGCTGCTTCTGACCATCAAGAAGGAAAAGTTCTTAGGCCAAAACTATGCAGAAATAATTACTCCCAATTATTGGAACATTAAAGTGCAGTTCTGATGCACCATTAGAGTTTTCCCAAGAGCCTAATTTTACTCAAATTTTTTTTTTCCCTCCAGAGAAAGAGCAATCAGGGAGTCAGCCATCAGCAAACCATTAAGAACATAGTCTCCAAAGAAATACTGGAGGCAGAGTGGAGCAGAGGGAAAAAAAAACCCAAAAAACTATTATCCTATACTCCTCACAAAATGAGGCATCTATTGTCAGGATATTTTGCCTAATTAGGAAAGTGAAACCATCCAAAATATAGTCTTCTGCTCCCACTCCCTTTGTCTTTTATTCTTTTATCCTTCTCATGGATTGAGATGAAAAGAACTTTTCTTTTCTCAGAGGAACCCCCACCAGCCAGCACCTTGGACGTCACCGTTGCCCAGCTATCTAGCTATTGGTGGTCATGCTTATCTACATTGCCTTCATTATTTTCATGCTGTCTAGCTTTTTCATTTGTATGCTTACTTTTACATGTGTCTACATCTTGAAGAAAACAGTTTTTCTGACTCTGCAGTTTCTTCTCTTGTCCTCTATTAGCAAAACTTCCTAGTGACCATGCTGCTGGACCCTGCTGCTTGGCAGAAAAAGCTAATCACTACCTATTTTTGATGGATGGGGGATAGAAAGTCAGTTCCATGCTCAGATCTCCAGGATTTCCTCTTGCTGAGAAATCAGAGTTGCCTGCATTTAATCAGAGTTGCCTGCATAAGCAGGGATTAGGCAGGCTGGGTTCCATCCCAAGTTTGTTAGACACCACCAGGCAGAGAATGGAAGAACCAGGCAGGAAATGGAAGATTAGCTCCCTGCTCAGACAGTGGGCTGGGGAATCTGGGCTGGCTGCTTTCTTCTGTGGGAGAGGAAGATGGAATGAAAACCAACTTCCCTCATGACACCATTGCACCAGTGTGATTTTCCCATTGTGTTTTGCTGAATTTGGGCAGGAATTTCCAAAAAGAAAGGTGTTTGTTTTGTTTTGTTTTTTAAGATTTTATTTATTCACAAGAGACAGAGAGAGGCAGACACAGGCAGAGGGAGAAGCAGGCTCCTCGCATTGAACCCCATGTGGAACTCAATCCCAAGATCTGGATCATGCCCAAAGCCAAAGGCAGATGCTCAACCGCTGAGCCACCCAGGCGTCCCAAGAAAGGTTTTCTGTTATTAGGTCATCCTTTCCCAGGTCCTTTGACTAGGGGAACTCATTTTACTTACAGCCTTTTTTCCCCCGGAGGTGTGTGTAGAGGTGGTGCCTGTTGGTAGTTTTGGGTTGGAAGCTTCTAGAGTGCTTGGTTAGAGATATATGGAGATAATAAGGAAATCCACGGACTCATTTCATCAAGTCCTGAGGTCCCTAGGCAGTTTGTCTTCTTTTTAGCTTTCAGAGCCTCCTTATGTTTGTTTGTTCTGTTGTAGCTATGGGTTTAGTTTTAAGAGAGAAGACCTAGAAGAAATGGCACTACTCTATCTCTGCTGGAAACAGAAGTCTTCATTCACTTTAATTCTACTGAAGTTGGGATCACTGTATGTCCCAGTTTTCCAGGGACACTCTGATTTAGTTCTGTTTTCCTGGCAAAGGTTTTGAGTGCTTTATTTTACACTTAAAAGTATCCCAGTTGAAAAACAAATTATACCATCACCCTGATATACTGCTTATCTCTTTCCAAAATTTCTCCAGGAAACATAAACACAATGTTGGCTTCAAATATCACTTCAAATATGTTCTTCATAAATGACTTTCAACAAAGCTTCAGTGCTATGCTTATATCTCCCAGCTATTTCACTGTCCTGTGGTTTTTTTTATCTTTTTCCCTTATATGTATTCCTTTTGGACCTCCTTATTCTGTGAATGCCCAATTATGGAAGTTTGGAATCATTTTTGAGTCCTCACCTCCACCTCCAATTCTAGTCAGCCTACAAGTACTGTTGATTCATTCCTGGAAATAGCTTAAGCATCACTGTTCTGATTTCTTCCTCTTTGATCATTTTTAAACACTCTTTTAGGGCAGCCCCAGTGGCCCAGCGGTTTAGAGCGGTCTTCAGCCCGGGGTGTGATCCTGGAGACCTGGGATCCTCCCTGAATGGAGCCTGCTTCTCCCTCTGCCTGTGTCTCTGCCTCTCTCTCTGTCATGAATAAATAAATAAAATATTTTTTAAAAACCAATTGATTATGATATTAAGCAATCCTCTAATTTTGTAAAATTTTCAGTGGATCCAAACTCTTTAAGGATAAATTATTTATTTTTACTCTTTTTTTTTATTTTTTGCCCAATGGGAAATCCAAAATTAACTAAAATAATTTATACAATAGAAAGATGAAAGGGAGCAGGTTGCCTTTAATGACTCTAACAGCATAGGTTCTGAATTAACTCTCATATGTTCTGAGATGCAGCAGTTGAAGGACCTTCATGGGCCTTAGTACAGAAAACAAATAATAATTATACTTAGTGATCCCATTCCCATTGTAGTTCTGTGAATCCCACTCAATTTAAACTTGGTACTCTATATAATCTCAGGGGATCACAAAATACAAGGGCAAAAAGGTGTGCCTCTCCTTTAGCTGAAAGGATTTTTCTTTCTTTTTCTTTCTTTCTTTCTTTCTTTCTTTCTTTCTTTCTTTCTTTCTTTCTTTCTTTCTTTCTTTCTTCTTTCTTTCTTTCTTTCTTCTTTCTTCTTTTTCTTTTTGATTTTATTCATTCATTCATGAAAGACAGAGAGAGAGAGAGAGAGAGAGAGAGAGAGAGGCAGAGACACAGACAGAGAAGCAGGCTCCATGCCGGGAGCCCCACGTGGGACCGGATCCCGGGTCTCCAGGATCATGCCCTGGGCCGAAGGTGGCACTAAACCACTGAGCCCCCTGGGCTGCTCTGCAAGGTATTTCTTAACCTCTGTTTGCTACCTGCCTTTCCAAAATTAATTCCCTCTGTTCTCTAATACAAACTTGTTCCAGCTAGACCCATTGTCTCTGTTCCTTAGACTAACATAATAGTAAATTAATCAGAGCATTTCAGTAGCAAAACCTAGAATTCCAATTTAAAATTTCCAGAGGGGAAATTGAGGAAGTTTAATAGATCGTTTGATGAAAAAAATCAAGGGTAACTTTGCAGGCACAGGCAGATCCGGGTCTTCAGGTGATTAAAAAAAATCTTCTCTGTTTTGGCTCTGCTTTCTTCATTGTGAGTTTTGTTCATACTCCCTCTTCAAGGAGGACACTGGCCACCAGGCATTTATATACTCCCAGCTTAGCAATTCCTAGAGAAGGAGAATTCTTTCTCTTTAAGAGTTTTAGCAACAATCCCATGATTCCCATGTTATGGAATGGCTTGGTCATGGTTATCCCAGGACCTGGAGGTAAAGTGATCTCAAACCAGCCTGAATCACATGATCTGGAAGCAAGCAGCAGAGAATGGATCCCCCCCAAAAAAACACTGAGCCTCTATGGTCAAATAAGACAGAAAGTAAAACAGCAGATTTTCACTACCATTAATAGGTTATAGCTTCCTATAAGCATGGACTTTATCTTAAATTTTTATTTAAAAAAATTTTTTTAAAGAATTTATTATTTGAGAGAGAGAGAGAGAGAGCATGGGCAAGGGGCGGGGCTAAGAGAGAGGAAGAAGCAGACTCCCCGCTGAGCAGGGCCTGAGCCAAAGGGAGACACTTAACTGACTGACCCACCCAGATGGCCTAGACTTTGTCTTAAAGAGCCCTCTTTTTCCAGCAGGTATGGATTACCTGCCTGCCACATAATGTATTTTCAATCCATGTTTGATAAAGGACAGATTTTTCCATATCCAGGCTTTTGTTATTATTGTTCTTCCCTCTTAAAGTGCCTTTCTACCCTTATATTTCAGATTCACACTTGAGCCTTGCCTCCCTTACATTGCATTTTTCTAACCACTGCAGCTATTACCAAGTGCTTAAGACATTTTTTTTTTTTTGGTTTAACACTCTTGAAATTGTATACTGAATTTTATTATTATTTATATGCTTCACATATGTGTGTCAATTCATAACAATTACATTTAAAAAGAACTGAAAGGTAGAAAATGATCTTATTCTCAAATGATATTTTCCATAGTATTTAGTATTTTTTCAATTTGGATGCAATCAAACATGTATGAAAGTGAAGGTATGGTTACATGGAGACAACAAAATGAAGTTTATTTTATAGTGATGAAAAACAAAGATGCATAGATTCTAAATTGTTTTACAAATATTATAGTATGAAAACCATAAAGCAAAATCAATTTAAAATATAAGAAGTAGATAAGTGCAAAATTGCTGCTGGAAATTTTAACACTTCTGTTAAAGTTTCAAGTAAATTTGTATAATAAAGTTGATTACTTGATAAATTCCTAATATTTGCTCTGTAGAGAATATGCTTTTTTTTTCATTGTGGAATAGCTGTCATATTTTTGACTCTGATGTATTTATCTAACATCTTTTTTTTTTTTAAAGATTTTATTTATTTATCCATGAAAGACACAGAGAGGCAGAGACACAGGCTGAAGGGGAAACAGGCTCCTGGCAGGGAGCCCGATGCAGGACTCGATCCAGGGACACTGGGATCATGACTCAAGCCAAAGGCAGACACTCAACCACTGAGCCATCCAGGCATCCCTTATCTCACATCTTTTTCAGGAACACTTATCTTTATTTGGATCACATTCTCTAACTTCTATACTTGTTATCTTTTCTGTCATACATTTAAAAATGTCTTTATTTATTTATTTATTTTGAGAGAGAGAATGTGCACATGTTCAGGGGAGCTAGGGGTGGGTGAAGGGCAGAGGAAGAGAGAGAATCTCAAGTAGGCTCCATGCTCAGCGTGGAGTGCAGGGCTACATCTCACAACCTTGAGATCATGACCTGAGCTGAAATCAAGAGAATGACACTTACCCTACTGAACCATCAACACTTTTTGAATTGTGTCCTGAACACAAAACAGATATTCTTTTTCTATACCCTGAACACTATGTCCTCTGTCATTTATTATGTAGGTCTTTTTTTCTTATTCATCTCTCTAATCATTAAGAATATGGATATTTATGCAAACTCATGAGCTGCATAGATTGTGTCTATTCCACTGAATAAAATAGGAATAAACTGGGTCACCTGGGTGGTTCAGTGGTTAAGTGTCTACCTTCAGCTCAGGTCATGATCCTAGGGTCCTGGGATTGAGTCCCGCATTGGGCTCCCTGTAGGGAGCCTGCTTCTCCCTCTGTCTGTATCTCGGCCTCTCTCTTTGTGTCTCTCATGAATAAATAAATAAAATATTTAAAAAAATAAAAGAAGAATAAACCCATAATAAAGCAATTAGTACAAAATGTTTTTATAACAAAAATTCTTTTTAAAAAATTATTTATTATGGGGAGAGAGAGAGTGGTAGAGAGGGGCAGAGGGAGAGGGAGAGAGAGAGACTCCTCAAGCCGACTTCAACTGAGTAGGGAGCCTGACTTGGGGCTTGATATCACAACTTGAAGCCATAACCTGAACCAAAACCAAGAGTTGGATGCTTACCTGCCTGTGCCACCCAGGCCCTCCGATAATGGAAATTCTTAAGCTGTAGCTTTGGGCATAAACATAAGAGTAGCACAATGCAAAACAAATTAAGATTGTATATTTCTTTTTCCCCCTAAATCTTAGAATTGCTGCCCTGGCATATGAATTTGTCATTATAAAAACTTATATTAAAAAAAAAACTTATATTGTAAGTTTAAATACATGAAGCATTATATATTTAAATATTTGAAAGTTCATATATTGCTGTAGCCTTTGCTAACACAGTGCTTCATGCTGGCCAATCATGAATTTTAGAGTGGGCTACAGTATTCAAACAAGTATTTTTGTGCTGGTAGTTGATGACAGAAAAGGACACAGATAAAAGGAGCCATAAAAGGAGCCAAAAGGTTCTCTAGGAGTCACTGTGTTCCTCAAAGAGTGTATGCTATGTTATAATAAACCTCCTTGAATACTGGATATGTATTCTTTAATGCAAATATTCAAGTTATTTTGTGAGAAATACAGTCAT
The DNA here is from genome assembly GCF_048164855.1 of Canis lupus baileyi. Taxonomy (NCBI): domain Eukaryota; kingdom Metazoa; phylum Chordata; class Mammalia; order Carnivora; family Canidae; genus Canis; species Canis lupus. Next base: position 60,460,068 of record NC_132847.1, read on the forward strand.
TTTAATGAGCAGAGAATTCAGGTACACTTTCACAGTCTCATTTGTCTTCAAAAACTTAAATCTTGCTTCTATAAAAAAAGTGCTAAATTGGGCTTATTTTTTATGATGAAGTTTACTTACCTTTTAATTAGCTGTGTCTCAATCCATGACGTGTTTTTATGTCCGTAGGGAATTAGCAAAATCTAGAATAGTGTTTTATTCTTCTAGTTCTCCAGTTCTAATTAGAATGTCCTCATTCTTCAAGTGAAGTTTTTTCCTTCATTTTCTTTCTTAGGGAATGCAGAATATAAACCTGAAGCTACAGCCTATTAATAAATTATTGTTTAGCTATTATTCTCACTTCCCATATGCATCAAATTGGGAGTAAATTAGAAACTTTGCTGCACTTGGATTTTTCTTTATTAGTTTTCTCTTCACTGTTGGTCTGTTGTAAAACTGCAAGTTGACTCAGGACTTTACTCCATTGCTCAAAAGCTGCATTTTCATTCTTTGAGTTTAAGGGGCATCCTTGACCATGTAACTATGAGCAGAGACAGCTCTATAGAGTTTCTGTCTTGGTTCTGATGTATTTGCCCCAGAGACCACTTCAAAAGTACTTTCTTAAATAAGACCTCAAAGCCTCACCCAAAGCACCCCTGGGGCAACTTAATAAAATCAGTGTCTAGAGAATGGATAAGGAAAATATTCAAATTTTATCCTTGTCATGGCTTAAGCTGCTGCATTAGATATCTAGTCACTATAGTTTCACCAAAAAGAAATCAGCCAAAAGCTCTATTTTTAAGCTTTTAAGTCTTAATAGGAAAATCAGAACAAGATAACAGTGTACAGATTTGGAATCTTGTCAAGCTTATTTATAAGTTCTCTCAAATGGCAAACGAACAGGTTTATTTGGGGATTTGTAATGACAAATTTTTCCCAGCACGTTTTTCATCCATTAGATTGTGTTTAAGTTTCAATTAGGAGAAGGCCAATTTTGAACTTTTTAATTGAAGCGCACTAAAACAATGCTAGGAAAAGTACAGCACACAAATTGGAAACACATTATCAAGGGTATATTAAAATGAGAAATATTGTATTTCTTTAGAAGCATTTATATTGGCTTCTTTTGTGGAACAGTTTGCTTTTTACTGACAATATTGATTCAATGATTTATATATGCTAAACATCTATTATAACAAGAAACAATAATATGCCATTATTAAGGCTCTCAAAAAATAACCTTGAAATATCTTTTTTCTAGCCTCTTTAAAATCTCCAGCTGCAGTACACAATGTTTAATAAAGGCAGGCTAATCTTACTAATTTCGAAGGTCAGTTGTTTGCCAATGCTGGGGAAATTTACTATTTAGTGAAATGCTTTTCATTTGTCCTTGAAAATTTAGAAAAATAAATACAACATGTAATAAGCTTAAACTATACATATTAATTCAATCAAAAGAAGTTTCATTTATTACTATGAAGTTATTCTTACTTTTTTGTTTTACCTATCCTTTATTTATGAAACAATAGTAATTGTATAATAATTTTTTCTTTTCTTAATTTGATATAGTAAACATTGGCAACCTTATGCTATTTTTCTGAATAATTTTTTCTTTTCTTATCTTGATATAATAAACATTGGCAATCTTATCTTATTTTTCTGAATTATTTTTAACAGTTTTATAGAGGTATAATTGATATACAATAAGAGCAGCCATTTTTAATCCTAATGGAGCCAAATTTATCCAATTATCCAATTTTTATTTTAAAATTGTATTTTTGGTGTCATATCTATGAAATCTTGGTTGAACCCACGCTCACATAGATTTTCCTTGCATATTTTGTTCTAGAACTTTCATATTTGAAGATTTTTCATTTAGTTCTATGCTCTATTTTGTATTAATTTTGGGATAAGGTGTGAGGCGTGGATTAAAGTTCAGGTATTTGGGGATCCCTGGGTGGCTCAGCGGTTTAGCGCTTGTCTTTGGCCCAGGGCGCAATCCTGGAGACCCGGCATCGAATCCCACATCGGGTTCCCGGTGCATTGAGCCTGCTTCTCCCTCTGCCTGTGTCTCTGCCTCTCTCTCTCTCTATGTCTATCATAAATAAATAAATAAATAAATAAATAAATAAATAAATAAATAAATAAGTTCAGGTATTTGTGTATGTATATTCAATTGTTCTGGCAACATTCGTTGAAAAAGATTATCTTTTCTCTGCTGAATTAACTGCGCACTCTTGTTGAAGATCAGCAGTCTATACATGTGTGAGTATATTTCTAGACTATATTTCTTTTCACTGATCTTTTTTTTTACCTGTTTTCACCCATACCACATTGTCTTGATTAGTATGGCTTTATAATATAACTTGAAGTCAAATAGTGTTAATTTTCCAACTCTGTTCTTTGCAAAGTTGTTCAGATTACTTTTGCTTTTTGCATTTCAATATGAGTTTTAGAATCAGCAAGTAATTTTTTAAAGCATTCTGAAATTTTGATTTGGAAATTGTTGATTCTTAGATCAATATGGGGAAAACTGACATCTACACAATTTTAAGTCTTCTGATTCATGATCCAAGAGCACAGTGTATTGCCATTACTTTTAAGTCTTCATTTTTTCCTCAACATTGTTCGATAGTCAGTATACAAGCATTTCACATATTTTGTCACATTTATCCTTAAAATTTAATATTTTTGGTGTTATAAATGGTATTATATTGTTAATAACCATTTGCCAATTATTTATTGCTATTATGTAGAAATACATTTATTTTTGCATTTTGATCTTATATCCTGTACTTCACTCACATCTTTTTATTAGTAAAATAATTTATTAATAATGTTATGTTAATAATTAAAATTAATGTTATTAATAGCATAGAAACACAAAGATACAAAGGGATTGTTTATATCTGTTAATGTGCATTTTAAAAATAAAGGATTCAAAGCAAATACAATTATATATTAACATTATTTAATCTAAATGATGGTTAATGTTTTTTTCGTTTTTTTAAATGTTTTTTATAAAAATATTATGACATTAATTATAGACTGTACTTTTCATCAAAATTAGCAATCTTTTTACCCAATACTTAGATTACATTGTCTTTTACACATAACTTTATTTTTAACTTTGCTGCTTTAGTGTCTTTTAATTTATAGATTATAAATGGAGTTGTAAAATGATGACTCAAAAGTTTTTTGCTTTTTTGTTTGTTTGTTTTAAGTTTTAATTTAAATTATAGTTAGTTCTAGTTACTTTTTCATAGATTCACCAGTGGCATAAATAGATGATCATGCATTTACTGATTAAAAACAGTTATAATCTACTTGGCTCTTGTTTCATTTTCTTATTGTATTGTATTGGCTAGAATCTCCAGTACAATGTGGAATAGTGTTGTTAGAACAAACATTTCAACTTCTTCCTCATCTTAAATGGTCTATAGTGGTTAAGCTTAAAACAATGATTTTGTTCTGGGTTTCTATTTTTCTCATCTCTTTGTTTCTTTTTTCTTCTTTTTCTGCCTTTCTTTGTACTGAGTATTTTTTATGATTTCATTTTATCTCTATGTTTGGCTTTTTTACTTATAATTCTGTTATTATCTCAGTGTTTGTTTTATGTTTATAGTGCAATCTATCTCTAAGTGATATAGTACAACTTCACAGGTAACATAAGAATTTTATGATAGTATATTTCTATTTCTCCTCTCCAGGACTTTATGACATGACATTTTCATCATGCATTCACTTTTACCTATTTAATTGAATATTCATCTTTGTAGTTTTCTCAAAGATCTTTCTTTGTCCTTGGGAATATTAACATTCTGAGAGTTCTGGTAGGAATAATGGGGCAGAAAATAAATGTTTTTCTTTTCTTTATCTTCTTAGAATTCAAGCATAAATAGATATAATTCAAGGCATATTGGTATTAGGAGGTATCTACTAAAAATTCTGCTAGAGTTCAGAGAGAGAAAGATCAGAAAAGTTTTCATGATCAAAATTGCAATTGCTGTGGGCCCAGGGATTGATAGGATGCCAATAAGTGTTTTTAAAGTAGAGAATTACATGAAGCATGGATGGAGTGAGCATAGGCCTTAAAATCAAGCATGTTTATGATTTTAGCTATAATCCACAGTAACGAATAATTATGTGATATTGGCCAAGTTTCTTAATTTCTTTGAGCCTTATTTTACATATTTTTTCAAATTGGGAAAATAATAGTCATTTTTAAGAATTACTGTGAGAAGTAATAATGATATATCTAAAGCATCTAGAATAGTGTTGGTCACATATGGATTCAATAAAGATTAGCATTTTGCGTATGATGTCAGTTATACTTTAGCAAACTTAATCTTGATGCAACATATGGTTTATTCAGTGGTAGAATTGACCAAAAAATTATGCAAATATGAATAATAAATAGAAAATGGGGGGAGCATTAGAACTCCCAGAGACACTTTTAGTTTATTGTTGAGTTTTTTACTGAGATCCAGGAACTATGCATGTAGCAGTGTGTGTCCACTCAGGAGATAGAAAGCAGACAGGAAGATAAGCAAGAGAAGCTTAATATAAGCAATGATTAAATATGAGAAAAGAGTAATTATAGGATACAAGGAAACTCTATATGGTATACTAGGGCTGAAGTAGAATACCTAAGAAAGTACAAACTTGGAAGGGGTTCAGGTCTTGTTGGAAAAGGTGTGATTTAGTCCACCAGCTAACAGAGAAGTTGGCTGGTTTGGCCAGACTGGGGTTGCTAGGCAGGCAGTAGGCAATAGAGTGCGGGTAGGGGAGCAGTTGGTCAATGATAGGTCATGTAAGTGTGCTAGAGGGCTCCAAGTGGCCTTCAAAGCATATGGACCAAGTGGGGGTGTCTAAGGCCCTAAGATTGTGTCTACTGCATGAGAGCTCTGCTTTCTGTGGGTTTTCTCAAGGCTAAGGCTACAAGGTCACAGAAGGACTATGTTTTAATCTGTGATTTGGGGAGGTTTCCTCAGATAGCCTCATATCCACAACATAGAACCCCAGCCCCTACTGAAAAATGTAGGAGAGACTCTTTTTCTTGCAATGTCCCTCAAGCACCTCTACATGAGCTTAATATCATACCCACTTAAAGGAGAAATACTTAGAAGAACTACAGTGCTTATCACAGAATACATATTGAAGAGTGTATTCAGAGCAGAGAGGCAATATATTGATACTTGACACACTGCCATATGGTGAAACAATGTTGAATAAAATAGGATTTTGGATTAGACTTTGTGGGTGAAGACAATCCTGATGGATTGTCTTGATGGAAATGGCCAAACAAATGAAAATAATATCCATATGAAGAAAAATGTCTTAGGAGGACTTTTTTTTTTTAATTCTAGAAAGTCATGATAATCTTTAAAGCTAAGATGTTTAAAAAAAAAAGCTAAGATGTTTTTAAAAAGATCTCTTACTTTTTTCTCTGTTTTAGATAACTTTCTAAATTATGGTAAGAAAATATCTCTTGCTTTTGGTGAAAAAAAATTAGTTTTTCTTACACTAAATTTCCAGCTTGGCTAAAGGGCATACTGCTGATTAGATTTTAACCAAGATAGCCCTATTTTCTCCCTGGGTGGATCTTGTACTTCTCTCCACTCCCACATCATAAATCTAGGACTACTTTTTAATCTTTCGGTCATATCCTATTCTAAGATGTAAAAGTGAGAATGATACTTTTAAACTGTTCAGAGATTTGCTTGTTTAGATGTATCTTTTGGGGGTATGAAAATTAGGCTTTAAAACCATTTCTGAGACAGGTTGTAGTTCCAGGCTTACTAAACAAGTCACTTAAAGACAGGCCGGTTTACAATCAGACTTCAAGTCTGAGCAAAGGCTTTCCTATTTTTAGGGTCCTTCACTCCATTTCAGTGACAGGAATGGAAGCAGAGGGAGGCCCTGTAAGAGGATCAGGAACTGCTCCATGCAGAGGTGAACTCCCAGAAGGCTGAACTGACTCAAGCAATTTTGTATAAGTACAAAGACATGTCTGGGAGCAGGCTAGAGAGCTATTTATTTCCATTTCTGGCACAGGTCTTATATCTTGAAGCATGAGTACTTTTTTCTTGTATATGTTAGGAATGATTTGCAAGTGTCGGGCATGATATAAAGTTGCTAATAAAGTTGAGCATCTTCTTACGCTATGGCTCACATTTCTGTGTTCTCTGGATATTGTTCAACAAAGAGATGCAGGTTGATTTTTGTCTTGCCAAAACTACTGTGGCTTATTAATAGCTGAAGGCTTATGCTTCTGCAAACTCCACGGCTCAAACTGGATTAAGTCTTGATGATGTCATATATGTGCAATCAAAAATAAATTGGAAACATGATATATGGAACAGAGAGATTCAGATATTTCCAATTCCAAAAAAGTCAACAGAACAGAAGGCTTTTTATGACTCATTTATGTTTGAATCCCGGTGCCATGAGAATCCAACAGTATAGGAATGGTGCACTGGTATATATTCAACACACCTCACTCTTGATTTTGCAACTTGGCATTTTCATTCTTGAGCGCATGTTTGCAAATTCTCATATTCTCATGAAGCTAAGCTGTGGCTTTGTGAGAAAAACTTCTTTTCCTAGATACTTGCTCAAATGTTGTTAGTCCTGATCTTATACCATTTGACTGACTGTTTCTCTGCCCATAGTCCACTTCATTTTAATGGTCAAACTGTAGTTGCCTGCATTTCTCCTGGACAGCCACACCACCACGCACCTCTGCAGATAGCCCCATAGCCTGTATGCTCCCACACAACAGGGGCAGCTCTATTTTGGTCCTAGATTCAAGGGAATGAGTGGTAATAAATGGAATTTTTCTCACTGGTCCATTATCAAGGCATAAGCTGCCCTTTCCCATTATTTCAAACCTCAGGAGGAAAAAAAAAGCCTTCTTTTTCAAAAGAGAAAAGGAATAGGTAGAGAATAGAAAGTGCAGATAAAAGAGAATTGCTAACCTCAGGCTTCTGAGATTTGACCTCCTCTTCAGCTGTTGCTTCAATAGCTGGTTACATTGTTAGAGCCATCCCTCCTTGAAGATGAATCCACTATTCAAGGGCGTGTTGCTCAGTATCTAGCAAAACTCCAAGGACAGGACAGGCGTTGAACAAATTCAGAAATACACTGGTACTAGCATTCATTAAAATACATATATTTGTTCCTAAAGTTTTGCTTTTGATTCTAGAGTAAAAATAGTCGTCTAATAGCTCCCCAGGGGATGTGGTAGGGATGATGGCTCAGTTCCCAAAAGCCAGGTGTATTATTTTTGGTTGATGCACTGATGATGTCAGATATATCTTCACATCATATTTTGGGGGGAAGGTCTTGGCGTTTGCTAAAGGGAGTTCCCTACAGTTTCTGAAGGCAAAAATGTTGGGAGTCCTCTTCGAAGCTGAAGTGTATCTGTGTGGATTGACTACTGTTAGTTTCCTTGGTACATATTTGAATGTAATTCTATGTGGGGAAACAATCCATTTTCTTTTCAACATTTTCTTTTTTATTTGACTTATACTCAGAAAATTTCTGTCTATCAAAAGTTAAATACAGATTTGTAAGCAGTGCATACTTAGCATTTTCCTGTCAGATATAGCAGAATGGCAAAATGCCTTTTCTTTTTAAGGTCTCTGCAAATTTATTAAACAAAAAAAATGATACAGAGATATAGTAAAAAATAATAGCCAAACGATAGCCATTCACAATTAGCTACCTGAGTTTCAGTGGGATGTGACATGTCAGCCGATTCTCCAGAGGCCCCATTAGTCAGTGTTGACACGAAGTCAATGATTCTTTCCCCACACCCTTAAGTATAGTTCCGTATCTATCAAAAATGACTTTTCCCTATGTGTTTAGGAATATGCTTACGTTTCTTCCCTCTTAAAATTGTATGTTAACATTTTATTCCTCTTCTCAAACACTGGTCTATCTCTAGCCTTCCTATCATAGCAAACCTTCCTAGAAAAGTAGACTGTGTACTATCTTTATTTCATGTCTGTCATTTTATTTTTTAAAATTTCCTGTAAATATTGCAATGTTGTATTTGATACATATTTGGTACATATACAAAAATATATGAGACCTATATGCAAGTTATAAACCCATCACCTATACAAGAAAAGAATATGATCAATATCATTACAGAGCACCTGGGCGGCTCAGTCAGTCAAGCGTCTGCCTTCAGCTCAGGTCATAATCATAGGGTTCCTAGATCGAGCCCCGCCTTGGGCTCCCTGCTCAGAGAGGAGTCTGTTTCTTCCTTTCCCTCTGCCTCTCCCCCTACCTTGTGCTCTTTCTCCCTCAAATAAATATATAAAATCTTTAAAAAATGTATCATTCCATTTACTAAAGCATTCCCTCCCCCACTCCACTTGCACACTTTGACTTTCATTGTCAGGTTGACCTATTCTGCATTCTGTGTTTGACATTCTTTGGCTTTTTAAATTATATTCATACATTCATACATAAACATTATATACTTACATAAATATGATGTGCTTAGATTTATTTCTTAGCTTCATAAGAAGATTATACTATGCATACTCTTCTGAGACTTGCTTATGTGCCTGAGATTCATCCATGATGTTGTATGTGGCTGTATTTATTCCATTTTCCTGCTGAATATAACACATTTTTTAACTATTCTTCTGCAACAGACATTTGAGTTGTTTCCACTCTTTTCTTCATGATTAACACCACTATTATGTACATTCTATGTATAGAAACTTTGTCTATGATATAAACCTAAGAATGGGTTTTTATTCACTCATTAGCTTACTACTATTCCACATCCCCAACCCCCAACTCACCCAAAACTGTTCCCACTAAAGTTGATAGTGAGTTTCTTTCTTTTTATTTATTTATTTATTTATTTATTTATTTATTTATTTATTTAATTATTATTATTATTATTATTTTTTTTTTTTGAGAGAGAAGAAAGGTTGAAGGAGAGGGAGAGAGAATCCTTTCTGGTTTTAGTTGGGGGAAAGGCAGAGGAAGAAAGAGGGAGAGAGGATATCTTAAACAGGCTCCATGCCCAGGGTGGAGCCCAAGGCGGGGCTCAATCTTATGACTCTGAGATCATTACCTGAGCTTAAATCAAGAGTTGGACCCTCAACCAAGAGACACACAGGCGCCCCACTTGTGAGTTTCTAATTACCATATGTAATGAATGTTTTTCTGTATCTCTTATTATTGATATTATTCATCCTCAACTCCTGCTTGATACTCTCTCTCTTGTCTTTGGTGCTATTTATTCTTGTTTTTTCTCTGGCCTCTTGCCTTTGAAATATCTTAAAAGGCCTCTCAATTTAGAATGCTGTTCTATTGTTTACTGGTTGGCATCTATCCTGGTTATTTATTGCTGTATAACAGACTATACTTAAAAAATGGAAGGGACATATATATACATGCAAATATATTTATATATATTTAATATATTTTTATTATGTAATATACATGTATATAGCTGCAAGGGTGTGTGTGTGTGTGTGTGTGTGTGTGTGTGTGTGTGTGTTGCTGGTCAAAAATTCAGGCTTGACCGGGCAATTTTTCTGCAGCACATTGGTTGGGGTCACTTGGTGGGTAGCTGTTGGGTCTAGTAGGCCCCCATTTTTTTCACTCAAATATCTAACACTTTAGTGGGAATGGTGGAAGGCTGACTCAGCTGGTCCTTCTCCTTCAAGGCCTCTTCATGTCATCTCTCCAGCAAACCAATGGCCTTCTTAAATGGCAGTTAGGGTTTAAAGATATTAAGGTATATCTTGCCCATGGGTGATGGTTAATTTTATGTGTCAACTTGACTGGGCTAAGGGATAGCCAGATTTCTAGGCATTGTCTGTGAGAGTGTTTCTGAAAGAGATAAGCATTTGAATCTGGAGACTGAATAAAGAAGATTGCCCTCACAATGCAAGTGAGCACCATCCAATCTGCTGAAGGCCCAGACAGAACAAAAAGGCAGAGGAAGGATAAATTTGCTCCCTGGGACATCCATCTTCTCCTGTCCTCAGACACTCGTGCTCCTTGTTCTCAGGCCTTTATACTCAGGTTGAGACTTATACCAATTGGCTCATCTGGTTCTCAGGCCTTTAGGTTTGGACTGGAGCTACAACACTGGCTTTCCTGAGGCTCCATCTTGCAGATGGCAGACTGTGGGACTTCTCAGTCTCCATAATAGTGTGAGACAATCCCTCATAATAAATCTCTTTAAATTTATATATCTTATTGGCTGTGTTTCTCTGGAGAACCCTGACTAATACACCATCCTCTTAGAGATTATGCTGGGAATTGGCTTTGTTTTACTTCTCTGGTAGGTACTCTATTAGTCAAAACTACATAATGAATAAAATATGTTTTCTCATTATTGTTCTAATTTGTATATTCTTGACTGTTATTATGAGTTTCCCTTAATGTCCCTGTTTATAATTTGCTTTTCTTCTTCAGAGATTTGGCAGTTTTAATACTCTACTTTTTGATTTCATAATTAAAAAAAAATAATTTGTCAGGTATCTTTGTCTGTTGTGGACATTAATTCATTGCCTATTAAGTATTTTACAAGTATTTTCTTCCCACTTGCAATAACTTTCATTTGTTTTGTGGCATATTTTGGTATACAGAATATCAAAAAAAATTAGTGTAGTCAAATTTGTTCATTTTCTTCCTTTATAGCTTTTGAGTGGGCTGCCTTGCTTAGAAAGAATTATCTAAAGATTTGTGGCAATACAGTTTGCTAATAGCAGTACAAAATAAACACACCTTCCATAATGTTCTTTAAAGTAAATAAAATAATCATAAACATGTCACCATATTGAATTCAGTTTAGAATAGCTCTATTATAATGATATATGGGCAGTAACTTGAAGGATTGATTAGCACAAGAAGCACAAGCCTTTATATGAAAGAGGTTTTGAAAGAGATGCTGTTATCTCCTGGGATTTTATTTAAACCAGACTCCTGGCAGCCATAGTGTCTTTCCCCTGTGTTTAGGTGATGTGTGGCCAGGAGGCCCATCCTCCTCAGCTTATTTAATGTAGGCAGATATTTGTTTCCAGCACCATGGGAGCAGTGATATTTGTGTAGAGAGGTCCATTCAAAGTCTAGGTTCCCTTCCTTCTCTGTCCCAATTTCATACTAGCTTTGGGTAGTCATAATTTCACCTTTACTGAGGTCTATCCCTTCTCCAACCTGCCTGTTTCAGGTCAGCAGCTGAAGCCTTCTGTTTGTGCCACTGCTGAGCTTATTCTTGGGTCAGAATCTGTCTTTCTGTCTCTAGGCTGTAGCCCCTGTACATGGTGGTGACTGCCGCTAGGCTTTGGCTTCCTTCGAGTTTGTGCTCTAATCTAATCCCTTATCTGAGGGAGCACAAAAAATGACGTAAGAGACCAGTTTAGGATTACTGACAAATGCAGCTACCTACAGTTACCTCTCCTTCTGTTATAAACTAGACTAGTTCTCAGGAGTCTGACATGGAGACTAATTAACTGGGAAGTGACACTTAGGTGATTTTCTTTTCCAAAACTCTTTGTGGCCATGACTAAGTGAACGTGTTCACTGACTATTTTTTGTCTGGGACAGAAGGTGCTATTTTTTTTGTTGTTGTTGTTTGTTTGTTTTTTAATTTCTCTTTTAAGGGGTCCCTGTGCGGCTAGCTATAGAGATGGTATGCTGGTTAGTGTCAAGTCAACCTGGGACCCAGTCTCAGCTCTGCCACTTATGAAGTTAGGTCTTTTAACCTATTTTAATGCCTGGGAAATATTAACATAAATCTCATTTTACAGGACTGTCATCAGAATTACTGATAAATATGAAGATCATCCAGAACAGTACTTGACCCACTGTCGAGTGCTCAATAAAATGGCAAGTTTAATGTACTGTATTTCTTATGAGTATCTTAATCCATGTATAGGGACCTGGCTATATTTTATAGTTTTTCTCAAGAGCTCTGCCCAATGAAGAGACCTCCAGTGTATATCAGCACCATCTCAGGACTCCTAGGAAGGAAACGTAGGAAAAGTTTCAAAAAGCATTTTCGGGCTATATTCATTTTCACATTCTACATCCCATATTCTGACTACTGGTCTGTATCACTAATATATATATATATATTAGTGATATATGATCTGTATCACTAATAATATGTACGTAATATATATGTGATTTAAATTAATGAAGATAAGTAAATTTTAACTTATTCCACTATAGAAATTATACATTTGCCTGAACTAGATATCAGAAAAATTAGTTTCCAGGATTTTTGAGTATCTTGTGATTTTAATTCTCTGCTTATGGTTGAGATTTTAGCAATGGAAGAAATAATCACTTGAACTCTAAGTCTAGCCCCCCGTCTTTCGGGCTTGAAATTCCCAAAATTTAGTATATAATCCTTTTCATGAACTAGTATTAGACCAAATGTGAAGAGGGAAAATTACCAACAGATAATTTATCAAAAACTATATAATATAGCTTGTTTCTTTGTAAGATGCTTCCATCCTTTTGCCCAAGATCAGTACCCAAATGTTTCATCCCCAAAAGTTCAAAAGTCAAATAAACAATATTCTTTCCATCACTTCTCTGAGCCCTCAACAGAAGCATACCTAGACCGTATCTCTATTCTCCTGAGAAAACACCCTCTAGAATGTTACATCAAAGATACTTTGCTAGTTTCCTGTTATCCTTACACTTTGGCCTCTACAAGGCTGATCATTTTATTTTAATTGCTTGATTCTTAACTGTAATTAGTACTACCAGCTGTGCCCTCTCCCGGGCTTTCTTGACACAGTGAAGCCCATATGAACACTAATTAGAGATACTAGAATTGATCACATTATCTCTTCTACACAGTTTCTGCCATTGACATGATCAGTTGTTGCATATAAATGTCCCATTACACACAAGTAGAGAGAGAGAGAGAGAGAGGACTGATGAATATGGCTTGCTCTGCTCTCTGTTGTTATAGGATACAAATTTCTGGGTTGAATAAGCTGACAAGTCCTAACATGCTCAGTGAAGAACATGACCTGGATTGATCTGTCTCTTTATATTTCCTGTATTTATGTATAGTTGATGTCATTATTTTCTCCCAATGTTGCATGAGTGTCTAATATCCTTACTAATTTTTAAATTGCTTAGGATCACACTACAATTTTTTTTTCTTTTGGGTTCCCCATCTCCAAGGTGACTTAATATTTAAACTGGAAGGTTTTCAAATGGATTAATAGGGAAACATATATCTTTTTTTTCAAAATTCTAAATTGTTTTTGATTATTGTTTTGCCCTTGTCATTTGTATGTTTATCATTTATATTCCTTACTTCTATTTCCAAAGGGTATTTTCTATTGATTCTTTTAAGTTTGTAATTGTTGGAGGAGGTGATAGGACATAACTACTGGCTGAACTTCAAGCTGGGTGTGGGCAATCAGAGGCTCCTCACCCCCATCTATGTCCTTGGAATATATGTTCTACCCACTGTTGCCACAGTGGGAACCATTTTCAAGGATGCAGCCTTGATGCAGCCTTGAGAGAACAAGTGTTGTTGAGACCATCTGGACTAGATATGTTACTGAAGCCCATTAAGGCCCCTATGTACACTTTTTAAAAAATATTTATTATTTTATTTGAGAGAGAGAGTGAGAGAGAGAGTGAGCTCGTGAGTTGGGGGAGGGGCAGAGGAAGAGAATCTCAAGCTGACTCCCTGTTGAGCATGGGACCTGATCCCATGAACCCATGAGCTTTAGATCATGACCCGAGCCAAAACCAAGAGTTGGATGCATAACTGACTGAGCCACTCAGGCATCCCAAGGCCTTGATATAAACTTTTATGTTTTTGGTGGTCCGGAGATCTTTCCATCTTGTGGCTGCATAAGACAAGCCTCATAAGTAAGTTCCCTTGCTTTTTGAACCTGCTACCTGCCAGTCTGGAGTGGCCTCTTTCGTCTGTCTCTCCTTGCCCTCCATGTACAGGGGTCAACTGGCAAGCCAACAGTGATTAACTGATATATTTTTTCCTGCCTAGTGAGTAGTAGGTTTAAGGCAGGCTTCTCCTCTGAGTACATACACTAATGGGTATTTAGTTCCGGCCCTTTCTCATTGTTGTCAGAAGACATAGTCCTTATTTTTGTTCATTTGGAACTTGCCCAGATCTTCCTTGTGGCTTAACATATCCTCATTTTTATAAATGTCTTACGTGCAATTAAAAAAAGCATATCTTTTCCTGCAGTCTGCATATGTAGATATTTTCTATTAGCTATATAGAAGTAGCTATATATAGCTAAATAACCTTATAAATTATATTTCTCTAATTTATCAAATGTTAATATTTCCACTATTGTTATACCTCTCTTTTGTATAGCACATTTCACTTTTTAACTTTAAGAAATGTTCTTTTCCTATATGCTTCAGCATATATTTTTATGAATAAGAAATTTTCTCACATAATTGCAGTACATGTATCAAAATCCAGAATTATAACACTGACACAACACTATTATCTAATCTGAAGCCCATGTTCAAATTTCATCAATTGCCTCAGTAATGTCCTTTCGAACCACCTTTGTTCTGCCTCAGTATGCAGTCCTGTGTCATGTCCTGCATTTAGTTGTCATGTCTCCTTTGTCTCCTTGGTCTGCAAGTTTCTCAGCCTTTCTGTGTTGCTCTCCATTTTAAACATTTTGAAGAATATAGACTTGCCGTGTGTGTGTGTGTGTGTGTGTGTGTGTGTGTGTGTATTTGGGTGTTTATGTTTCCTCATGATTAAATGCAGACAATACATTTTTGGCATAGATATCAGAAATGATATTGTATCCTCAGTGCATCCTATTCAGAAGCTACATGCTATTGTCCTAATCATGGTGATGTCAGTTTTATTCACTGGGGTAAGGTGGTAATTGCCAGATTTCTCCATTGTAACTTGACTATATTTCCCTTCGTAATTAATAAGTAATTTGTTGAGATATTGTTTGAGACTATGCAAATATTGTTTCTCATCAAACTTTTTCTAATTTTTCTAAACATTGATAATTTTTCCTCTCCATTATTTTTTCTATATTTATCACTTGGCATTCAATGGCTTGCCCAATTCTTTGAATAAAATATACAGAAAGGATGTTAAAGAGGGTGGGATGGGACTAAAAAAAGAGTTACAGGACTGAATTCTTCTTGGTTTTAAAGGTTTCCCTGCTCGTCACAAGTAGGTAATAAGATATATAAGTATATGCATACTTTTCAAAGTTTTGACACTTATCTCACTGGGACTGTAGTTTCTTAATCTTTCAACTGTAGAAACTTGGTGTCCCATTTGGCTTTTAATCTCTCCATTTATTCCCCAAAGCAAAGCTAACTACTGTGACAAACCACTCTCCATATTTGAGTCATCTCAATTAGGTGGCTTTGGATTTTGAATAACCTGCAACAGGGTAACATCCATGTTACCAGGATTTACCCCACATGAGAATGGTTACCAATTTTAATTTCTCACAACTCTCTCCAATATTTTGATGTCTTGTATTTAGGCCCACTATTGGAAAATTTAGGAAATTCTTAGTTTGAGATCTATGCTTCTGGCCTGCAAAGGTTGTTTCTTCTATTCATTGTAATGTGTCCTCTGTATACTGAGTGACTTACTTTTGCACCGGTCAAAATATGATTGTGTAGCTCCTTCACATGTGTATTCACCGAGTTCTAGTCACTTGATGTACAAAGAGTAAATTATAATAATAGAATCAACATCTTCTATTGGCTGGAAGGTCCCAGTCCAAACTATTGCAATAGAGTGTTTTTCAATAGAAAAGTATAAAGAAATTCAGGAAATAAAAGGTTAATCAAAGAGGACTGAGGCAGTAAATTATTACAAAAATAACCCTAGTGCCATCATATTCCTAAAGTGACAGTGAAAACTAAATACACATAAATGTCAAAATCGGGATTGATTTTACCATTATAATATAATTTATTTATCAGAGGCTGATCTTTATTATCCAATAACACTCAAGATGTCCTTTACTCAGCAGGACATCAGCAGATCTGTAGTTCTGATTTAGGGCACTTAGTTTATATGGAAGCAAAATGCTTGTGTGTGTGTTTATGTGTGTGTGCTTGTATAAGTGCTGATGTGCAGCATGTGTATGAGTGGGTACATAGAGTGACATTGCACTTACAAGAGTCTTTTAGATGTTGATTCAGGCAGGAAGAAGAGAAATAATCTTGAAATCGGCCTCTCTTACAATGGGTCTATAAACATAATTTAATTATGTATCTTAGAATTTATTCAGTTCCTGCTATCATAGTTAGGGTTTGGCAATTGAAACAGGGGGAATGAATTTGTGGTATAAAAAAGTGGCACAAAACAAAATATTGGTTGTAATTATGTTTCATGAAGTGGTAAAAGGGGGAAAATGTGTTTTTAAACTTTGTACTTTGGCTATGTAGTGCTATGATTTAGACTTCATACCTGTACTTTTCATTGGACACCAGTAGGTGGCAGATTTATTTACTTTATCATTAGGCCAACCATATCCTATTTCTCTTTTAGTGAAAAGGGAATAAAAAAAAAAAACAACTTAGATTTATCGTCTATTGAAGCCTCTGTTGATAAATTATAACCTTATTCACTTTATAAAATTTACTCACAATAGTTTTCACAAACAGATAGTTGGAATATGGTGATTGAGTTCTGCTTGGGAAATTGAAACAGATCATATGTATGCCTGTAAGATACCTCTTAAAAGTATATCATTGTTAGGGGTGTTCTTGGGGGCAAGGTTCGGCTGGAAGTTGTTTTTTTTTTTTTTTTTTTTTAACCAAAGAGTAATTTATGTAAGTTTCTAGGCAAGGACAAGAAATGGGATTGAAATCAATAGAATAGTTGAAGTCAAAGGCTAAGAAAAATTGGACCAAATGTCCAAATGGAAGCTGAGTAACTAAGCTGCAAACAGCTAAGCATATTGTCAGAAGTCAAGGACATTACAGACTGGAGCCTAAATGAAGGCAAAACTGAGGTTAAGATAGTTTAGTATCTAAATCCACTTGTGCTGCATTAGCTTCCTAATGCTTCTATAGCAAATTGCCACACATATGGTGATTTAAAAGAGTCCAAATTTATTATTGTGCAGTTCTGAAGGTCAGAAGTTCAAAATGGGCCTCACTGGGCTAAAATCAATTGTCCCTGAGGTTGTGTTTCTTTTTGGAGTTTCTAGGTGAGAGTCTGTTTTTTTTCTTTTACTAGTTTCTAGCTGCTATTATTCCTTGGGTCATGGCCCCCTTCTACCTTCAAAGTCAGTAATGGTCTGTTGAATCTTTTTCACAGCTTATCACTCTGACTCTGACCCTCTGCCTTCCTCTTTCACTTGTAAGGATCCTTGTGATAGCATTATACTCCCTTGGATAATCCAGGATAATCTTCCATCACATGTCAGCTGATTAATAACCTTAATTATTTTAATTCCATTTGAAACCTTGATTTCCCTTTGTTATCTAACAAAATGTGTCCATAGGTTCTGAGAACCAGGGCGTGGACATCTGTGGGACTGTTATTCTGCCCACCATAGACACCAATCATGTTTCTCACACAGCTGGCTGGAAAAGAGGATGTTTTCTTAAAATAATGTTATAAACTGAATGCATGTGTCCCTCCAAAATTCATATGTTACTGTGGTAGTATTATAGGTAGGGCCTTCAGGAAGTGATTAGGTCACAAGGGTGGAGCTTTCACAAATGGGATTAGTGCCCTTATCAAAGAGACTTCAGAGAACTCTCCAGCTGGAAGTCTGAAACCTGGAAGAGGACTCTCACCAGAACCTGACCATGCTAACCCCCTGATCATGGACTTCCAGCCTTCACAACTGTGAGCAATGTTTCTGTTGTTTATAGCTACCCTTTCTACAGTACTTTGTTAGAGTATCCTGGAATGATTAAGACAAATAGTGAGAGTAAACCAGGCTGGACCAAATAGACACACAATTCTATGTTTACCTCTGGCTCATATAAATTACAGGGTAATTCTCTACACAGTGATAACAGCTAGAGGTGAGGAAGAACTGTGTTGGGATCCAAATTGTCTAAATGGCAGGCATGAAGTTTGTGTAATTCTTTCATTCTTTCAAGTGCTCCAAAGCATCTTTTCAGCAGGTTTTATAATATTTCTCTATGTCCTGGCCATATCTGTTTTCTTTGAAGCCAAACAGATTAAGAATCATAGCCTTGCTCATAATTTATTTAAATATTAAAATTAAGTGAGAGGCTCTTTGTACCATTTTTGGTGTTGACATTTAGAGCCTCAACTCTGATTTTGCTAATATATTCATTCAGATTACTGTGGCATTCATAAAATCCTAATAGCTAAGAAATCTTATCAAGTTATATTCTTGTAAATTAATAGGCAATCACGAATTATCTCATGGCTCATAGACATCCTCTATTTCAGCGGTTTTTCAAACTTGTCTCCATATTAGAATTATCTGGGGAGTTTTAAGAAATACTGTAGATGGAGTCCACTCCATTCCAATTAAAATAAAATCCCTGGGGAAGAGGTCTGAACATTAGTATTATTTGAAAGCTCCCCAGGTATTTTGAATGTGTAGTCACCACCATTAAGAATTATGCTGTCTGGTTTTTCCCCTATTTTTCATTCTTCTCTTGTCTGCCTTTCTTTCTCTCTATTCTGAGCTTGGCTGAAAGATTACCTTTTCCTTGTAATAGAGGGAGTTAATTGGAAGCCTCTGTTTTTATTGAAGCTGCCAGGACATATTTCCTGTAGAAAACCAAACTGGCTTGTTCCTGACAGCAACTACTTTACTTGTTTCTCTGAATCAACAGATAAATAAAGGTACAAACATATTCAAACAGATAACAATAGAGGTTTCTCTAAAGGCACAAAGTGGTTTTAAGTTACTCAAGTGTTTTATACTCTTAATTGTAATGTTTTTAACAAAAAGATGTTGAGTTATGATTACCATAAACCACTGGCAAGTTTGCCATTTCAAGTCGGAAGTATATTGGCAATGTGCGTCATTTGCATTTCTCTCTTTATCACTTGAAGCTGGCCAGATTTAAACTACTTAGAACTGACTTCATAACAGATTACCATTATGTACAATGTTTGGACATGAATAATGGTAAAGACACCGTGAGGTGTCACAAAAATTAAGTGCCTCTTGTGTCATGGCATCTCTGAATGCTATTTTATTTGCAGAGCTTTGTATTCCACAAATATCTGGTAGATACTGTACTGGGACGATATAGTACTTTATTACAGACAATTCTGAATGAGTATAACACTGTATTATAGATTTGGAAGAAAAATAAGTTTATTTATCTCACATGCCTGCAGCCAGTAATGTAATTGTGCTTTTCCATGCCAGAAGATTTTTGTCTGTCCTTCTTTGTCTGATAATGGATTTGGTCACTTTATACATATATATATATATGCAAAATTATACATTATATACAAATATTTCTGGTTTAAGGCTTGTTGAATCACCTGTTAATAGTTTCTCTTTACTACTATAGCAGTGTCACCAGGATGAGAGCCTAAGCTGTATACATATGATCAATTTGTCCATGTCCAGGCTTGTCCTGGGTGCTCACTGCATCAGCCAGCTGAGAACTGATTTACATGTTGAACTACACAGTTTTACAGAAAGGACACCTGACTGGATTCCGTTGTGACATAGACTTTCAGGATTAAGACATCAAAGCTACAGTTATAGAAGGGTCTCCCCTCATTGCAAGGTTGTCAAAGGGGAAGGGACTCATTTTGAGGAAAGGAAAGATTAAGGTGCATAATAACAGTGTCCAATACATGCTGTTCTAAGACACCAAGACTGTCTTACAGCCTCCATACTGGTGTCAAAATGAAAATGGCACTGATAAATTTAAATAGGGAAGGAAGACTTTATTTAAGATTATTGCAATAGGGAAGAGAGACTGAACTCAACTACACTGAAACAAAAGGTGGGAGGCTTTTAAGCACTGGGATGAGCTAGTGGCCAAGTACTAGTGGACATTAGAGGATAGGTTGATCAATGAGATGTGTTGAGCACATTGAATAATTCCTGAGTTTGCAAATGTTTTTCTCTGCTATTAGACCATTTGTGCTTGCTAACTGGCACCCACCTAAGGGTGGAGAATAGGCCCCTATTCTCCCACAGAGATTGGGAAATTTGAAGCTATCTCCTTCAGTGTTTAACATTTCAGAGAGATGGTTCTCTGATCCTTGAGAAAGACATTTCTTGGGTTGTAAAACTGGCAAGAGGCTGGGAGATATACATACATTTTAAAGTAGAAGGGAAATAATTCCCAGTTGCAAGTTTTCTAAAGTAAATGCTCTAAGAAAAGGGAGGTCAGGGGCACATGGTCAGGAAGAAAACTGTGTAAAGTTTAGTCAAGCTGAGGAGAATGTTAGGCCTTCTTTGCCACTGGACTAGTGCTAAAGTCTCAAGGAGAAGTGACCTCGATAAAGACTGATTCAAATAGAAAGTGATGACTTGAAAGTTTCTGTAATAAAACAAAGACCCAGGGCAGTGTTGAGAGAGGAAGGGCATTTTTCTATGTCATGTCCACACAGTCATCATTGAAGCAGAAAGGAGGAAAGTCTCTGTCAGGGCCAGTGAAGAGCATGGGTCTGTGAAAGATCAATGGAGAGTAATGGAGAGCTGACAACAAGAAGCATTCCTGTAGTCTCACCTTTTTGGGAGTAGCTGGAAAGCTTGATTCTCCATTTGGGTGGTGTGACGATTGTGGTGCCAAGTATAGGAAAATCACTGGAAGTAATGGAAGATGGCAACTATTTCCCATATGCACCTGCCATGACCCACTCTAAGATCAAAGGAAAGTATTTGAAAATGGCTATTGTTTCAGTGACATTACTGGGAGAACTGATTCTAGACATTTGCCTTATTTTTCTTCTTCTGATTCTGCAGTACCTTTAGGATTGGTATAGTTTTGGAAGCAGCATATTTTATTGAAAAATAATATACTCAGTTCTGTTTTTCAAATCAAAATTCCAGTTTCATATTTGCTACTCATCTGTGTGATCTTGTGCAAGTTATTTAAATTCCTTGTACTTGAAATACATTTTTTTCTTCTGTGAATGAAAACAAAAATACTTACTTGCATGATTAATATAATGGTTAAATGTATAAAAAGCACAAAGCTTAGTGCCTAATACATGACAAGCCGGCCACAAATGTAAATCCCCTTCCTTCATTACACTCCTTTTTATGTACAAATATTATAAAATACCAAACATATCAAATTACAAATACATTTCAAGGCAGGAGATGAAGAATACTCAAGAATTTAACTGATATTGAAAACTCGACTAAATTATCAGCTTCCCTAAGATCATCTCTAGTCACAGAAAGTTTAGAGATTTGAAAAAGTCTTCAGGGATCCCTGGGTGGCGCAGCGGTTTGGCGCCTGCCTTTGGCCCAGGGTGTGATCCTGGAGACCCGGGATCAAATCCCACGTCGGGCTCCCGGTGCATGGAGCCTGCTTCTCCCTCTGCCTGTGTCTCTGCCTCTGTCTCTCTGTGTGACTACCATAAATAAATAAAAATTAAAAAAAAAAAAAAGAAAAAGTCTTCAAATTATGGATGCTTGAAACCTCTGGCCTCTATTGTTGGATAATTCAGATAAAAAGATACAGTATTTTCTTACCATAATGGTCTCAATTCTTTGATCTACTTTGCATGTTTAGACATACCTAAAGAGTCAGAAGAACTGGAACAAAATTACTACGATTTGCAACTAAAATGTAACTAAAATAGTTCTAGTAACAAATTTTGACAAGGGGAACTTCATCATAGAAAAAAGCACTATGGTTGCAAGCAATCTCTAAATTTTCCCATACTTTACTAAAAGGACAAAGATACTGTGCTGTCTTGAACACTTATTTTATCATATCTAGTGTTTCATATGCAGCACATATGAAAATATGTCATCTAAATGCATGATTTACAAAGATTTTATGCCATTAAAAATAACATCAATAACAAGTTACATGAATATATATTTATATATACATATATGTAATTTTTTTAAAAAGATTTTATTTATTCATGAGAGACACAGAGAGAGGCAGAGACAGGCCGAGGGAGAAGCAGGCCCCATGCAGGGATCCCGATGTGGGACTCGATTCTGGGAATCCAGGATCACACCCTGAGCCAAAGGCAGATGCTCAACCACTAAGCCACCCAGGCATCCCACATATATATAATTTTTATGCCTCTCTGCAAGTGTGGGTGTATATGTAGGCCTGTGGGATACAAATTTTATCAATTTTATTGAATTTCTTGGTTCTATGTAGTAGGTATTCGAATTTTTTTCCTGTCTCTGGCTTTTTGTAGCACCTGTTTCTGTGTCACTATTTTTGTGAACTACTCCAGGTAATTGGTTCCATGCGATTATACTTTTTCTCAGCATTTCTAGAAACATCTTACATATCAGAATCTCATATCATTTATCACAAAGTGATAGGAAGATTGATTATCAAACCATGTTGGACCTTATGTAGGTATGCCACTGTGCCTTGAGCATTTCTTCTTTCTAAAGCCTAGCTCTGAAAGCCCATTTGCCTCTGTTGTATCTATCGATATTCTATATCCTTGTTTTGTAGGCAGAATAATGGCCCCTAGAGAGCTCCACATTCTAATCCCTAGAAACTGTGATAATGTTACCTTCTGTGGCAAAAGGGACTTGGAAGATGCAATTAAGGATGAGAACCTTGAATTAGGGAGATTATCTTGGAATTTCCAGGTGGATCCACTCTAATCATATAAGTTCTTAATGGTAGAAAACCTTTCTGGGCTGTTGTTAGAGAGGTGACACCAGGAGGAAGGTCAGAGAGAAGCAACGTTTAGGGTTTTGAAGAGAGAGGAAAGGGCTATGGAAGATCAAACTAAGGAATGTAGACTATCAGACTCTAGAAGTTGAAAAAGGCAAGGGAAAAGGTTTTTCCTAGAAAGGAATGCAGACTTTCTGACATCCTGATTTTAATGTAGTGAGTGAGACCTATTACATTGTTTTAGGCCACTAAGATGGGAGTAATTTGACAGCATCAGTAGAAAACTAGCATACATTGGGTCCACATACACAACCCTAGTGTAAGCTAGATGATAGGAATGGCATGGGGAGGGGACAACTTTAAGGACTGCCACTTTCCTAGAATTCCACTGAAGACACTAACGTGAATAGCTTTCAAGACCCATTCTGGATACATCATTAACAAGGTATGTTGATCCCTTCTTTCTCAGAACCACTCTGTGTACAACATACCTTACATTTTGGGACTGTGTGTAAAACCTTTCCAAACAGAATTGCTCCGCCTGTATTGCCATCTTTACACATTCCTAAGAATCTCCAGATCATGTGGTTATCACCAGCTACTTAACCTGCTCAGTCAACCAGTACTTTCTCATTGCTGAACTCTTCGTAATTTAACTGATGGAGAGAACCTAACTTGTACCTTCTCTCTCTAACCTTAGGGAATTTAAGTCCCTATTACATCAATCTTTGCCTTTGTATCTTTGCAATAGAACTAAAAAGTGAATATATATTAATGTATGTATGTGCATGTATATGTGTGTCCACATGTGTTTATTTAATAGCAATTCAGATAGAACCTATTATTCATTTTCATAGACATTCACACATATACAGATGTAGCCTGAAACAAGTCCCGCTAAAAATAAAATTATTAACATTTGATAATTTTACATTTGATTTTTCTCTGTAGGCCCATTAGGTCTTGTGGTGTTGATGGGAATGAGTGAGTCTATAAGCTACTAACATTCTGAAAGTCTTTTGTTAGATAGGGTTTTACCTGTCAACCCATACTGAAATTATACCATGTATTCTGATCTTCAGTGCTTGTGTTTGGTTCATATTAAGACAAAAGTCCATTTGACTGATGGCTACTCTATCTTTTGCCCATTAAATAATTCACTGAACAAATATGTCTTTTTTTAAAAAAATTATATGCCACATATCATTAAAAGAGAATGTAGACACACATTTTTTTATCCTAATCAAAAGTATAGTAAAAGTAGCATGGTATGAAGTTGGGTCAATATATCTTTTAGCCAGTCTTTGATTTATCCAAACTTTTCATTATTTAAAATGTTTCCCCAGTCTCTCTGGTTTCCCCAGTCTCTCTGTCTCCTACTCTTGTTCCTACCTCTCTGTGATTCCTCCTCTACCGTCTTTGTTACACATGTCCTAAAACAAATAAAATATTTATATTGATAAAGCCCATCATTGTTTTAAATGAAAGCTAAACATTTTGGTAGTGGTAACACTGCATATAACCTAGAGAGAGTGTCTCTACACCACTTAGGGAGCTAGAAGATGATTTGCAGAAGGTGAGATGCAGACACACTCTTATAGAAGTTATTTTGGGGACAAAACTTGTACTATAATAAGATATTTGGAACATGTGAAAAGAAATTAGAAGGAGCCATTGCAGAGAGCAGATGGTAGTCCAGGGGGGTTTGTGACTTTTAAGATAAATACTTCTATGAGGCAAGCATCCAAAGTAACCATGCCCAATTTCTTCTAAATTGCACTCCAGAAACAGAAAAATACAGCAGTGATAACAGTCCAATGTTACTGAGAGACAATTCAGAAATTCTTTTCTATTCTAACTTGATTATGGTATGGATATAGAATAGAAAAGGGTAAAACATGGCCATTAAAATCTATTCTTCTCTGGTACATATGTTTATATTTTGTACATCATAATCCCACGGTACCAGCTGTATTAAGTTGTTTGCCATATATTCCAGTTAAATAAATTATGCTTTCTTGAGTGCTGACTACTCATGGATATGTTCTGACAACTTCGGGGTGAATTTACTCACTTCAGCGAACATAGTAATAAGCCAGACTCCCTATGCCATATTCTAGTGGAATTAAGATACCCAGTGCATGGCATCCCAAATCTCTGAAAGGAGCAAAATGTAGTCAACCAAATTCTGTTCTCTAATTAGGATATAACCTTAAAAAGTGAATATTTAGGGGGATCATTTTGTACACATGCACATAAAATCACTATGTGTGTATATCTACCCAAATATGTACATATATGATATATGTATATATATAATATACATCGACTATATATCCAAATATATATTTTTATATATAAAATAAAAATATTTGTATATTTACAAATATTTGTAATGACACAAGGCTTTATGGTTGCATGTTTAAGCTTTATTAAGGATTACAAACAGAGAAGGTAGATTCTAAAATTATTCCAGTGTTGGGGTTTTGATAGGCTTATGAGATAATGCATTTAGGGTTTATGAAATATTTTTCAGATGATCAAAACATCAAGTCTAGACCAATAATGGAAATAACCCAAGACAGATGTGATATAATGGTAGAAAATAAGAAGAAAAATGGCTTAGAAGTCTCAGTGAGGTTAAAGTAAAATTAGGAATGAAAGTAATAGGGTAGAGAAAGAGTAAATAGTAAGACAATCATTATGGTAGTTCAATATTTCAAAGATGGGATCATTTTAGTTAATGACAAGAATGCATGACCAAACTGAAGAGGATTTGAAGATCATTAGAGTTGAGGCCAAAGAATGATCAAGTCTCTGTATATTCATATGGGCTTGGAAATCCCTCAGAATTAAGAGAGTTGGGATAGATACATGGAATGAATTATGGTATATAAGTATTCAAAGAATATGGAGTGACCACAAGATTCATAAATATCAGGGAAAAGAAGGCACTGGTATTGCTCAATTAAATTCCAAGGAGCTATGATTTAAATGAGGGTTGAATAGTAATTTTAGCAAATAGGTTTGGAAAAAAAAGAAATTCTATATTTTCTGACTTGGAGGTATGTGCAGAGTGCAAGAATGGTTAAGTTTCATTGGAAGTATCTTCTGGAAAACGTGGGTGTTTCAGGGAGAGCCTAGTTTCAGTTAAGGACAACAAATAAATGAATTAAATATGGGCAAGGATTCCACAGCGTGTGGAATAAAAGAGGAGTACTAATGAGCAGTATGAGGATGGGAAGAGGGGAGAGGAAAATGTAGAGAAAGGTTTGTAGTTTGGGAGATTAACAGTTAGAAATGTAAAAGAAAAAGAAAAAAAAAAACACAACGACAACAACAAAAAACCGAACAACTGTGCTATTAGTTATCTTTCTGTTTTAAACGTAACACTGAAAAAGACTTTCAGTGTTGATGAAAATTGAGGATACAGGTACCACCAGACTCACTGCTGGCAACTGGGTCTGGATTGCAGGTGTGGTAGGGCAAAGCTGTAACAGATCTTGGGTGGTTAAAGCTTCTGTCTATAGGCACTGAAGCTGTTGTTGGAACAGATGTCGAGTAGCTGGAGAGGCAGCAAGGAAAGTACAGTAATAGCTCCAGGTGTGAGAAACCTTCTATGTTTCACTACATGTACATACACTTCACAAATAAGCACAGGAATATACTTTTATTTATACATTAACTTTGAATTGCCTTATACCTCATTAAATGTACATTTACACTATTTTAGTTATCTGATTTTCACACTAGAAAGGTAGAAAATGTTGTAATGTCTCAGGGGCTGTGTACAGTGGTTAACAAAAATAAATATTGGGAAAGTGAAAATGTATACTGGCAGTTTAATCCATATCACATAAAATGCCTGATTTGCTTGAACTTATTTTTCTGCTGAATGGAATATTCTGGTTTTTATTTTAGCTTTAGTATATAACCAACAAACTTCTAAAGAGATTAATATTCACTGCACAAGGAATTTTACAGCCTCTTTCAAATGGGGAACTGACCTGCCCTGACTTTTTAATAGGGCATTGTGATAATTGGTAGAGTGGTGTGGTGGCAGGTTTACCCAGCTGGTCACCTGCACAGAGAACAGCTTTCCTATTAAAGTGAATCCATCCATGAAGGACCTTTGAATGTGCTGCTTCTGCAGAGTGGGTGCTCTGCTGATGCATTCTGCTTAAACCCCAAATGAAGAAACGCTTGGGTTATTTTTGATTCAAAGCAAGCAAGAGGGTGATAAGCAACTGCCTGTTCAATTGGAGCATATGCTCACTGAGTTCTAATTCTCTTTTTGCTTTGGGACCAGATGCTGCATCCTAGCAATTCCCAAACCTGGCTAATCTTCAGAATCATCCAGGGGGCTTTTAAAAATATCAGTATCAGAAATTTCAGTTTATTGTATCTTGGCTGGAGAATAGAAATCTGCATTTAAAATAAGCTCTAGATAAATATTTTAGGTTTGGAGATCACTGCTCTATAACAGTAGTTCAAATCTTGGTATGGGATGGAGTGGAAAAGGAAACTCTGCTTGTCATTCAATTACATCCCCCATTCCCAGGTTCTCTATTCCCAAATGGAAATCATTGCAACTGGCTACTTATCAGACATTGATATTTATCTACCTGCTGGGTATGCTTTGGGTAGCATTGTTTACAAAAAGTATCAAAGATTAAATCGTAAAATGTTTGACTCTTTGACAAGATACATAACTGGGGCCACTGCGTCCCCTGCCACATACACCCTTCCTGAGTTAACTTGCTCTCAAGTCACATGCACTGGGCTTAAAGTTCACTTCTCATTGGGAAATAAATCTAAATACTTTAAGCTAATGATACTCTAAAAGTAGAATAGGGGGTAAAAATCAGACCAGCTATTCACCAGCTGTCTGTTAGGGCAATATTTAGGTATGGAATGTCTGGGGCTACATTTAGAAGGTTCTTCAAGAAAATCAAGAGTATGCTGGGCTAGGAGAAGAAGCATAAGTTGGAATATGGGGAGAAAGGTTTTGGAACAAAGATACAGAATGAAGTGGCTGGGCAATAATTGGTAATAGATATACCAAGGGTGAGAGAATAGGATGACCAGAACGAACCAGGATACCACAGAGTGAGGACATTTCAAGAACTAATACTGCTTGCACATATAGAAGAGATATTTTTATATACTGCTTGGTGGATTTCTTGGACTAGATGGAGGACTCATGAATGACTGGAGAGTGCGTTACAGATGGTGAAGAATCCTGCCATATATCCCAATCATGTATTTCACCACTCATTCCTTTCTGCATAAAATGGTCACATAAAAATATTAAGTATCCTCTATAATGGATTTCTGTTGTTTTTATCTGCTCAGCATTGATCACCCTCCATTTAGTAATTGCATTCTGATCCCTGAGTAATTACCCCTTTCCTGGAGACATTTTACTCTAATGGTAACAGTGATGGGTATGTTATCAGTTAGACCCAATGAGATTTGTTCCTGGGCCAGTTGTTGAAATATTTATGAGGAACATCCATGCTTTCCACTGGAGCTTCTGGGAGGATTGAGTAGAAGCCTGCAGTGTCTGGCAGCCATCTTGCTAGGACAAATGCCTGCCAAGAAAGGGAGCCACCCTCAGGAAAATAGGACCAGTAAGTTTAGGTCATAAATCCAGCCATTCCTCAAGGTAATTTTTTTTTTCCTCAAAGTAATATTAACTGAAATTTTCAGATAAGTGAGGCTAAAACTCCTCTCTTTCTTGTCAAGTCCATTTGAATCAGGTTTCCTAGTGCTTTCTTTCTTTTTTTTTTTTAAGATTTTATTTATTTATTCATGAGAGACAGAGAGAGGCAGAGACACAGGCAGAGGGAGAAGCAGGCTCCATGCAGGGTACATTACATGGGACTCGATCCTGGGTCTCCAAGATCAGGCCCTGGGCTGAAGGCGGTGCTAAACCACTGAGCCACCCAGGCTGTCCTTTCTAGTGCTTTCAAATAAAGAGTCATAATTAATATTTTCTGAAGGAGAAAGTTAGTTATTTGTTGAAAGTTACGCTGCCTACAGTTCAAATTTAGTGTGTAAAAAAAGTAGCCTTTAGAAAAAAAAAGCTGATAATAATCATTTGTTGAAAGAGTGGAACCAAGTAAAGCTATTTAAAATAGTTGTGAGAGATAGTTCCAAAATATGCTTAAAAATTTCAAAGTAGCAAGGGAACAGAGGGGAAGAGTGGGAAGAGGGGAAGAGGATAGAGAAAGAGAGAGTCTTACAGAAACTTGGAATTGACTGATAAGGAAAAACTAAAAACACATATAGAAATTTGAAACCATGAAGCCTAAGGGATGACTTATTCTTCTACAATTTAATGGCTATTTCTTTCAGTTCTTGCCTCTCATATTTAGAGACAGAGTCATATATATGTATATGAGATTCTTTTTTTTTTTATATGAGATTCTTTAAGTAGTAACTGGCTATCAGCTAAAATAGACAATTAGATGAGAAAAATGAAAACGTTGTGGGAGTACTGGTAAGTAGCAGATTGTTGAAAATTATTGTTGAAATAGCACAGAAACTTTTATTCATGTTATTATTAATCTGGTAATAGTTGCTTTAATTCTTCTTCAAATCCAGGGTTAAGCTTCATGGTATCACTAAATGAAAGAATTTCTGGGATAGTTCAAACCTGGAGAATATTTACACAAGGCCAAGATAACACAGTGGGAAGGAGAGATGGGCTGGTGGATGATAAGGTGTGGGGCTCGGTTAAATTCAGTTAATCCGTTCTTCCTACTTGAGCTATAGCTAAATTAATAACTTGTAACAGGGTCTCGGCTTGAGGCCATACCATCTTCATTTCCAGGTATTTGTACATGTCTGGAGAATTGGTAAAAAGCCTGAAAGATGCTTATCAATATGCAAGACTGATAACCCACTTACAAGCTAATTCATCGTAAAGTATGACTCTATGAGCATAGTGATTTGGGAGAAGGGTGGTTTTGAGTCAACTTTGGTGAAGTCACTAGGTCTACTCTTCACTCTCTGACCATGGCTCTATATAAGAACATAGGAATGCACGTTTAAGCTAGAAAATCTGTTATACAAATGTGTTAATAAAAGAGTAAGCTGCAAGCAGCACAGCTTTAGTATCTTTGTCAAGCAGTATAACAGAGAGGAGAGAGGCAATCACACCCACTTCACCACAACCTATAAAGCACCAGGCAGTTAGTGGTGTAAGGAGTACAGTGCTTCTGTGGCAGGTATGCGCCATATGTGTCAGGGAATAACAATGGCATCAAGCAGAGACATCCTTACATGGCCCAGAAGGGGGAACTCAGCAGCAGTAGTTGTGGTTAGCAAATTTAGAGTAACTTACTTGAAGAGACATCTATGTCCAGAGTAGTGGTGGTGCTTAGTGGGCATGACTAAACCCTAGCAGGAGACAAAGCAGTGTCCATCACGGACACCCATATTGGAGAGGAATGGCAGGACATAGTGGGAGTGGAGGTAGTGTCCAGTATACGGACTGGAACCCAACTGCTACCACAGTGATGCTCACATTGTGAGAGTGTGAAGGGAAGAGTGGAACCCAGTGATCTTGATGCGGCCAGAAGAAGAACCAATGATGTCTAGGGAATGTCACATGGTAGGTGATAGAGCCATTTGTGATTCCCTGATTGGTCAGTTGGTTTTCTGAGTGTCGGGATCCTGCCTTCCAATGTAGGCATAAAAGGCAGTGAAACATGGCTTATGGGTAGAAATAGAAAACATGCTCACACATGCACATACACACTAATATTTATAGGGTCAATTTCTATCTGCTTCTAATCTGCTGTCCCAACACAAAGTAAATTTTCGTTTCTATGAGTATTGAGAGGCAAAATACCTCCCTTCCATAAAAATTAAGAGCTGGTTTTAAAATCATTTAGACAACAGTTGTCAGCAATATGGGCATCAGGCGTCAGCAACATAGGCTCTAGAAACACTGAAAGAGCTGTTCCTTTCATTCCCTATTTTCCTAGAGCAATGAATTCCCATAATGCCATTTTGACATTGTAGAGACAAGTCTATTAAAATATGAATTTATGGTTACTTTGTCTCTTATGTTGGTCCATTTAGCATAATAGTTGCAATTGACCTAAATAGCAGAAAGTACATTTTATTCTAAGTGTTTGAAATTAAAATAGATTGAATGATTTTCTTGTATATATCATTGTTGAAGTTTTTGTTACACTCTGAATTAATACAAATAGCAGTAATAACACAACTGGATGCACCTGGCATGTATTATTGGATTTATCCCAAGCTTTTTTTTTTTTCTCCCCATAATTGGGCATTTCTATCCATGTAACTGAAACTCAGTAATATTTTTAATGTTTTAAGATTAGAATGCTTTAAAAATCAAACTTGCAGAAATATAATCAATAATGAAAGAAAGGCAAGAGGTTGTGGCAGCCTGTAAAGTAAGAATTTACCACCTTTTTGAAATGTGTTTTGGCAACGTATATTAAAAGTCATAAAATGTGCATATCCTTTGATCCAACAATTCCCCTTCTAAGATTTATTCGAAAGATAAAATTAAAGACATACATAAAGATGTAGGTAAATTCTGTTCATAACAACATTATATGTCTAGCAAAGAAGTAGAAATAACTTAAATATAATAGGGATTTGGAATTATAAAATACTGTATATCCAAACACTAAAGGATTAGGTACATTTGAAATTAACTTCTTATATATTTCTATTTTACAGTGAAATGTAAAAATGGAAAACCACATGAAATATGTATAGCTTACTGAGTGATTTTAAGCTGACTGCCTCTGTAAACAGCCACATTCTGCATGTGCCCCATCTCAATCACAACCCCTCCAGCTCCATAAATAACCACTATTCTGACTTAGTCACTTCTTTATATCTCTATCGGTCTTATCCCTGGAATGTTCATTTCCAGACACTATAGCTCAGTCTTGATGCTTAAAACATACAAAATTACAAAGGATTTTGATATGCTTTATACGTCTCTTATAATTTATAGGTTTTCTTTGTGTCTCGTGTTTCTTTGTTTTCCTTGCAGTGTAAATGGTGAAGACCCTGAGAACATTTTGACCCGTAGAGTTTTCTGGTCTGGATTTTGTAGGTTGCATATTCTTGGTACACTTTAATTTGTTCCTCTATCCTCTGTATTTCCTGCACACTGTTGGTTGGATCCAGAGGCCTTTTAAAATTCCTGTCTGATTCCTTCTGCAACTCTATCAGGAGTGGTGTATTCATTCATTAATACGTGAATATTATGTAATATCAAATCTTTTCATATTTTATGATGCTTGCAGCTGCTGTGGACCATCTTTAGATCTATTAAGTATTCAGGGTTGTAAATTAGTCATATTCTAATTCTATTAATTCTTTTAAAATTTATTAAATGGAAAAACCATTATAAAGACATGACTTACCATATCTACTATTTATTTGGTAACCAAGTGATACTATTTCTAGAATTCTAATAACAGGCAGGATTGTTTCCCTGTATTTGTCAGTTTTCAAGATTACTTTATATTCTCCTTTACACCTTTATTCAGTCCTAGTTCTAAAAGGAACTCAGTCCTTATGTCAATGTCTCTAGTGATTTTGGTTATTTGAAACTCTTTCTCTAGTAGATTGCTCAGGAAGCCCTCATAAGAAAAATAATCTACTGTTCTTGTATGTTGATAACTTTGTATACTTTTTTTTTAAAGATTTTATTTATTTATGCATGAGAAACACACAGAGAGAGAGAGGCAGAGACACAGGCAGAGGGAGAAGGCTCCATGCAGGGAGCCCAATGCGTAACTCGATCCCAGGGTTCCAGGATCATGACCGAAGCCGAAGACAGGTGCTAAACTTCTGAGCAACCCAGAGAGCCCCAATAACTTTGTATGCTTTATAGAAAGTTAGTTTTTTGGATATAAATTCTTGGCTCATATTTTCTTTCCTTGAGCCTCTTAAATATGTTTCTGCATTTTTCTGACATAAAACATTATGTTGAAAATCAGATCATTTAAATTTTTATTCCAATATGTCATATACTGGTTTTCCCTAGATGCCCAAGGAATTTTTTGTTTCTTTTTTCCCTAAGACTAAGAATTTTACTCGAATAGATCCCATTGTGCATCATTCTGGACTGATACTCCAAAACTCCAGGTATACTCATCAAATCATTTTCTTTTCTTTTCTTTTCTTTTTATTTTTAAGATATTATTTATTATTCATGAGAAACACAGAGAGAGAGAGAGGCAGAGGCATAGGCAGAGGGAGAAGCAGGCTCCATGCAGGGAGCCTGATGTGAGACTCGATCCTACCACCCCAGGATCATGCCCTGAGCTGAAGGCAGACGCTCAACTGCTGAGCAACCCTGGCATCCCTATTTTTTTTTTTTTTTTTTTAGAAATTGTTCTGAAATTATAGTTTTTAGTATTTGCTATTTCTTTGCATGAAATTGATTTTTTTAAATTGATTTTCTTATTTAAGGACTCCTATCTCTTTCTGTCAAACCACTTCTATCTCTTTTTTCTTTTGATTTAAAATATGCCTTCTTTTTTACTTTTGTTTTTCTTGAATCAAAAGGATATTTATTCAGTGCTGTGTTTCTTCTTGTTTGAATTCATTTTCTGAATTTTTTTCTTTTCTAATTCTATCCCAAATTCTGAACATTTCTGAGATTTTCCAATTCCTATTTCTGTTGCATCTTTTGTATTATTTTCTTAATTCAATGAAAGAGAAGGTAAGTTTTTTTTTTTTAATATATTTTATTTATTCACTCATGAGAGACACACACAGAGAGAAGCAGAGACATGGGCAGAGGGAGAAGCAGGGTCCGTGCAGGGAGCCCAATGTGGGACTCAATCTCTGGTCCAGAGATCATGCCCTGAGCCAAAGGCAGATGCTCAACCGCTGAGCCACCCAGGTGTCCCGAGAAGGTAAGTTTTAATCTACTTTGTAGTCACGTCTCTTTTGTCTGTAGGGATGTTATTCTGATCCTTACTTTCTTTTTTCCTACATTAATTTTGCATGGGATTTGGCTTTGATGCTTTTTCTCTTGTTAATTTTTATGTAAATTTAGGTTTTTAAACTTAATTTTTATGCAAATTTAGTTTTTTTGAACATTACACTGAGGTTCAGGGTAATGTTTTTAACTTCACAGATCTTCCTTTTCTCTTGTTTTTGTGTAGTGTTCCAAACTGTAAATTTTGTTATTTTTCCACTCAATTCTAATTCTACTCCCACCACTTTCTCCGCAGTGTGAGCCTCGCCATGGGAGGGAGCCTGGGAAGAGGGACAGGTGCTATCTCTGGGTTATGGGATTAATGTGCCTCCTGTTTCAATCTCTCTCCATGTCTCTTTCATTTTGCCTACAATATATTTTTACAGAACTTTAATTTTAAATGCAAGTGTAGGGAGAGTAATTTTGGAGAAATTGCCCATCTTTCAGCTTCAGTAGATTCACTCCTTCATTCATAAAACAGATATTAACCAAACCCCTACTCCATTCTGGTCACTTGGACTTGACCTATAAGCCAAACACCTATGGCTCTTAAGGATCTATCACAAGCTGACAGATAGGAGCAAAGTTCTTCACAATGCTATCTATTAGGTCTACACAGTCAGGACCCACTCCAACAGAGTGTTGTCTGACTGGTAAGCTTGAGTTGTTTTCACATATGAAGATCACTGTTCCTTTTATTTATCTATTTTTCTTAAAGTCCCTTCTGGCACATATTACTCAGTATCCTTTGATGATTTTTTCCTCATTTCAGGCTCTTCTGAAATAGCTTCCCTCACTGTTATCTTCACTTTTCAGGTTCTCTTGATATTTCTTATTTGACTTTGGATTTAACTCCTTAAAGTTATTTGGGAAATAATTTCCATAGAAGCAGATTACCTAAAGAAAGTTTTTTTTCATTTTTCTATAAGAAAAGTTTATAATTTTTGTAGTGGTCTTAAATTCCAGTATTATACCTCATTTTTTAACTGTTCTTTTTAATAGCTCCCTGTACTATTTGTCTGGAATCCCAATTTTTGGTCAGTTGATTGATTCTGTAATAACCTGGAGAAATTCTATGCTTTAATGTATATTTCCCAGAGATTTAATTTATTCTTCAAAATAAAACATAAAATAGTAGTTTCTGTTTAAAAAATCAGATGTAGAGTTTATCTGAGTAATTATAAAATAGTTCATGAAACAAAGATGATCTTGTAAAACCAACATAAGGCCATAAATTTTCCTTTATGATGAAAGTTCTTTTTCACAGATGAAAAGAGACAGACTGACAACAATGATAAATCACTTTATCCACTTTATGTCTTGACTTTAAAACTGATGAAAGATGAAAACAAACTTGGGTGTGGAAGATGCTCTTCTAGTTTATGCTTTAAGAAATGAGAGATGGTTTTATGAACCAAATAACATTTAACCTGGAAAAATACACAGTGTGCTAGAGTCCTTTAGGAATGATTTGGAAGGAAGTGATGAGACAGCTATTAATAGCTAGGTATTGTAGAACTAATGTTTAGTTATTCATAGTAATATTGAGATCACAGATTCTAAAACTTAAAACGTTATTAATTTTCTATACAAAGAGTTAAATGATCTTTTTGCAAACCTTGTATATCTAAAAACTATTTCTTTTGTCACACCTATGTAATGAATGCAAGCTTCTGGCCTAAAGCACCCATTTTTTCCCCTGACTAATCCTGAAACCAAGGAACATATTCTACAACTTATTTAAAATGTTTCTTTCTCTAGCCAAACTCAAGCTCACAGAATGCATTTTTCTATGTTTTCTTACATTAGGCCATCTACTTCTGAGACTAAATAGAGTACTTGCCTTGTATCTTGTCCCTAGGACCTATTTAAGTACCTCTAACATATAACTCTATCTTAACTGCAGTAAATGAAGTTTTCTCTGTCCTCGGTTATTTTCTTGTGGTCTCATCTTAGAGCCATCATTATCACGAACTTATTTCTCTACCAATTGCCGTTATGCTAGGCATACTCATAAAATCTAAAATGAAAATCTAAATCTGAGATAAAATAAAATAATCTAAAGAAACTCAACAGGAAGAAAAAATATTGTTGAATCTAGAAAAAAAATGGATAAAGACTTAGACACTTCACCAAAAGAGGCTATGCCGACGGCAACTTAGTACATGAGAGATTTCACTATGATCAGCCTTTAGGGAAATGCAAATTAAAACTATACCATGATGGGATCCCTGGGTGGCGCAGCGGTTTGGCGCCTGCCTTTGGCCCAGGGCGCGATCCTGGAGACTCGGGATCGAATCCCACATCAGGCTCCTGGTGCATGGAGCCTGCTTCTCCCTCTGCCTATGTCTCTGCCTCTCTCTCTCTCTCTCGCTCTGTGACTATCATAAATAAATAGAAATTAAAAAAAAAACTATACCATGATGAGACATATCTGTTAAAGTGGCTAAAATTAAAAGCACGACAATGCCAAGTTCTAGCAAGTTTGTAGAGCAAACATAAGTCTCATGCATTGTTGGTGAATATGCAAAATAGTACAGGTACTCTAGAAAGCAATTTGGGATTTTTGTATAAAATTAAACACATACTTGGCATATGTTTTACAAACCTTAATCCTAAGTATTTACTCTAGAAAAATAAAAACTCATGGTCACACAAAAAATCCACACACAAATGTTTATAGCAGCTCCATTAATGATTTTCAAAATTGGAAACAATTCCAATGTGCATCAATTGGTAAATGATAAGCAGTGGCACACCTATGCAATACTACTCAGTAATAAAAAGAAATGAAACATTGACACATAAAACAATTTGGGTGAATTTCAAAGACATTAATCTATGTGAGAGAAACCAGTCTCGAAGAGGTGGATGCTATATGATTTGATTTATATAACATTCTGAAAAGAGAAAATTATAGTAACAGAGGACAGATTGGTGGTTGCCAGGGTTGGGAAGTTGCTGTGACTACAAAGGGATAGCATGGGAGCTTTTTGGCTTTTGGAATTGTTCTGTATCCTGAATGTAGTGGTAGTTACATGAATCTATACATATATTAAAATTCACAGAACTGTACATAAAAAGTATATTTAATTATGTGATAATTTTAAAAATAAAGAATAAAACATAAACCTTTATATCTTAAGATCTTTGGGTCAACTATTTCCTTTGAATAAGTACGAAACTTCCTAAAAGTGTCTGTAGCAATTTCCAAGGGTGACTTTATACTGGGAAAAGGGAGACAACTAGGCCTTTTGGGGATTGTTGGATGTCAACTCATAATATACTCTTATTATTAGAGATCCTTAAGTCCTCTATGCTTCATGAGTCATAACAGGACTACATGCAGGTCAGAGTATAGATAGTTTCTTTGAGTTCCAATTGTGTCTCCCAGGGTTGTGTCGGACAAAGGACCACACTGTATTTACTTCTCTAGTCTCAAAATTTATGATAATATGTGTATATATATATTATGTAAATGTATATATGTATATGTGTATATATGTATATATGTATATGTATATATATATACTATGTGTGCATATATATACACACACACACACACATAGTAACAACAGAATTCATACATTGATTCCTGACTGATGGAGCAAGGACTTTTGCTCCACAAAGTTATTATCTTGATTGATCATACATAACAAGGGCAATCTCCTTGGGATCATTCAACTCCAATTTTCATTTCCTCAGCCACACAAGACAGCCACAATCTCCAGTGCTTTGCTTTCTCTTGGTCTCTATGCTATTGTCTCTAGCTGGTATATGGCCTGTTGGAAAACTGTTAGAGAAAGTCAGTCAATACCTTAATATGTTTCCTTTCTTATTTTCTGGATCTTGGATCATCAGGTCTTCAAATTATAGATGGTTGTTCTCCAATGCAATGCCTCCAAAGAGCTGTTTTGCTGATGGTAGTGGTGCTATTTAATTTTAATTAAAAAAAACCAACTCTTGTAACTATTCCTGGAAGGCTGGGTGAGGTATTTTTAATTGCCAATAAACTTACTTTTTGTTACAAAAGAAAGTAGTAGTGCATCTGTTCTCATCTGTTGATTAGCAGAAGTTGCTATAGGAGTATCACACAGACGCCCTAAATCCACTGAGCATTGGCCAGGTTGCTTCCCCACACTGTGACTGCCATTTTACCAGCTCTGTGGACCCTTCTGGCTCTTACCAAAATTTGCCTGCAGGCTGCCAGTTTTGAGTGGGCCAGAGCAAGAAAAATCTTACAGCAGGTCCAGGCCGTGCTACGAGCTGCCCTGTCATTTGGGTCCTTCTGACTCAGTGCACCCAAATATATTGGAAAGATCTGTGGCAAACAGAGATGCTGCATGGAGGCCCTGGCAATCACTAGTAAGATCCCTAGGGTTTTGGAATAAGTCATGACATTTTCTGAGGACAACATATTCTCCATTTGAAAGCAGCTTCTGTGGATGGGACCTCTAAAGATTGAACTCATGGTTGTTGGACACCAAATAACAATTTGAGTCAAACTAATTATCATGAAATATGTCTTACTAGTTCATTGAACCATACAGTTTGCTTGCACTAGAGTGTGTTTCTGCATTTCATTGTAAAATAGAAATACTTTATGAATCAGTGGCAAGTCCAAAAGGTTCCAGGAAATGGCACAAGCAGATGTACATGGTCCCGTTGCCGTACTGCCTCTCTCTCAACCCACATTTTATGAGGAATTCATTATTAGATTGCAATGGGTAGGAAAAAATGATGGATTTGTATGCTTTACAAACACCTGCCAGCAGTGAATGGTCGCTACTTTACATCCATGCTCAAGAATTGTTCCAAAAGAGCTGATACCCAGCAAGATATCTCTGGATATTACGTTTCGTTGTCTAGGTCATGTGGGAAGTGCTATTGCCTGAGTTATGGATTATCCTGCTTCATGAGCAATTGCTAATGGTTTGGTTGTAAAGGTAGAAAGGTAGGAAAATTGATGACAAGGGCATTTCAAGAAGTGTGTGAATGAACCTCTTGGATTAAGTATTTGTATGACTAAATATCATAAATACCATAAATACAGGGATCCCTGGGTGGCTCAGCGGTTTAGCGCCTGCCTTTGGCCCAGGGTGCGATCCTGGAGACCGGGGATCGAATCCCACGTCAGGCTCCCAGTGCATGAAGCCTGCTTCTCCCTCTGCCTGTGTCTCTGCCTCTCTCTCTCTCTCTGTTTGACTATCATAAATAAAAAAAAATACCATAAATACATAAATACTACCAGAGTGCATTTATTATTAGGCGAAATTCTAAATAATATGATAGATTGTTCTTGGATGTCATCTTCCTCCCCCACCTCAGCCTTCTGATCCCTCCTCAATGAATCTAGATACAAAGTGGCCCTAGTCTCAGAGATTAAGGCTCTAGCAGTTGCTGCAGGTCCCCAGCCAATATGCCCTGGACTCTACCTTTTCAATGGGTTTAGATGCATTTACACTGCCGACATCTGTACCTCTGCTCAAACATTTTTTTCTGGCCTTTCTTTTCACATATCAGACCAAAATTTCCTGGGAATTAGTACCACTAGGAATATACTGCAATCAATTACTAAGGGAATTGATGTATAAATACCTCAGTTCCAATACATTAAATTGATTGGTTTTGAGATATGTGATTTATACTTTTTTGTCAGTTTCCCCTTGAATTAAATCAGGCTTGCTCATTGTTGTAACTGGCTTAATAACTTGACCCTCATTGGCTCTTTTTTTCCCCCTCCCTTTATCACTTCACCATTCCACTGCTTTTTTTTTTTTTTTTTTTTTTTTTTTTCCTGCATCTCCTAAATAAACCATGGGAATTACAACCATTTTATCAGCATCTGTTTCCAGGGGAACTAAAGCAGTTTTGGCTGCTTCTACTACTGAGTGTCCAGATTTCTACTAACAGAGGCTGAGGCTAAATCTACCACGTGTCACCATTTCCTGTGGATGCCAGTGAGTTCCCCCATAAATGATAATTATATTAGACACTGTCCATCATGGAAAGGATGATGATGTTACACAGAGTAGAAGCATATTCCTAGTATGTATTAGCTATCTAAACATAAAGCTCTGTGCTGGCACCATATTTAGGACTTTACAGAGTTGTGTTATCCATTGACATGGTGTCTCATACAATAATGCAGACTAAAGGCATACCCTAGAATTATAGAAATGGCTCACAACTGTAGAATTCATTAGTCTTACTCTGTGTTCCATTAATAAGAAGATATTAGATTGATTTTAGGATGGAATGGGTTGTTTAAAGTTTAATTATGGCATCAGCTAGGAGATAATATCATAAGAGAAATGGATACTATCTTAAAAGGCTCAGTAATGTCAGTGACCATTTACCTCTCAGAACACACCTATTGGGAACCAAATGGTGCAAATATGTGTAATCACTCTAAACGTAGTGCTTAATAACCCACTTCAAGGTTTTTGCTACCTGCCTCAACACCTTTAGACATTGGTCAGTATAATAGTCCTTATGTCCAAAGGAGGGACTGGTGGACATAGCCATGGTTCTACTTAACCAGAGGCTAGGAATACCACCTGCCATTTTGGGGTCCTCATTTTTTTTGGAACTAATGGTAAAATGAGTCAGTGTAATTGATTCCAATTCCAATTACCAACTGGAAATGTGGTTTTTAACATACAATGGAGGTAAGGAAAACTATTTCTAACATACAGAGGATTCACTGAGACGCCTTTTAGTATTCTCTTGCCTGGTTTCCCTGATCGGTGGAAAACCAGTGTGAGGGTACTGGGAGAGATGAACAATTATCTGGAATGGGGAGTAGAAATAATAGTTATGATTAACTTCATCTTAATCATCAGCTACAGAAGCAGTGGCTAAAAAGCATCTGCTTTATGCTGATTGTGTTTCTTCCCTCTACATACTTTTCCTGCATTACCTTGTATAAAGAGCATTGCTGGCAGCTAATATTTTTTGGCTTCAGATGGGAATCTGGCCAAATTGAAATGATCTCACAACAATGGAGTAGCTCATGGGAATTTTTGTACCTTCTATTTTGAGAACATAAAATTCTGTTTGAAATAAGGACAATAAATTAATCGTAGAGGCAAATATAGTAATGACCACTGTCACTTTGCTTAAATTGCTCACATACTGGTAATTGATTTTTAAAAACTCTTTTCATATACCCAGTTTGAGAGTGCATCTGTTTCCTGCTTCAACTGTATTAGATACACTGTTTGAAATCATACTTTCAGAGGAAGAATATGTGTATACTGTACAAAATGTTAAACACTTATTGGGTGGTTTAGATGGATAAAATACTGTTCATTGTACTAGTATAATATTTTTCAAAAGTTTATTTTTATAAGTTATTGTCATTCACAGCTTTAACCCCTCCTTTCTATAGATGATTTTTTATTGAGTTCTATCAAAATTGAGATTGTTTTATTTTTATATGGGTTCCTTCTGTGTCTTTTATCTTCTGCTAGATTGCAGATAAATTAAGGACAGATTTTAAGTTTCATTTGGATATTAATAATGCATGTAATTCAGGATTATATACCTGCTAAGCACTAAATAAACATTTATGGCATAAATTGCCTTATCCTCAAAATATGAAAAGTAGAATGGGGCATATCAGGAGGAACAAACCTTGGGCTAATGAGCTTGACGGTTCCACCTTTCAATGTAGAATGCCTTGGTTTTGAGTAATAGAACCATCTGGGAACAACCCATTGTTCAGAAACACTGACACACTGACATGGAGTATCTTTGTCAAGTGATGTGAACATTTACAGCCTCTAGTAGACAGGAAGAAGTCTGAAAAATGATGACTGTATTTTACTCATAAAGCTTATT
The DNA here is from genome assembly GCF_048164855.1 of Canis lupus baileyi. Lineage (NCBI taxonomy): Eukaryota > Metazoa > Chordata > Mammalia > Carnivora > Canidae > Canis > Canis lupus. The sequence goes on from NC_132847.1 coordinate 60,501,679, forward strand.
TATATATTCAAAGGAAGGATGAAGAATAGGGGGAACTTTGCATGGTTTGATGAGTTTCTTTATATAGTTATGTCGTTTTCTTCCAGGCCCTGGAGAATGATAAATACACCCAAGGAGAATGAACTGCCACAAGCCCCTTCAAGCTTGATTCTGTTTCATTTTGACATAATCCCAACTAGGCTTTAGACTCTTCTTTATTTTCTGGAGGTACATACTAAAGTGGTATTATACTTTTCCTGTCCCTGAGCTAGAATCAACTATGCTCCAAGGACTTCTTTAGTTGGAAATAGTGCTACTTGGATATCAATGTCTCTACATTGCCTTTCAGTGGGAAAAAATTTGTATATAGGAATACAATTATACTCATGAATTTATAATACCTCCAGTTCAAATACAGAATTATAGATTTCTCCTCATCTTACATTTCTTACTGAGAGCTCATTCTCCCTCAGTGAAAACTCAGGGCCCAACTTTATCAATACATTTACTTATTTGTTCAATACTATGATACTGATAAAACAACTACCAAATTACTATAGCAATACCACTACCCACAGAAAACTTTGAATTAAAGTCTCAGGATTCTTTGAGTTATTTTTACCCTTAGAATACATTCTAAGTAGGGTGTACAGTCAGAGTAAATATGTGTGTGTTACTATGTTGTAGTAGCTACTTACTAACTTACTATTGTTGTGCTATCAGTTTGATAAGCTTATTTATTTGTATTTGTATTCTAAAATATTTTAGATTTGTTCTTTTAATTATTTTTACTTAGTTTTTGAAATTTGTGAGATATTAACATGTTTTCAAAAGTCAAAACTGTATGCAAGATATACCGAGAGAAGTCTCACCCTTACTCTTTATTCCGGACCCCTTCCCCACTCATTCCCTGCAGGTGATCATTGCTCTAAGTTTTCAATCCTTTTAATGTTTCTTTTAGTTAAAAGAAATCAATGAAGAGGCAAATATAACTTTCCCGTTTTTAAAAAACCGGAGATATAATTGACATTTAAGATTATATTAGTTTCAGATGTACCACACAGTTGCTACTTATATAAAAGTTAGCATATTACTTACTGCTTTCAGAATCTAGACTGCATTAGTATTTATGAGCCCTTTTTATTTTTAATACTCTTCAAATGTGATTCTTTCTCCTCCACAAATTACCTTGTGCCTCTGTTGATTTTATTTCTACTTGTTACTTTTTCATTCACTTCTATTCTTCACCAGGAGATGTTGTGATTGGATTTCCTGCATCTACTGGGGTAAAAACGTATAGTTTCTTCTTCAATCTTTCAATTCATTGAAAGCATTAATACATGTTATAATGTGAAAATTTCCCTAGATTCTTGAGACAAATAACATTTGGTCATAGTAATCTAAAAATATTTTCTGAATTGTTAGTATTGTAAACATTCAGAAATGAAATCCGTCTGTTTGTTTTTGTACTGTCTCATTTGGTTATGAAATCAAGGCAACATTACCCCCATAAAATCAGTTTGGGCACATTCTGCTTTATATTCTCCGGAATATTTAGAATAACAAATAGTTACCTGTCACTTGGAGATTTGGTAAGATTTATGTCTAAATTAGTGGAATAGGTGTTTTTCACGTGAGAAGATTTTTGTTTTCTTTTTAAAATGCTGTAATCATTACAGGTTAATTCATATTTCTTATTTATTTTAGGTAATTAAAATTTTATATAAATTTTTTATCTGATTGCAAGCTTATTAGATTACTGTTTAAATACTACTGTCATACAAAAATTACCTACTATCTTTATAGTTAGGTTCTCTCTTTTTAATTGTGGCATCCTTATTTCTGCTTAATCTACTAATGTTTGTCTATTTCATTCAATATTTTAAAATAATTTTCCTATTTTTCCTTTGTTTTCTATTTCATTAGTTGCTGCTATCATCTACATTGTTTCTACTCTCTTTTTCCTTGAGTGGCTTACCTGTTGTTATTTTTCTAACTTTCTGACTGAACAACTCATTTATTTCTAATATTTGTTTCTAATATTGAACTCTTAGGTTACTGGTTTCTCTTTAACTTCCCATTTTATTTGCATCCTCAAGTTATGCTATGTATCGGTTATATTATTGTTTAGTTCTTTGAAAAAAGATTTTATTTATTTATTTATTTGACAGAGAGAGTGAGAGAGAGAGCACAAGCAAGGGGAGCAGCAGGCAGAGGGAAAGGGAGAAGCAGCCTCCCCATGCAGGGAGCTGGATACGGGACTAAATCCCAGGACCCTGGGATCATGACCTGAACTGAAGGCAGATGCTTAACCAACTGAGCCACCCAGATGCCCCTACTATTATTTAGTTGTAAAGATTATTAAGTTTCCATTATAATTTCTCTTCTGATTCTTGAATTACTTATGGGTGTCTATGTGTTACCTTTTCCCATTTTTTTTTGTTCTTGATTTGTAATTTCATTGCCTTAGAAAAGGTCAAAGGAAAGGTCAAAGAAAGTATTCTATAATATCAGCTCCCACCCCCTAATTCTGGTTTTCTGTTCATTTTTATTTGGTGATTTCCTTTATTTCAAGATTAGCTTTGTATTAACAATTAATTACATAATTCTTACAGAATTTCTATGTTGAGGGGATGGGTGCACTCATCAGTAGAATTTGTCTCAGGGACATGACCCCAATATTTTATGGATGGTGACAACACCCTGTTTGTTATAGAACTTAAGTTGAAAGTGGGGAATATTCTGATGTTTTTGACAGCCCACTACATTTCAAACACTCTCTCTGAAAGGCAGATATTATCACCAGATTCAGGAATAATTAATAGCTGTTCCATAGTCATATAATTAGGAGATTTAGTAGTGAAATCTATATCTGCAAACCTTCTAAAGCACTACCTAATATTTTGCAATTACCACAACTTGGACCCATTCATAATATGTTTAAAAATTATCTTAGGATTGAAGATCCTATTGGTAAAATTTCAAAGCAATAGTTTGTAAATTCTTGAAGGATATTTGCCTATTCTCTAATTTTACTATCTCTAGGAAGGCAGATGAAAGTGTGGGTCAATAGGGAAGTATATTAAAATTATTTAACTTTAGTTTCAAGTTTCATTATGCTATTGTGTTATGCTGACTTCACATTTTAAAAAGAACGATTAGAAAGAGGTTTTTTTTTTTTTTAAATGTAGCAAACACTGGATATGAAGGTAAATATAGACAGTTCATTTTTACAGTCATTTCTTTGCCTTAGTCCTCTCTGCTCTAATGAGCAAAGCCATTCTTTTCCCTAAGCCTCAGGGTCTATATTTTAAAGAAGGTTCTTACAATCTTAACACAAAGTGAGATTTATCTAATTAGCCTCTGGCATCGAGCAAGACTATAATAAAATAAAACTGATGGTTTTCTACTTTCTTTGTGATCATCCTTTTTCCTAGTTTGGAGATGCATGCATTGTTCAAGAATATGTTTCTTAAAAAAAAAGAATATGTTTCTTGTTCTATATCTAACTATCATTCAATAAGTTAAAATTCTGCTGATGCACAATTTTTGTCTGTATCAAAATGTGATATTGGGCTGTGGCACTTCCAGCAGGTACTTTGCGGCAGTCACTAAGGAAAGTTTGAGCCATGCCAACTTGAAGTCTGTTATGTGAGCATCTGTAATGAATGCTTCCAAAGCCCGGTGCATCCAACTAAGCTATGAACTCTGTAGTTACTCTTGAAGACCCTTACCTGTGGCTATGTCTTGTTGGCTGGATTTGTAATTTTATGGCATTTTGTGGTCAATGTCTTATTGACAGAATTTCTTGTTTAGCCCTGGTAAACAAGAAATGTTACCTATGACATTTTAAACTTTGCATTTGTGAAATACTCTTAATTATTAATCAGGAAATGTCAAAATCTATGTTTGGAGCTACCTTCTGTGTTTCTGACCAATATATATAATTTCCTACTTGAAAATTTCACTTTGCCATTGAGAAGGCACCTTAAATTCAACATGTCTAAATCTGGGCATTTAGTCTACAGCAGGCCATCAACGATGTTACTCAAGCCAGAGGTATGCAAGCTGTCTTTGAATTATCCCTCTCTCCTATCCAATGCCTACTTTCATTACTAGGATATAATGACCAGAGGGTCAAGAGCTACATCTGAATTATTTACTATTGCATTCTAGTGCCATAAAAATTTCCTGGCCTTTGGTTAGATGCTCTGAAAACAATTACAGAATAAATTATTAATAACATTGACTCTGTAGTCAGACAATCCTGGGTCAAATCCTGGTTCTTTGCCTTACCAACAATTAACTGAGTTGATTAACATTTCCTACTCATTTTCTGGTCTCGAAAATGAGTCAAAATATTATCTATCTTATAGGATTGTAGTAAATATTACTTTTGATAATGCATCTTAAAAGGTTGGCACCTGGTGAATACTCAAAATCACAAACTCTGAGGACCTCTGTGGTATGTGGTCTGCTTTATTTCCATGGCTTAATTACCTAAACTATTGAGAAATTCTTCTATTCCCATTGGCCTTTTAGTGAAAGTCAAATGTATTAATTTTTTTCTAGTTACCTGCAAAAAGGAGGATATCTATGCATTAACATGGAAAGTTGGTTGTAAATAAATGTGTTCCTTGCAAGCAAGTATTTAGCTTGAAGCTGGCATTTCATCTTACGGAGTTATACTCTTCATTAGGAAATAAAATACTGTTTCATTGCTTCTAGCATAAAATAATATGGATTCTTCATGTGAGAGTACAGTATTTGTTCATATGCTAAAACAAACATATAAAGAGCCTGAGAAAAACATTTATTAGTCAAAAATTCTCTTTGATTCATGGGTCATATTCAAATGTAAGACATTTTAAATCATTATTTAATCATATTTGGATTAAATGGTTCCCAATCCTGTATCATATTACAAAATGATATTAAGCTAACTTATCATAGAGATAAATTTTTATATATTCATTATTTTTATATATAATAAAATAAGTTATCCCTATAATAAAAATAAATAATAAAATTATCCCTATAATTTTATTTATTAATATGAGTTAAAATTTTTTATTTTTCATTTTATTTTTCAAGAAATGCCTGAAGTAAAAGGAAATGGAACTAGATAGTTAACTTATAACTTAAATTCTAGAACAGAGGATGAGCTACACATTCTTCTATCTACCTAGCATGCTGGCTGCTTAATCACAGTCCATGTTAGTTTATCAATTTTTGAAACTATGAAAAATTAAAATATCTTAAAGGAACTTTAAAGTAGTAAAGAGCTAAGCTCAGGATATTTTAAAACACATATTAGAAATCTCCTTTATTGAAGCCTGCTTTCATTTTAATGTATGGATAGGGTCTTTCAATGAATGCACCCATTGTAAATCCTACTGTTAACACATAGAATAAAATAAGCTGCTATCAGGTCTTCACATGAAATTAAACTGCATACAGTTGGATTAGTAAAATACAAAATACATGAATAAAATCAGCCATATGCTACTGTTTTCAGATCCATGGAGCATTCAAGAAATAATTAGCTGAATGGGTTCTAGCAACCTATTTTGTATACTGTGTTGGCTACTTTTTTCCTAAGATCCTATTAACATATCAGATAGAATTAAAAAGGTACAAGCTCACTAAAATAAAGAATACAAGAGGGAGATAAAGAGTGGGTGGAAAATGCTTAAAACTTTTGCTAATTATGGAAAGTATAAATTGATAAAGTAGAGTGGAGGAAGCCATCTTCTAATGAAGATGAATGTAGCAAGGGGAATTCCACTTTCTTGACTGAATTCAGAATGGGCACCAAATAAAATGGTGAATGGAAATGAGTCATGAAATGAAGATAGGAGGATTAATTTCATTTATGCATGCCGCAGAGATATTATGCTCATTCATAAGAGTAAAATGACTGAGATCCAGAAGTTTAATATATGAAAGAAAAGAAAAGATTTTTTGTTTTCAAAATTAATTGAAAAAATGACCTGCAAAGAATTAATGTGGCTTGTATGAAGCACCTCTACATTTTGGGATTCATGGGTCTACCAAGACAATTACTGGATCTATACCTGTATATCTAAGAGAAAAGCTCTGAATCCATAAATATTACCAACCTATAAAGAGCTCATGTTCATATTGTTTTCGTTTTTTAAAATCTGAATGATCATGAGTTACCAAATACCTTGTAATGTGAAAGAGAAACACACACACACACAGAAACAAATAACTGTGGAAGAAATAGAAAACTGCCAAAACCTCAGAAAGATTCATGAAAAGTTCCATCTATGAAACAAGAACAATATGCTAGAAAAAAAGAAGCAATGAGGGGGGCCTGGGTGGCTCATTCAGTTAAGGATCTGACTTTTGATTTCAGCTCAGGTCATGATCTCAGGGTTGTGAGAAGGATCCCTGTGGGAGGGCTCTATGCTCAGTTGAGATCTGCTGGAGATTCTCTCTATCCCTCTCCTTCTGCCCCTCCCTCTGCTGTGCTCTCTCCCTCTCTCTCAAATAAATAAATAAATAAATAAATAAATAAATAAATAAGTCTTAAAAAAAAAAAGGGAGACAATGATAGTATTCAGCCGTTTATAAGTATTGCAGGCCATTAGATGTGCAGAGGGGAGAGAAACTTACCATAGGTAGATCATATTCTTTAATAACTGAAATTGAGATCATAGAAGATGGCATTTACCATAAGATTAGACTCAGATGAAGAAAGGGTTAATGATTTGAATATTGCTTAGTAAAAAAAAAATTCTGACTAAAACAAGGGAAAAATATGATAGAGAATAAAGAAATAAGTATAGGGAATATATCAATTTCCATAAAGAAGTCTAATGTGTGTTATTAGAGTTTCACTAAAGAAAAGGAGAGAAAAGGGCAGGTAGGAAGCAACGTTTGAATAAATAATAGCTGATAATATTTCCAGAGTGATGAAAAGCAAAAAATACTATTCACTGCAAGTAAAGTGAATACAAAGAAAAAAGACACACCTTTGGCATATCATAGTAAACTCTCTGAAAATACGATTTTACAAACACATACCACACACACACACACACACACACGAATCCCTAAAGCATTCTGAAAAAAAAAAAACCATAACTGGAGTATTAACTTCTAAGGGAAGATAAAATTGATAACTCATTTTTTACTGGAACCATAAAAACCAGAAGATAATGGCATGATAGCTTTATTTATTTGAGAAAAAGGGCCTGAGAGGGGGGAGGGGGCAGAGGGAGAGCGAGAAGCAGATTACCCCAGTTGAGCAGGGAGTCTGATGCCAGCTCAATCTCAGGACCCTGTGATCATGACCTGAGCTGAAGGCAGACACTCAACCAACTGAGCCATCCAAGAGACCCTAGAATGACATTTTTAAGGTGGTGAAATTAACTGCTAGAAGCTTATAACCAGAAAAAAAAACACATAAGAATAAAGGCAAAATAAAATATTTTTAGACAATCAAAAACTAAGATTTATAGCCAAGAGACCTAGCATCCTTCCTCATTAAATTCTTACTAAAGTTCTTCATGCAAATAGAATAAGATTCTCAGTGCAAACACAGAAAGGAAAGTAAGAATAAAAAGTTATTGAAAGGGTGTATCATTAAATCAAATGCCTATTGACTATAACACAATGATTATAACTTCTTTTGAAGTTTAATGAAGAACAAATTTGATGATAATTACTTAATAGGTAGGAGGAGGATATTGAAGAAATGTCTTAGAAGTGTCTTGCTTTCTTAAGGAAGTGGTAAGAGTACTAGTATATAATAGAACCTAGTCAAGAATTTGTGTGTAAGGGCAACTGGTGGGCTCAGTCTATGGAGCATGTGACTCTTGATTTTAAGGTTGTGTGTTCAGGCCTCATGTTGGGTTTAGAGACTACTTTAAAATAAAATCTTTAAAAAATATTAAAGAAAAGAATATGTTTAAGTCTCTAGGGCAGATACTAAAGAATGATAGAATTTATAACTCACAAACTAGTAGAATTAATAGTAGTATTAATTTAAAATTTAATTGATAAATAAGAGAAAATAGGAGAAAAAAGTAACAGGAAAGATTGGACAAATAGTAAGATAATTGAACATTCCAAGTACATTAGTAATATCTTTATCAACAAATTGAATATATGCTCATTTAAAAATTGAGTTAAAAAAACTGTATGTTGTGGGACACCTGGGTGGCTCAGTTGGTTAAGTATCTGACTTTGGTTCAGGTCATGCTCTTAGGGTCCTGGGTAGGAATCCCACATCGGGCTCCATGCTCAGCAGGGAAGCTGGTTGTCCCTCTCCATCTCCCTTTGCCTCTGCTGGTGTTTTCTCTCTCAAATAAATAAATAAATAAATAAATAAATAAATAAAATCATCAAAACAAAAACAAAAACAAAACAAAATGGTACAAAAAAGCACATGTTGCTCACAATAAAATGTATATAATCACATACAAAGTTTGAAAATAGAAGTGTGTAAAAAAGATTATGCAAACACAATAAAAATATTATTGTAATTGTTTTGATGTCAGGGAACTAAAGAGGATTTAAGGGACTGTAGATAATGAATATGTGGACTCCTGACTTCTTCACCTTTCTTTCTGTGTCCTTTTTGGAACTGTAAAGAAATTAACTTGGATTTGAGTTTCTTGTATAGAAATATACAAATATCTTGTATAGACTATTTTAATATAGTCTCCTATATTAAAATACCCAACCCCATGACCAACACTTCTTTACTGTGAAAGAACCACTATGATTTTGGTCTCCCATGATTTCTTATATACAGAAGAATATGAAATTTAAGAAAGTCTATATTTCTGCTGCTCTCTGTGTATTGTTTTATTTTGGACGTTAGAAGCTATTTACTATTTTTCTTTTTTGAATTTCTGCTGTACTAACTCTTACCCCTCATTACAAGAAAAGTAGTTGTCGTCTTTCCATTAAAGGGGATTACAAACATCGAGATGATTAGGAGAAAAACAAAATGATATTTTTAAATAAAATACAGTTTACAGGATTTTCTACTCTGTGTAAGATTTTTTTGAAAGATTTTATTTATCAGGAGAGCAAGAGAAATCACAAGCAGGGGGCAGGGGGCAGAGGGAGAGGGAGAAGCAGATTCCCTACTGAGCAGGGAGCCTGATGTGGGGCTTGATTCCAGGACCAGAGATCATGACCTGAGCCGAAGACAGACACTTAACAGACTGAGCCACTCAGGCACCTCTGTGTATGATAATTATACCTAATATTATTACATTTTATATTTATGATCTGAAGTCTATTAAAGCAAACTTTTATGCTTTAAGACAAAAAAGGTTATGTAATTGTATCATTTCTTTCACAATCTCAGATAGGAAATAAAGCAAAGACTTTCTTTTTAGTCCAACCTCAACCTAGATCTGAAGAAGTCAATTTAATAAGGACATATGGTGAAACATCTTGTCACTATGAGCCTGTCAATCGTGAAAATTTAAATTCATCCCATTTTTTTTTTTGGTCAGAAATAAGTCTATTCCAAAAAATGAAATTGGTTCTCTCATTGTCTCTTTACACACTCTCATACCTCAACCCCATACCCTTATATGGGCCATTGACGTAAATAAAGTGCGGTTCAGTGAAAAGGCTCATGACATGCTAGTAGACTAGACAAACCATGAACTTGAACATAGAAATAGTCCTTTACATCTACTAACTGACATCCTCTGGTGAATGTCACTTGCTATAACTCCTTCTGAATTGGCTATTCATACTGTGTGACTTTAGGCAAGATTACAAATCTCCTTGTATTTAAGTTGATTTATTTGTAATAGTTGAGGATTATTGTGATTCAAACACTTTTTGTGTAGTAAAGAGAAAGAAGATAGTGTTTATAAAATCATTTCCTAATTTTGAAGTCCATTATATTGATTGTTGGTGTGTTGGTTTATTTGTAATAGTTGAGGATTATTGTGATTCTAACACTTTTTGTGTAGTAAAGATAAAGAAGATAGTGTTTATAAAATCATTTCCTAATTTTGAAGTCCATTATATTGATTGTTGGTGTAATGATACGTGAATAATGAATTGGGCTTTAGGTGAAGATGATAAATAAATTGGGCTTTTACTATACATAATACTAGCAACAGTCTTTTACTTCCTAAATTCCTTCTCAAACACTGAAACTACCTTATTAACAAAAAACAAATTTAATTTACCTACTTCCTAAAATATTTAAAATGAAATACCCAGGGAGTGTACAGAAAAAAAAAGATTGATATAAAGAGCATATGCCTAACACCTCTGTTTTCTCTACTTAATACTAATTACATGTTATATACAATGAAAGGCATTCTGCATACATTATCTTATTTAATCCTTGTGGATACTTGGGGTGAAGCATAAAACTCCTATTTTTAAGGTGAAGTGAATTATGGCTGCAAAGGTTTAAAAAATGACCAAGATCACTCAACTCATAAATGGGCCCAATATTGTCTGACTTTAAAACCCATGTGTGTCAGATGATGGGTTCCTCCAAATATCCATTTTTTCCTTTTTCCTTGGTATCATAACCTCAGGTTTTAGTCCTGCACATGGCTGCCCAATGTAAGAACTACATTTTCCAGCTGGTCAGGTTACTAACATCTGGTGTATGGGATGTCAACAAGTGTCATGTGCAACTACATTATAGCCAACTTTAAGAGAAAGGGCATCTCCTGCTTCTGCCTTTCTTTATTTCTACTTTCTTTATTTCTATTTTAGGGCTTAAATATGGGTACTATGGCTACAGTTTTAATAATGATTATACCCATGATGTAAACATCACATTGAATAGGGTGGGGGTACCCATGGTGGCCATGGGAATGACAGGGAACCACCCTATCATTCTTGGAGTACTCACAGGTCTTTGTATGAAGAAGAATAAACCTCTGTCTTAGTTAGGCCCTTCCTACTTGGGATTTTCAATCACTTACATTTAACCTAATCCAAACTGATAGACCAGACTCATTTTATTTCATCAGGCCACTGACTTAAAGCACTGAATCCACTTGCAAATTCTTATTGCATTAATGAAGATGGAGACCGTGGCTGTTGATATACAACATGCCAAGATTTTATGCCTTAATCTCTTTCAAAATGCTTAACTGATTCTTACTCTGCCACACTAGGATGTGAAGAGCAGAACAATAGATGTTTTAAGTCGGTTTTAAGGGAAATTATATGGGGTACTGAAGTTTTGTTAGTTGGAATTCAGCCAGAGCACAAGCAATAACAGCTGGGTAAAAACCCAAAGCGCCAGGAGAGCTCTCTCAAAGGAGGAAGTTCTTCCTCTGAAATGTAACCTGAGCAGTGCTGTCAGACACTGACAATCTTTGATGATTATTTTAGACCAACTTTATTGGCTATCCTTCTTCACCAAGAATTGTTATTCAAATTTCTTGGGGAGAAAAATATACATTACTGAAAGTAAAATTTAAGACTCCATATGGTAGGAAGAACATCTATTTGGAACCACATAGATCTGGGTTTAAAGTCATCTTTCCTAATTAACACTGAAGCGCTAGCTCTTTCCATTAACCTACCTGCAAAAGGAAACATAATCTCACAGATTTGCAATGTGAGTTAACTGATACAAAATTTTTATAAGTATACAATATATGCTTTGTGTTAAAAATCTTAGTGATCTAAATATATGTTTCCTCACTGAATTCCCTAAATCCGTAGAACATACAAAGATAGTTGTCATGATTTAGGTTGCCTTGAAATCAGAGCTTGATATGAACTGGGTGCAATTTATTTGGGAGGTGATTCCCAGAAGTGAAACAGAGTGGGGAAAGTAAGTCAAGAAATGGAAAAAGCCAGATTAACATGATATTGAGTTATCACTAGAATTGATGCTGGGATTCAGCCCGCTAGAGAGCCACTGAGAAATCACAGAATTTGCCTCTAAATGACCCCAGACAAAAATAGGGAGGTTGAGAAAGTATCTACCACTTTATTCCCTTGCTGGTTGCTTCTCGCCCTTGGAGGAACTAACTGTCATACCCTCTGAGCCATGACTGCAGAAGAATTAAGTGACTTTTGATGACTCTTGGAGAAAGTTCCAAGGCAGATAAGCAAAGGGACACTGTGAGGTGCTCATGAAGTGAGATGCTGATAATGTGTGTGGATTTTTTTTTTTTTTCCTTAGCTGCACTGAAATCTTGATGAAGCAAGAGGATTTGGCCAGGATATCTTAAGGGTCTGCAGAACAATGGATGTATACGTGTGTGGTGGGAGTCCTATGTTGCTAGCAACAACTGCAAAACCTAAATGTGACATTGCACATTTTTAAAGGCAGGTTGACAAAGATGTCAGATTCTTCTGAGTTTTACTGTGCTTGTACCATCTCAGTGCATCAACACTGGGTTTTTTTATGGTGAAGAGAAAGAAGTTCTGTTGACTCCTAGACTATAGGATGTTGAGAAAGGTCTTTCCTATGGGAAAGAAAATAATGAAAGGAATAATGATTCCTAGGTCCAACAACTTTTGAAATCATTGCTTTAATGCTAACTCTGTGCTGATAATTTAGAAGAACTGGGTGATCTCCTTGATCTTTCTGTGAAATGACACTTTTCCAAAAATAAATGTCACTGTGAAATTGTTCCCTGTATACTTAAAAATGGAACAGAAATGAAAGCCAATATAGTTTTATTCTGCCAAAAAGTAGTAACATATAACAACAGTAGGCTTCAGTTTATATATCTTTAAAAGTACTGTTTACCCAGGCAAAATATATGAGCTATTTTGGTCACCTTTACTAAGTAATATGGTTTTAAGTATCTTTGACAATTCAGTAATAATAATAAAAGCATAATGTGACAGTGTTTAATCTCTTCTATGTATCTGCAGTTTTAGTGACTTTTTTGTTTTTTTCTTTTTGTGTGTTTTTTGTTCTTGTTTGAAGAGTTCTGTTTTATTATTTATATTCCACCTGCTTTAAAAAGGAACTTAAAGTCATCAAAAAAAAATAGAAAAAGGCATACCTAAAAGAAAACAATAAATAAAACACACCCTCCTGGAGGATATCAATGAAAAGGAAGTGACGAAAGACTAAACATACTAGGGTATCTAAATTAAAGGAAAATTATTAATGCTTCCTCATAATGAAGACAATAAAGAAAATATTGAGTTTTATCTTATTTATTTATTTATTTATTTATGATTGTATTTATTTATCAGAGACAGAGAGAGAGAGAGAGGCAGAGACACAGGCAGAGGGAGAAGCAGGCTCCATGCAGGGAGCCCGACGTGGGACTCGATCCCAGGTCTCCAGGTTCATGGCCTGGGCCTAAGGCAGGTGCTAAACCGCTAAGCCACCGGGGCTGCCCAAAAATATTGAGTTTTAGACCATTTAATAAATAGTTATAATTTCCTTTTTCTACCCATAGTTTCTTGTCCAACTTATATTTAAATTGAATTACCATAAAGCTAGGTTTCCTAACAAACTGGAGTGTAAATATCCTAAAAGAATTACTGATTTACAATATTTTGGAAGCTATACAACATGTTTAGTTTTGATGATTTCGATGTGTCTTAAGACATATCAAATAAATGGAATCCATTCAAAAGGTGACAGTACGGGTGCCTGGATGACTCAGTTGGTTAAGAGTCTAATTCTTGATTTCAGCTCAGGTCATGATCTCAAGGTTGTGGATCCAGGCCCTTGACTCTCTCTCATTCTTCTTTTGGTCCTCTTCCTGCTCACTCTCTCTCATTCTCTCTCTCTCTCTCTCAAACTAAAAAAAAAAAAAAAAATGACAGAAAAGTTGGAAAAATATTTTTGATGAAAGCAGATGAACAGATATAGTCTTTGTAATTTCATCCTAAGTCAACCAGGTGAAGGTACGGCACTAAACCAATTAGCCACAGAGAATCCACAGAGAATGGGCAGTATAAGAGGGTCCCTCTATGCTGAACTGAGTAGTCTTTGTTTGGATCATGAAAGGAATATGAACAAAATTAAAAGCTTCCAGGAAATGAGTGACCAGAAAAGAATAGGACTAAAAGCTAACTCAAGGAACATTTTTTTCTGTCTCATATTCCACTTCCAATCCACCAGGAAAAATAGTTATCTCTACCTTTACAATATCCAAAATCTGACCAGTTCATACCGCCTCCCATGTTACTTACCATTCTGTTTCAAGCTACCACTACCTCTTGTCTGATGATTGTAATAATCTCCCCAGAGGTCTCTTCTTTTACTTCTGTCCCCTAAGTGCTATCCTCAACACAGAGAAATCCTTTTAAAAGTTAAGCAGATCATGTTACTTTTCTGCATAAAAAAAAAAAACCTTCTGCATAAAAAGCCTCTAATAGCTACCCATTCTACATTTAGTAAAAGCCGTAATCTTTAAAATAGTATTATGCTTAGTGAAATAAGTCAATCAGAGAAGGACAAACATTATATGGTCTCATTCATTTGGGGACTATAAAAAATAGTGAAAGGGAATAAAAGGGAAAGGAGAAAAAAATGAGTGGGAAATATCAGAAAGGGAGACAGAACATGAGAGACTCCTAACTCTGGGAAACCAACAAGGGGTGGTGGAAAGGGAGGTGGGCGGGGGGTGGGGGTGACTGGGTGACAGGCACTGAGGGGGGCACTTGATGGGATGAGCACTGGGTGTTATGCTATATGTTCGCAAATTGAACTCCAATAATAAAAAAAAAAAGAATAAAAAAAAGAAACAGTTATAAATGACGACAGGATTCCATGTATATTTCATTCAATTAAACTAGTCCATCATAATATAAAATAAAATAATAAAATAAATAAAATAAAATAAAATAAAATAAAATAAAATAAAATAAAATAAAATAAAAAAATACTTTGTAAGGCTCCACATGATTCGAGATCTCTCTGATTTAATCTACTACACTAGTCCCCAGGAACACCTTTGCCCTAGGGTTTATGCCTGGCTGTGTCCCCATAGTGTAGCTAACTTTCTTTCTCCTTCAAAGCCTTCTCACCTTCTTAATGGGGCTGTTCTGAACAAGCTGTTTAAAATTGCAGCCCACTTTTTCCCTGATTTTTTTTAAACTGCTATATTTATTTTTTTCTCTCTTTTTTTAAAGATTTTATATATTTATTCGTGAGAGACACACAGAGAGAGGCAGAAACACTGACAGAGGGAGAAGCAGGCTCCACGCAGGGAGCCTGACGTGGGACTTGATCCCAAGACTGCAGGATCAGGCCCTGGTCCGAAGGCGGCACTAAACCGCTGAGCCACCCAGGGGTCCCTTTAAACAGCTATATTTAAATATAATTGACAAAATCATCACAAGTATTTAAAATGTGAAATTTGATGTGTGACAAATTCACACATCTATGAGATTATTATCACAATGGTGAAGATGAAGATATCCTCAATACTAAAGTTTCCTTATACTCCTTTATAATCCTCACTCCTGCCCCACCCCACTCTCCAAACCTATCCGCCGGCAACCACTGATTGCTTTCCATCCCTGTAGATTAGTTTGCATTTTCTAGAATTTTATGTAAATAGAATCATATTGTATGCATTCTTTTTTGTTTGGCTTCTTTAGCTACATTTGTGTCCATCAGTAGTTTCTTCTTTTTAATTGATGAATAGTATTCCATTGAATACTGTCACTATTTTGTAAATTTACTTCTACTTTGATGAAAATTTAAATTGTCTCTAGTTTTGGGCTATTCCAAATAGAGCTGCTTTGAACATTTGTATAGAAGATTTTTTATGAACATATGCTTTCATTTCCCTTGGGAAAATACCTAGAAGTGGGATGATTGGATCATATGGTTAATCTATGTTTAACTTTTTAACAAACTGCCAAACAGTTTTTTAAAAACACATGTGTCATTTTGCATTCCCATCAGCAGTATATGGCAGGCAGTTTAGCTTCTCCATATCCTTACAAACACTTGGCATGACCAATCATTTTAATTTTAGCATCTTTTCATGTGCTTATTTGCCATCTGTGTATTTTCCTTGATGTTGTCTGTTGAAATCTTTTGCCAATTTTTTTTTATTAGGTGGTTTGTTTTTTATTATTGAGTTTTAGGATCCATTATATGTTTTATATACTATTTTATCAGATAGGTGATTTCCAAATATATTCTCCTTGTCTCGGCCTGTCTTTTTATTCTTTTATCTGTATTTTTCAAATGGGAGTTTTAATTTTGATGAAGTCCAAATTCTCATTTATTTTCTTTGCCTGGATTGTGCTTTTTTTGGTCATATCTGAGAAATCCTTGCCTAGTTCAAGTCATAGAGATTTTCCTGTTTGTTTTCTTCTAAATGTTTTATAAGCTGTACACCTAGGACCATGATCCATTTTGAGTTAACTTTTGTATATGGTGTGAGGTATGGGTTAAAGTGCTTTTTTTTGGATAGGAATATGCAATTGTTTCAGCATAGTTTATTGAAAAAAGGACTATATTTTCTCTTCTCACTTGCCTTTACATCTCTTTTGGAAGACAATTGTCTATATGTGAGCGTATTTCTAAACTCTGTTTTATATGATTGATGTATTCTTCTATCTTGATGACAATAGCCCATTATCTTGATTTTGCAGCTTTATAATAAGCCCTGAAATCAGGCAGTGCCATTAGACTATAACTTTTCCCCCTACTCTTTTTATTTGTTTTGGCTGTTTTACGTCCTTTGCTTTTATCTATGAATTCTTAAATCAGCTTTTAGATTTCTCAAAAAAAAGCTTGCTGATTTTGATTAGAATTGTACTAACTTTATATATCAATTCGGGAGAATTGACATCTATTTTTTAGGCCTCTTCATTTCTCTCAGAAATGTTTTGTAATTTTTCAATGTGCAGTTCTATCAGATTGTTATATTTATCCCTAAGGATTTTATAATTTTGAGACTATTTTGAACATTGTTTTATAAATTTGAATTTCTGATTGTTCATTTTATATATATATATATATATTTTTTCACAACTGTGCTAAACTCGGTGGCTATGTTCTATCAGATTTTCTTTAAGAATTATATTGTCTGTCAATGAAGGCAATTTTACCTCTTCCTTTCCGATATGGCTGCATGGCTGCTTTTTATTTCACTCTCTTGCATGATTATACTGGCAAGAACCTCCAGTGAAATTTAGAAAAGAAGTAGTGGGAGTGGATGTCCATGTCTTATTCTTATTCCTTATTTTAGAGGTAAGCAATCAGTCTTTCATACTCAGCAAGATGCTAGCTGTAGGTTTTTCCTAAAATCTGTGGGTTCTATACTTTAATAATCCCATCTATTTTTTTCTTCCCTGTTTGTCTCTTTGCAGTTACTGGCTCATTACTATACTTGTTCTCAATGCCAGAAGACCTTTTACGTTAGCCTTCCAATTTCCTGTTTCTCATACACAAGGAGTCAAGAACTAACATTTATAAGATAAGTGCTATGTGCCAAGTGTTGTGCTGGGTGCTCTTAAATCTCATTTAGTAGACACGACAATTCTGTCAGGTTATATTTCCATCATTTTATATGCCAGGAAGGCTTATAGAGCTGACATGACAAATGCCAAGTTACACTGTTGTACAAACGTGATTCAGTCTATACTAGTAACATCGAGGACATAGATAACATCATGCAGTGCAGGATATACAGCATATACTAGGCTCCTCTTCTTGAGACATTCATTAACTAATAAATTAATCTGAGGCCTTTGGTCTTTCCACTATGCCTCACTGCCTCCAAAGTTTGCTTGGGAAACTAGAATACCACATTTTTTAGAATGACATATAATAATATGAGCAAATAGGTGTTGAGTGAGGGCTTGAGATTTGTTCCACTGAGGAAAATATACAAATTTCAGCATTTGAGTTTTTTTAACCAGCTCTATTGCTTTATGGTCCCTTTACTTTTATCCTAGTTCTCATTTGTGTTTCAAATTGGAAAATCTATCTGATCACAATCTTGGAATAAATAGGTTGTGCTGTGCTTGCTTTCTCATTCTGTTTCCAAAAGAATTATTTATGGAATTATAATAGAACAAGAAAAATATATCCTTGGGGTAAATAACAAAAGTGTAGGGGGGGGAGGAGCAAGATGGCAGAAGAGCAGGGTCTCCAAATCACCTGTCTCCACCAAACTACCTAGAAAACCTTCAAATTATCCTGAAAATCTATGAATTCGGCCTGAGATTTAAAGAGAGACCAGCTGGAATGCTACAGTGAGAAGAGTTCGCGCTTCTATCAAGGTAGGAAGACGGGGAAAAAGAAATAAAGAAACAAAGGCCTCCAAGGGGGAGGGGCCCCGCGAGGAGCTGGGCTGAGGCCGGGGCGAGTGTCCCCAGGACAGGAGAGCCCCGTCCCGGAGACGCAGGAGCTGCACCGACCTTCCCGGGCGGAAAGGCCTCCCAGGGAGTTGGAGCAGGACCCAGGAGGGCGAGGATGCCCTCGGGCTCCCGGGGACAGTAACAGCAACTGCGCGCCCAGGAGAGTGCGCCGAGCTCCCCAAGGGCTGCAGCGCGCACGGCGGGACCCGGCGGGACACGGAGTAGCTGAAGGGGCTCGGGCGGCGGCTCCGCGGAGGGGGCTGCGCGGCCCCGGGAGCAGCTCGGCCGGGCTCGGGCAGAGGAAGAGGCTCCGTGCGGAGGGGGCTGCGCGGTTCCAGGAGCAGCTCGGAGGGGCTCGGGCGGCGGCTCCGCGGAGGGGGCTGCGCGGCCCGGGAGCGCGAATCCAACAGCGCAGGCTCCGGAGCACAGGGCGCCGGGACACAGCCCAGGATCCCGCCTCCCCCGGGACAGGCAGAGGCCGGGAGGGCCCAGGACAGCGAGGACGCTCCTGCCCCAGCTGAGCAGATCAGCGGCCCCGCCCCGGAGCCTCCAGGCCCTGCAGACCGAGAGCTCCATAGTTACTGCGAGGGCTGAATCCAGGTTTCCAGAGCTGCCCCGCCACTGGGGCTGTTCCTCCTGCGGCCTCACGGGGTAAACAACCCCCACCGAGCCCTGCACCAGGCAGGGGCACAGCAGCTCCCCCAACTGCTAACACCTGAAAATCAGCACAACAGGCCCCTCCCCCAGAAGACCAGCTAGACGGACAACTTCCAGGAGAAGCCAAGGGACTTAAAGAACACAGAATCAGAAGATACTCCCCGGTGGTTCTTTTTTTGTTTGTTTGTTTTTGTTTTTGTTTTTGTTTTTGTTTTGTTTTGCTTTTTGATTTGTTTCCTTCCCCCACCCCCTTTTTTTCTCCTTTCTTTTTCTTTCTCTTTTTCTTCTTTTTTTTTTCGTTTTTTTTTTCTTTTTCTTCCCTTTTTTTTTTCTCTTTCTCTTTTCTTTCCTTCTTTCTCTCCTCTCTTTTTCTCTTTTTCCCAATACAACTTGCTTTTGGCCACTCTGCACTGAGCAAACTGACTAGAAGGAAAACCTCACCTCAAAAGAAAGAATCAGAAATAGTCCTCTCTCCCACAGAGTTACAAAATCTGGATTACAATTCAATGTCAGAAAGCCAATTCAGAAGCACTATCATACAGCTACTGGTGGCTCTAGAAAAAAGCATAAAGGACTCAAGAGACTTCATGACTGCAGAATTTAGAGCTAATCAGGCAGAAATTAAAAACCAATTGAATGAGATGCAATCCAAACTAGAAGTCCTAACGACGAGGGTTAACGAGGTGGAAGAACGAGTGAGTGACCTAGAAGACAAGTTGATAGCAAAGAGGGAAACTGAGGAAAAAAGAGACAAACAATTAAAAGACCATGAAGATAGATTAAGGGAAATAAACGACAGCCTGAGGAAGAAAAACCTACGTTTAATTGGGGTTCCCGAGGGCGCCGAAAGGGACAGAGGGCCAGAATATGTATTTGAACAAATTCTAGCTGAAAACTTTCCTAATCTGGGAAGGGAAACAGGCATTCAGATCCAGGAAATAGAGAGATGCCCCCCTAAAATCAATAAAAACCGTTCAACACCTCGACATTTAATTGTGAAGCTTGCAAATTCCAAAGATAAAGAGAAGATCCTTAAAGCAGCAAGAGACAAGAAATCCCTGACTTTTATGGGGAGGAGTATTAGGGTAACAGCAGACCTCTCCACAGAGACCTGGCAGGCCAGAAAGGGCTGGCAGGATATATTCAGGGTCCTAAATGAGAAGAACATGCAACCAAGAATACTTTATCCAGCAAGGCTCTCATTCAAAATGGAAGGAGAGATAAAGAGCTTCCAAGACAGGCAGCAACTAAAAGAATATGTGACCTCCAAACCAGCTCTGCAAGAAATTTTAAGGGGGCCTCTTAAAATTCCCCTTTAAGAAGAAGTTCAGTAGAACAGTCCACAAAAACAAAGACTGAATAGATATCATGATGACACTAAACTCATATCTCTCAATAGTAACTCTGAATGTGAACGGGCTTAATGACCCCATCAAAAGGCGCAGGGTTTCAGACTGGATAAAAAAGCAGGACCCATCTATTTGCTGTCTACAAGAGACTCATTTTAGACAGAAGGACACCTACAGCCTGAAAATAAAAGGTTGGAGAACCATTTACCATTCGAATGGTCCTCAAAAGAAAGCAGGGGTAGCCATCCTTATATCAGATAAACTAAAATTTACCCCAAAGACTGTAGTGAGAGATGAAGAGGGACACTATATCATACTTAAAGGATCTATTCAACAAGAGGACTTAACAATCCTCAATATATATGCTCCGAATGTGGGAGCTGCCAAATATATAAATCAATTATTAACCAAAGTGAAGAAATACTTAGATAATAATACACTTATACTTGGTGACTTCAATCTAGCTCTTTCTATACTCGATAGGTCTTCTAAGCAAAACATCTCCAAAGAAACGAGAGCTTTAAATGATACACTGGACCAGATGGATTTCACAGATATCTACAGAACTTTACATCCAAACTCAACTGAATACACATTCTTCTCAAGCGCACATGGAACTTTCTCCAGAATAGACCACATATTGGGTCACAAATCGGGTCTGAACCGATACCAAAAGATTGGGATTGTCCCCTGCATATTCTCGGACCATAATGCCTTGAAATTAGAACTAAATCACAACAAGAAGTTTGGAAGGACCTCAAACACATGGAGGTTAAGGACCATCCTGCTAATAGATAAAAGGGTCAACCAGGAAATTAAGGAAGAATTAAAAAGATTCATGGAAACTAATGAGAATGAAGATACAACCGTTCAAAATCTTTGGGATGCAGCAAAAGCAGTCCTAAGGGGGAAATACATTGCAATACAAGCATCCATTCAAAAACTGGAAAGAACTCAAATACAAAAGCTAACCTTACACATAAAGGAGCTAGAGAAAAAACAGCAAATAGATCCTACACCCAAGAGAAGAAGGGAGTTAATAAAGATTCGAGCAGAACTCAACGAAATCGAGACCAGAAGAACTGTGGAACAGATCAACAGAACCAGGAGTTGGTTCTTTGAAAGAATTAATAAGATAGATAAACCATTAGCCAGCCTTATTAAAAAGAAGAGAGAGAAGACTCAAATTAATAAAATCATGAATGAGAAAGGAGAGATCACTACCAACACCAAGGAAATACAAACGATTTTAAAAACATATTATGAACAGCTATACGCCAATAAATTAGGCAATCTAGAAGAAATGGACGCATTCCTGGAAAGCCACAAACTACCAAAACTGGAACAGGAAGAAATAGAAAACCTGAACAGGCCAATAACCAGGGAGGAAATTGAAGCAGTCATCAAAAACCTCCCAAGACACAAGAGTCCAGGGCCAGATGGCTTCCCAGGAGAATTTTATCAAACGTTTAAAGAAGAAATCATACCTATTCTCCTAAAGCTGTTTGGAAAGATAGAAAGAGATGGAGTACTTCCAAATTCGTTCTATGAAGCCAGCATCACCTTAATTCCAAAGCCAGACAAAGACCCCGCCAAAAAGGAGAATTACAGACCAATATCCCTGATGAACATGGATGCAAAAATTCTCAACAAGATACTGGCCAATAGGATCCAACAGTACATTAAGAAAATTATTCACCATGACCAAGTAGGATTTATCCCTGGGACACAATGCTGGTTCAACACCCGTAAAACAATCAATGTGATCCATCATATCAGCAAGAGAAAAACCAAGAACCATATGATCCTCTCATTGGATGCAGAGAAAGCATTTGACAAAATACAGCATCCATTCCTGATCAAAACTCTTCAGAGTGTAGGGATAGAGGGAACATTCCTCGACATCTTAAAAGCCATCTATGAAAAGCCCACAGCAAATATCATTCTCAATGGGGAAGCACTGGGAGCCTTTCCCCTAAGATCAGGAACAAGACAGGGATGTCCACTCTCACCACTGCTGTTCAACATAGTACTGGAAGTCCTAGCCTCAGCAATCAGACAACAAAAAGACATTAAAGGCATTCAAATTGGCAAAGAAGAAGTCAAACTCTCCCTCTTCGCCGATGACATGATACTCTACATAGAAAACCCAAAAGTCTCCACCCCAAGATTGCTAGAACTCATACAGCAATTCGGTAGCGTGGCAGGATACAAAATCAATGCCTAGAAGTCAGTGGCATTTCTATACACTAACAATGAGACTGAAGAAAGAGAAATTAAGGAGTCAATCCCATTTACAAT
Organism: Canis lupus baileyi; assembly: GCF_048164855.1. Classification (NCBI taxonomy): domain Eukaryota; kingdom Metazoa; phylum Chordata; class Mammalia; order Carnivora; family Canidae; genus Canis; species Canis lupus. Next base: position 60,524,250 of record NC_132847.1, read on the forward strand.
TGCACCCAAAAGCATAAGATACCTAGGAATAAACCTCACCAAAGATGTAAAGGATCTATACCCTCAAAACTATAGAACACTTCTGAAAGAAATTGAGGAAGACACAAAGAGATGGAAAAATATTCCATGCTCATGGATTGGCAGAATTAATATTGTGAAAATGTCAATGTTACCCAGGGCAATATACACGTTTAATGCAATCCCTATCATAATACCATGGACTTTCTTCAGAGAGTTAGAACAAATTATTTTAAGATTTGTGTGGAATCAGAAAAGACCCCGAATAGCCAGGGGAATTTTAAAAAAGAAAACCATATCTGGGGGCATCACAATGCCAGATTTCAGGTTGTACTACAAAGCTGTGGTCATCAAGACAGTGTGGTACTGGCACAAAAACAGACACATAGATCAGTGGAACAGAATAGAGAATCCAGAAGTGGACCCTGAACTTTATGGGCAACTAATATTCAATAAAGGAGGAAAGACTATCCATTGGAAGAAAGTCTCTTCAATAAATGGTGCTGGGAAAATTGGACATCCACATGCAGAAGAATGAAACTAGACCACTCTCTTGCACCATACACGAAGATAAACTCAAAATGGATGAAAGATCTAAATGTGAGACAAGATTCCATCAAAATCCTAGAGAAGAACACAGGCAACACCCTTTTTGAACTCGGCCATAGTAACTTCTTGCAAGATACATCCACGAAGGCAAAAGAAACAAAAGCAAAAATGAACTATTGGGACTTCATCAAGATAAGAAGCTTTTGCACAGCAAAGGATACAGTCAACAAAACTCAAAGACAACCTACAGAATGGGAGAAGATATTTGCAAATGACATATCAGATAAAGGGCTAGTTTCCAAGATCTATAAAGAACTTATTAAACTCAACACCAAAGAAACAAACAATCCAATCATGAAATGGGCAAAAGACATGAACAGAAATCTCACAGAGGAAGACATAGACATGGCCAACATGCACATGAGAAAATGTTCTGCATCACTTGCCATCAGGGAAATACAAATCAAAACTACAATGAGATACCACCTCACACCAGTGAGAATGGGGAAAATTAACAAGGCAGGAAACAACAAATGTTGGAGAGGATGCGGAGAAAAGGGAACCCTCTTACACTGTTGGTGGGAATGTGAACTGGTGCAGCCACTCTGGAAAACTGTGTGGAGGTTCCTCAAACAGTTAAAAATATACCTGCCCTACGACCCAGCAATTGCACTGTTGGGGATTTACCCCAAAGATACAAATGCAATGAAACGCCGGGACACCTGCACCCCGATGTTTCTAGCAGCAATGGCCACGATAGCCAAACTGTGGAAGGAGCCTCGGTGTCCAACGAAAGATGAATGGATAAAGAAGATGTGGTTTATGTATACAATGGAATATTACTCAGCTATTAGAAATGACAAATACCCACCATTTGCTTCAACGTGAATGGAACTGGAGGGTATTATGCTGAGTGAAGTAAGTCAGTCGGAGAAGGACAAACATTATATGTTCTCATTCATTTGGGGAATATAAATAATAGTGAAAGGGAAAAGAAGGGAAGGGGGAAGAAATGTGTGGGAAATATCAGAAAGGGAGACAGAACGTAAAGACTGCTAACTCTGGGAAACGAACTAGGGGTGGTAGAAGGGGAGGAGGGCGGGGGGTGGGAGTGAATGGGTGACGGGCACTGGGTGTTATTCTGTATGTTAGTAAATTGAACACCAATAAAAAAAATATTAGACATTAGGTATGTAATGAATGAGACTTTTTAAAAAAAACAATAATACTCTTTCAGAAATTGCTAACTACTTTGTAACTTCATGACTTAACCTGGTAATAAAAAATGTTGTTAAAAGTCTACCTTTTCAAGAAAAATTGAAAGGGAAATATTTTCAGGGAAACAGCAGCTAAGTACATTTAGCACCGGTATACTTTCACAACAGAAATACTGGAAGGATTTGCTTATATAGAGGGAATATGTTCCTAAATGGAAACATTGAAATAGAGGGATAAATTAAGAGCAACTGAAAGTTTAACATGTGAGTTTAAGAATATTGGTCTGTATAGTAACAATAATGTCTTAAGGATTATGCACAAGTCTCACTCAGTTTTGCACCTTTGTTTTGTTTCTTAAATTCCATATACGAGTAAAATCATGTGGTATTTGTCTTTCTCTGACTGACTTATTTTGCTTAGCTTTGTACTCTCTAGCTCCACCCATGTTGTTGCAAATGACAAGATTTCCTTCTTTTTTGTGGCTGAATAGTATATATGTGATGTGATATATTTATCACATCTTCTTTGCCCATTCATCTGTCGATAAACACTGGACTGCTTCTGTAGTTTTTGGCTATTATAAATAATGCAATAAACATAAGGGTGCATGTAAAAAAAAAAAGTGTAGGGATACTCGGTTTTGACATAGCTATTCTCTATGCTTATCTCTCATTTTTATAGTGTATTGTTGTTTTTGCGATTTTAGAGAACAGACTAAAACTTGCTGCTTTCTAGCAATTTCCATCAAACACATCCAGAAACTGGACTCCTTTATCTTTCCTCTCTAGAAATTCTTTGCATTTGAGTAGTTGGCTGATGCAATGAGTTTTCTGTCTAAATGAAATTATAAGGCCTCAGAGGAAGTGGTTGTGCTTTTCAAGTAGGGATTAATACAAGATCATGCAGCTGCTACTCAGCAAACAAGAGATGTGTGTGTTCTAATAACCAACCAGTATAATGCTTTGCTGGGGTAATGCTATTGGACCGATGCCAAGTTGATTACGGATATTTGCATAGCAAATTCCAACCAACATTTAACTTATATGCTTCATCTGCAGAAGCTACCACAAAGGCTTGATGGCCTGCAACTTTTCCATTATTCTATCTAATGCTGCTCCTTCTCTTGGCAGTGGAACACTTAATATTTCCTTTTGTTTTAATCTTTATTTTCAGGGCATCTCTACTTTTATTATAAGAGAATAATGAAATTATTTTTAAGACCTCCAGTGAATAATACCCATCACATCCCAAATCATCCAGATAGAGATTCCTAGAGAAACAAACTCACTAGTTTATTAAAAAAATATCCAATGGATTTTCAATTACCTATTTCAATTAAAAACTTACGTTGTTTGGTGTTCTTAAATATCTCTCCCAATTTTATGATCAAGCTTTCTAGCTTACTTTCTGACTACCCACTTCTACTCTTCAGATACTTCTACAGCCACATCAGATTATAAAATACCTACTATTACTTTTTATATGCTGCCTAGAAAACTCTAGGCACCTCCTTCACCACCTGGATATCTCCACCGTACTTCAGGAATCAATTAGAATTTTACTTCATTTGTGAAGCTCTTATTACTCAATGCCTTCCTCCCAACAACGATTCAAGACTATTTACTTAGTATAGTAAATAAACCTGTGGTTTAGAACATGAAAAATTCAACTCAGTCCAAGTTTAGTTTCTGTAATTTTTGACAAGTTATTTATCTCTTTGAGTCTCTTGCAGAGAGACTCTGCTTTACTGTAAAAAAGTAGCATATGGCTGTAAGATTTAGATCCTTGTGGGGCTCCCTGCATGGAGCCTGCTTCTCCCTCTGCCTGTGTCTCTGCCTCTCTCTCTCTCTCTCTCTCTCTTTCTCTGTGTCTCTCATGAATAAATAGATAAAAATCTTTTAAAAAAATAAAAGATTAAAAAAAAAGATTTAGATCCTTGTTACTCAAGGTGTTATCCAAGGAGCAGCATTAGTATCACCTGGAAACTTATTAGAACTGCAGCATGCCAGGCTCCACTTGAAATCTACTGAATCAAAGTGTTCATTTTAATGCAATCTGTAGGTGATTTGTAGGCACATTTATTAATTTCAGAGGAATACTGACATAACTGCATTTAGCATTGTCCTTTTCAACCAGAATATCCATTCACTAAATACTAATTTCTTTTCCCATTAAGCTGTTCATCCATAATATTTTGAATATGGCATTCATTTATAATAATCATTTGTTTAACTGTGTTTCTCATCTGTTAGATTGTCACTTCTTAGTGGTAAAGATCTTTGTATATAGTAAATGCTTAATAAATATTTATTGACAAGGTGATTAACCAATGCACAACATTTAGAAATGTATAATGAAGGTAAAAATGGTGTGTCTAGAAACTGAAATTCTAAATACCACACTAAAAATTCTAATTTATTAAGGTAAGGGTAACATGCAATCTTTGGATAGTATACATGAATTTACTTGATCATCACTTTAGAATTCACTCATCTATGATGATGAATTACATTTAATTTGTGGATGTGTTTATGAGTTTCATAATCTAATACACTGTTTTTTTACTTTTAGAATTATATTGCCCTACATGAACAAAAATAAATGCTGCAAAGAATTACAGAAAGAAAAGAAAACAAGGGGCAAACCTTTTATCATACATATTAGAAAATTGCTATAACTTTGGAAGGTTTAAGTATAGATCAGCTAGGAACCCAGCTACTCAGACTGGCCAGATAGGGGCTGGAGCATATTCTCCTTGAAGGACAATGATATAGCATAATATAAAGTACCCAAAGGACAGAGTGACCTCAAGATAATAACCCTAGAATAATTTCAGATAGACATTAGTACCAAAGACAATGCCTGGCATATCAAATTGAAGTTGCTGAATAAATAATTATTAAATGAATTATTATCATGGATTCATAAAACATTAAGCAAAAAGCATAATTGTAGATATTCTAACAATGAATGAGTAGAGAATTTTGGGAAATGGAAAATTGCACAGAAAATTATTTCAAATATGCTTTGGGATTATCTCAAATATGCTCACAGATGGGATGACTGGGTGGCTCAGCAGTTAAGTGTCTATCTTTGGCTCAGGGCATGATCCTGGGATCCAGGATAGAGTCCCACATCAGGTTCCTTGCAGGAGGCCTGCTTCTCCCTCTGCCTGTGTCTCTGCCTCTCTCTCTCTGTGTCTCTCATGAATAAATAAATAAATCTTTAAAAAATATGTTCACAGACAATTCTGTCAGTATCACACAATGCTCTGTTTCTGCCGCCACTTCGCTGGTTCTGTTGCCTATGTAGGGATACTGACCCTTTCAAGGGTGCAACTGTTTTTTTCTTCTGTGCAATGTTGCCCCATCACACATTGGAGTTATTTGGATTGGACCACACTACTTCCAACAGATACCACTATTTTGACTGTAACTAGGTTGCCTTAGATGCCTGAATCAACTGTGATCACTGTGTGTTCTGATTCAAAGAACATTGCCATTCATGATATTCATTTGGAATATCATCTTTTTTTTTTCCTAGTTATTATCACTGCCTTCATTACATACTACTCATTACTCTGCCTAAGCACCAAAGCCTTTTCTATAGGATTCAAGAAGGTCTATATCAGTTAGCATCCTGGCAGAAAACAAATTACATTTGTAAATTGCGTAATTTGAGGAGGGTTAATGAAGGGTTGATTTACAAAGGTGGGGACAAGAAGCAGTCAAGAAGGTAAAGACAGGTATGGGGAGCAGATACATGATACGTAGCACAGTGTCAAACTAGAGGAGACCATTTATGATGAGGGGGATATTTCTCTCCCATATTATAGCATTCTTTTATCAGTGTTTCCCATCCATGACACAACAAAAGTCTTCAGACATTGCTGAATGTGCCTGGGGGGCTAAGTCATGCTTGGTTGAGAACCATTTTTAGATGAGAAAACTGCAATGTTGAATATATTCGCGTTTAATTTGTTAAAAATTAACTACTGGTGATCCCATCTATTATTTTACCCAGTGAATTTATGCACTGAAGGGATCATGAGTAAGAGATATTTATATAACTGATCTTTATTGGGTATATTTTCTCATGACTTCATTGTTTGGTCTCTTCCCTGTGATATTAATGTTTAAAAAAAATCAAATTTTTTCATGAAGAGTAGGCTTTAAGCCTAAATTAACTAATTCATTTGCTGATCAACCAAAACAGCAATCTATTTCAAGCTGAAAGAAAAACTGGGTGTGATGATCTTATTGAGTGTTGATGTCTTCTGAAGATATTCCCAAAGGTAATTCTAGCTCTATTAAAATTTTACCTTACACATTTAGCCTCAATGAGACTTCACTCCACTCTGGTGATATTGATGGCCTGGTGCTCCATGGAATGTTCAGTGCAATGGCCTTCTCAATTTCAATCTGTGGTCTTTTCTCATTAAAAAAATAATAATGAATGGCCTTTCCCTTCCAACAACCAAGGAACTCATATTGGGCCAATGGGTATAAGGTTTGGATTTTCATTGAGGGATATTTTCAGAAAATTCTTTAGTTACCCATAGAAATAAATTTGTAGTTCATTGAACTAGTTCAAATATATGGTTAAGCTATAGCAGTGGATATAATTCAGGCTCACATATTTTCCAGCTATATAGCTATTTTTGTGTCTTTAGGTATATTTATGGTATACACAATTATAGATTCTTTGAACAGAAAAATAAATTGTTCTTCCTTTGCCAGTCTCAAAAAAGGAATCAATCCCAATAGTGACTGACTTTTACAATAATGCAGAAGTGTAGAAACTGGCCCAAAGTTATACTCTAGTGCAGCATCTTGACTTTAGGTTTTACCCTAAAGAGCTACAAGTGGTAAAAATCAAATAAAATAACTTACACAGAAGTTTTCGATAAATTGTAATGTTTTATGCACCTGTAAGAGTTCTTGTAACATTCAATTTGTAAAAGGAGTGGAATGAACAGTTCCTGTCATGATTTGAAAAGTTGCCCCTCCACATCATGCTTACATTCTGAAAGTCCTTGTGATATTTCAACAATCACGGGAAGTAGCTATGTAAGTGTTACAGATGACACTTTCAGGAATTAATTTATAGGCTCAGGAATGTGTTCCAGTATAGGTAGCTCTCAGGGAAAAAAAGTATGTTAGATAGAAGTGAGGAGAGCACCAGAGTGGAAAAAGGGCAAGATATGAATGTGCTAAACTTCGTTTGATCCACAATAAACCAACATTGCCTAGAGTCTATCCCTAGGTAAAATGGTTTCTAAAGAAAAAAAAAAATATAGATGTGAACAATCCAGCAAAAAATCCTATTTGCCTTGATAAAAGGACTAGAAAGCAGAGATATATGAAATAAGATCTGTTCATCAGGACATAAAGATAAGCTTTTGCATTTATCTTCCAAGCAACCTGTGGATTATATTTTTCTGTGTGTTGCCAAATTATATATTTCTTCCCCAGCTTATCTCTCTGGTCTACAAGTGGCTACCCATTTCCTCTTTAATGAATAATCTCTACTAGAAGTTTCCATTCTGAGGAGGTGACCATTTATTTGCTAAAATACATAAATAACTAAAAAGTAATGATATCCTAAAAAGATTTACTTCCTCTGTGTGGAGAGTTATTCTTCATTCAAAGCATGTTTATTGGTGAACCACTGCATGGAAACTGTACAGAATCTACAAGTTAAAAATCAGTGATAATCACCTGAGTGTCAATAATCTACCTGAAATGCTCTTTCCCCAGGTGTCTCCCTGGTTCTTTACTCTCATCCTGTCCTTCAGGTAGTTACTCAAATACAAAGTTCTCAGTAAGGGCTCTCCTTGTTCCCTTATCTAAAATTTCAGCCATCCTTCTACACACCTAACCCCCTTACTTGCTTTGTTCCTCCCTCAGCAACTATTACCATCTACCCTACTTTACTTACTGGTCTTGTCTATTGTCTCTCACACTAGAATATAAGATCCATACAGGATATACTTGTCTTTTTCTTTTTTTAGTTCTGTAGTTCAGGCACTTAAGAATAACAACTAACACATAATTGGTGTGGAATAAATAAATGCTGAAACATGGAAAAATGGTAGAACTACCATTACAGCCCTTATCTGGACACCTTTATTTTTCCTGGCTATGAAATGTAATTCACTCTTCAGTCAATCACCTAGGCAGTATTTTTTTTTTTTTTAAGATCGATGTTTATTTGCAATTTTAGGGAAGGGATTCTGTACCATTTTAATCCTAGAGTTTAACTCAGCAGCTAGATGCTTTTCCAGTAAAAGAGATATTCAAAATAATTTCAAGAAAAAGTAAATCTCAATAGACTATCATAACTGAATTGAAAACAGAGCTAAAATTCTACTTCCTCCAGAGTTTGAAGCACAGACATTTTAAGAGTACTGTGATAGGCAGCTCCTAGGGGACTAGGATGGTAATAGTTGCTGAGGGAGTTGTGATTCTCACAACCACTCTTTTAGAAAATCATGCAGAATATCCCAACATTTTTTTAAATGTTCAAGTTTTTTTTTTTTTTAAGATTTTATTTTATTCATTTTAGAGAGACACACACAGAGAGGCAGAGACCTAGGCAGAGGGAGCCTGATGTGGACTTGATCCCAGCACCCCAGGATCACAACCTGAGCCAAAGGCACTCAACCACTGAGCCACCCAGGCACCCCTAAATGTTCAAGCTTTTAAAGAAAATTATCCCAAATCTCAAAGACATAAGATGATTGGCTTAAGGTTATACAATCGGAGAATGGTGACGTTGAGTTGATCTAGGTCTAAGGACTCTATAGGCAATGCTCTTTCTCCAGACTATCTGTCTCTTTGGTATGATGCCAAAGTTTTAGTTTTCTAAATCCTTTACAGATTGTCTAGGCCCCTTTTGCAAATCATAGCTGCTTTGGCCCCACAGTGCTTTATTTTTTCCTTCCTTTACCTTTCCTGTCTTCTCTTCTCCTTTCTCTCTCTCCTTTCTCTATATTTGTCCTTTTCTCTTCCTTTCTCCTTCTCCTTCTTCTCTCTTTCAGTAACCAAGTGACACTAAAATTGATGTTAGTGGCATAAAAGAATGTCCATATGTTCATTTTACATCTGGGAGAAGAAAGAGGGCTTCTGTGTATTCAATGTGCAACTACTATTCCCATCTTCCTTTGCCCCAGTCATTTTCCTTAGCTACACTATTGGCAGCTCCATGTTTGGAACCGAGTAAAAGGAATGAGGAAAGCAAGGAAAGTTCTGCTTATTCACTGTTATTCACCACTATGTGGCTTCTCATCCAACACCCAGTTATCCTAGATACTGAAGTAGTTGCATAGAGCTTAGAGTCATCTGCAATCATCTAGAGACTCAAGACAACTATCATTCTGAATTGCACCATGCCAAGAAACTAGGGAAACCATTCCTAGCACTTATTCAAGTACATTTAGAGGAATATCTAAGTTTCCTCCAACATTCACAGCCTTGTGAACAGAGACCTGAAGATTCTATTAGCAACCTGGCCGATGTCACAATGAGTACAATGTAACACCAAAGGAACAAATCTATGAGCCTAAGCTAACAGAAGAAACAAAATTTCACAAAAACAAAGACCAAAATCAGTGACTTTTTGTCATTTTCTAGATAAGAAGGTATTTGTTATTATAGTTAAAATATAATTTAGATATCTAGGGTAACTGAACTGTTTATTATCTATAGTTTTATTTGTATTGGTATATTAACAAATTATTCTTAAAGAATTACTTCTTTGAAATCAATATTTACATCATTAAGAATTTAATTCAGGACATCTGGGTGGCTCAATGGTTGAGCATCTGCCTTCGGCTCAGGGCGTGATCCCAGGATCTGGGATTGAGTCCCACATTGGGCTCCTTGCGGGGAGCCTGCTTCTCCATCTGCCTGTGTCTCTGTATCTCTCATAAATAAATAAATAAAATCTTTTCTAAAAAAGGAATTTAATTCATTTCGTTTTCCTTTTACAAACTCATAAAGTTATTTTAACTTATGATAAAAATGATGGATAAGAGCCTTGTTAGCTATTACTGAAAAATCATCACTCAGAAGATATATTTCTTCATTACTTTATGATGGAAAAAAATTGAATATTGCTTTTGTTTCTTTTTTTAATTTCAAAATATTTTCTTCAATAGAAAGGCTATTATCTTATTTTTCAGGGCAATACCGATTTTTAAAACTTGTGAATTTAGAGTACAATTTATTCCTTAATGGACTGACTTGTCAGCAAGTATTTTAGACCAGCAATATATAAATAGATATATACTATAATATATACTATATTTATTTGTATATGTAATACATAAAATCATAAATACATATTTTATAATAATATATTTAATTATATGTATTTATATATGTGACAAATATAAATATAAGCCACACTTATATATGTCTTTATATGTAAGAAAATATATAAATAAAGGCCCACAAACAGCAGTTACCCTATTTGTGGGTTTATATTTCAAACTTTCAATTCATAGAGAAATAATAACAATAAAAATTTTATGATTCAAGGGAGGCTAAATATAAAATGAGAACACAATGATGGTCTTAGAGGACTGTTTGCCACCATTTGTACTTTCCATTTAATCCCAGATGAGCTCCAGTTCACTTTTTCCAATGACTACCTCAGCAACTCCTCTTCATAGTCTAAAGGGTTAATTAAGAACTTTCTAGAACCATTACAGGACTAAAAATTGATAAACCAGAGACTTTTTTTTTTTTTTTTTCCTGAACTTGCTAAAACTGCTTTATTTTTTGAGAAACTTGAATTTGCAGAATGTACGTGGCCTGGACTAAACTTGTTTGCCCTTAAACCATCTGTTTCTAGAAGTTCAGGGTTGTTAACTAATCTCTCTGCCTAACCTACCCTGCTCATGTTCCTCTCCTGTTCTCTTTTCTCCTGACCTCCTAACATGCCTGTAACATAGAATAACTACTACCAAAACAAATCCTCTGCTAACTGACAGAAGGCATTCTTACTTTTGGGCTGACCCTCCTATAGCAAGCAAATAAAGCTTTCTCTTTCTCATCTGTTATCTGAGAGTTTCATCTAGGGCGCATGAAAATAGCTCCTTTGCCAAAGTGAAATTCTGTTCTGTGATGACTTCCTTTGCACATTTCACATTCTCCTCTTGGGTTTGTTTTTCTTTTACTCTACTGTCCTTGTTATTGTATGGCTTTATGGCATTGGCTGTTTCATTGTATGGATCACTTTTGCAGCCACATTAATAGAATGCGAATCTTCACCAGGATATAATTTACAAAGCTACTATTCTACTCTTCGGGGGAAACTGGTATCTTTTCATTCGGGCTTCATCTTCTTTCTCTCCAGGTACCATTTCAAGAGTGCAGTATTTGGTAGGGCAGAGTTGAATACTCCATTATATCTGTTTCTTTTTGAAAACAAATTCAGAGATTTGTGAAATAATCCCTTCCTCCTACTCTCTCTTTTTTAATGAACATCTCATGAGAATATTATTCCTATCTTTCTTCCTGAAATGATGAATATAGAAATATTATTGACCAACCCAATCAAAGGCCAACCCTTCTGTTTATACTCCAGACCTAAACCCTTGATTTCTCAAGGCCTTTACTCTTGAAATGATCCGCTCTATTTTCTGCATCAATTTCTCCTTTTCTATAGGACCTTTCCTGTCTACAACTAAACAAACTTTAACAGTGTCTGTCTTAAATGACAATAAATGACAAAACTCATAAAAACAGCAGTCTAACAAGATATCATCTAAACTTGGCCCTAATTCCCTTCCAATTACTATCACATTTCTATGCTGCACTTCCTAAAATAAACAACTTAATGCCATTATCTCTAGTCATTACCTCTATTTCTTCAATTCTTTTTTCGATCTGTCTAGTAAAGATTTGACTGTGACTACTTCTCTGAGACTGCTGTTGTCAAGGTCATCCATGTCTTCCACAATACCAAATCTAATATTTGTTTGTTGCCCTTTCATATTTTAAATTCTGGGCATAGTAGACATAATTGACCATTCTTCCTCTTTGAGTGGACTTTTCTCTGGACTTCCATTATTTCTCCCTCTTCCAGCTTTCCTCTCACCTCAATTGCCACTCTCCATTATGACCTTTTGGCTTTCTTTTCTTTGCTATCCATGTAAATGTTAGAATAATACAAACTAGGCTTTATCCAAGTTCTTCTTCACTATTTCTTTTTTTATCCATGCAATCTTTTCAGGAGATTTCATCCTTTTAAAGTGTATGTATATTCCAATGATTTCCAGTATATATCCAGTTTACTCCTTGAAACTCCAGTCTCCTATATTGAACTTCCTGCTTGATCTTTCTATTTGAGATGATAAGCATAACAAAGGTGATGATAAGGGTCAAAATACCTTTTAGCCTATAGATGCTGTCGAGTAAGCATTTGTTAAAGTCTCCCTTCCTAACACCATCATGTCTAAGTCAGAGTCTCCCAAAGAGCCTGAAGAGCTGCAGAAGCTCTTCATCAGAGGTTTGAGCTTTGAAACAACTGATGAAAGTCTGAGGAGCCATTTTGAGCAAAGGGGAATGCTTACTGACTGTGTGGTAATGAGAGATCCAAATACCAAGTGCTCCAGAGGCTTTGGGTTTGTCACATATGCCACTGTGGAGGAGGTGGATGCAGCCATGAATGCAAGGCCACCCAAGGTGGATGGAAGAGTTGTGGAACCAAAGAGGGCTGTCTCAAGAGAAGATTCTAAATGATCTGGTGGCTACTTAACTGTGCAAAAGATTTTTGCTGGTGGCATGAAAGAAGACACTGAAGAACATCATCTAAAAATTATTTTGAACAGTATGGGAAAATGGAAGTGATTGAAATTATGACTGACCCAGACAGTGGCAAAAACAGAGGTTTGGCTTTTGTAACATTTGATGACCATGACTCTGCAGACAAGACTGTCATTCAAAAATCCCATACTATGAAAAGTTACTCTGAAGCAACTCCTACTCTGAAGTAAGGAAAGCCCTATCTAAACAAGAGATGGCTAGTGCTTTATCCATCCAGAAAGGTAGAAGTGGTTCTGGAAACTTTGGTGGTGGTCATGGAGGTGGTTTTGGTGGGAATTACAACTTTGGTCATGGAGGGAATTTCTGTGGGTGAGGTGGCTTTGGTGGCAGTTGAGGTGGTATATGGTGGCAGTGGGGATGGCCAGAATGGATTTGGTAATGATGGAAGCAAATTTGGCAGTGGCAGAACCTGTAATGATTTTGGCAATTACAACAATCAATTCTCAAATTTTGGACCCATGAAAGGAGGAAATTCTGGAGGCAGAAGTTTTGACTCCTATGGTAGTAGAGGCCTATACTTTGGCAAACCATGAAACCAGAGTGACTATGGTGGCTTCAGCAGCAGCAGCAGCAGCAGCTATGGCAGTGGCAGAGGTTTTAATTACTGCCAGGGAACAAGCTTAGCAGGAGAGGAGAGCCAGAGAAGTGACAGGGAAGCTATAAGTTACAATAGGTTTGTGAACTCACCCAAGTACTGAGGTGGCTGGGCCTACCTGCTACAAAGAAGACATGTTTTAAATAATACTCATGTGGAGGGGAAAAAGCTGGAGGGCTGTATTTGTGACTAATTGTGTAACAGGTTATTTTAGTTTCTGTTCTGTGGAAAGTGTAAAACATTCCGACAAAGGGTTTTAATGTAGATTTTTTTTCCACCCATGCTGCTGATTGCTAAATGTAATAGTCTGATCATGATGCTGAATAAGTGTGTCTTTTAAAAGAAAATGGTCAAGATACAATTCTTGTGATGACTCCACTCCAACCTGTTTTATTCCCTTATCTTTCTTGCTGATGAGAACTGTACAAGCATATACTCACCTACTTCAGGAGAAAAAAAAAATCTTTGTCTTTTTTTTCTCTAAACTTTATATCCAGTTCATCAGTAGGTCTTGCTGACTCTATCTCCAAATCATACTCAGTCTCACCCACTTTTGCTCAGCTCCACTCATGCTCTGGACCTGGTCTACTCTTGTACCAAAGACTAACTGGCATCTCTGTTTTCAATTTTCAAAACTGGCTTTCACACAGCAACCAGATGGTATTTTGATGAAGTAAATCAGCTAATTCCTAATTCCTTTCAAATGCAATTCAAATTCCTTATTTTGGTTTTAAAGCCTTTACCTTTTCTTGTGATCAAATTCCATACCATTTGGTTCCTCACTCAATATACTTCAACACACTGGTCTTTGTATATCTGACCTTGTTTCTAGTACAATACTTTTTGTATTAGGTAGTCCTTCTGCTTGAAATACTCTTTTCCATTGTCCTTTGAATGGCTAGGTCCTTGCTATCGTTCCAATATTATGTCCTTAGGGAAAACAACTCAATCACAATTATATGAGTGCATTCAATATCCATATAGTGCTTATAATTACATGATATTTTCTTATTATTCACTGCATACATAGCCAATATGTCCATGACAAGCCTAATAACCTTGTATCCCCCATTGGCTGTAGTATTCTTGGTGCCTAGGACAGTGTCTAATATAGAGTGGGTAATTAATGGTACTTATTGAATAAATGATCATACTGTGAGTTTGGGCTTCTTTGTTATACAGCTAAGCAGCATAAGCTAGATAAATAGATTGCTTGCAGCTGCTATGTATCACAACTACAGAATTGTTTTGTCTTAATAAGCTTGAAGTTCCTGGAAAAGAAAAATCTCTGAATTTGGTTTTGAAGAATAAGAGGGTTCATTTAGGCAAGGTTCTAAATTAATCTTTTTTTCCCACTAAAATATGCTGGCATTTAAAAGCATTGGAAAGAATTGGAAAAGTTACAACTAGTGAAAAAAAATTATTGTACTTTAAAAGGTACTGGCTCTGCTGGTTAAAATCATTTAATTTTTACTTTTTAAATAAAGAATTGCATCTTTGAAAATAAAATCAAAACAGCAAAATGTATAACAATTTTTAACTAATGTACAACCTATCATTTTTTTTTAATTAGACTGAATAAGTGATGGAATAATTTTCAGTTTCTTTCTTTGTCTCTTCTTTGAAGGGTTAATAATACAAATCTAAAAAATAAAATCAAAGTACATGAAATTAAAATAAATGGCATCCATTTACAACTACTTTATTAGAATGTAGGTTGGAGGGATGTCTGGGTGGCTCAGTGGTGGAGTGTCTGCCTTCAGCTCAGGTCATGATCCTGGTGGGATCAAGTGCCACATCAGGCTCCCCACAGGGAGTCTGCTTCTCCCTCTGCCTGTGTCTCTGCCTCTCTCTCTCTCGGTCTCTCATGACTAAATAATAAAATCTTAAAAAACAGAGTATAGGTTGGAAGGCATACATTGTAGTGTTTGGAAGATTAAATTTTACTGGTTTGTATGCTCTGGGGAGCCAGAGCTTTAACATAGGATTAAAGTAGAAAAGTATTTAAACAAAACATAATGCCCAGAAGGGAATGACAGTGGATTAGGCAATTTAAAGAAACAAAAAATATATATATATATTTCCACTTAACCTATGCTAATGTGTATTTTAGAAACTCTATGCATCTTTTTCTAAAGAAACACTAGTTTTGTTAGCATGAAATCAAATTAAATATAATTCAATACAGTAGTTTTAAGTATTCACTTACTATTTTCCAACTATGTGCTTTTTTGCCGGATATATTATATATTAAAATTGTAATAACGAGGGATACCTGGGTGGCTCAGTGGTTGAGTGTCTGCCTTTGGTTCAGGGCATGATCCCGGGGTCCTGGGATTGGGTCTCACATTGGGCTTCCTGCAAGGAGCCTCCTCCCTCACCCTATGTCTCTGCCTCTCTCTCTGTATCTCTTATGAATAAATAAAGTCTTTAAATAAATAAATAGAATGAAAGTAATGAATAAAATCCAGTAATAGGCCCAGGAACAAAGGAACAGAATAAATTCCAAAACCTTCTATTTCTATGTAACATATTGTAAAGTTTTTCATAGGTGTCATGATTATGAATCTTATAATCATATTCTTTTCTATATAAACACTTCTTTTTATAGCAGAACTACAATTGGAAGGAGTAACAAATAGATGAATCTTTGAAAAACGAAAAATTCAAATTAGAGTGGAAACAACCCTTACAGTTAACAATATATGGTGAATCAGAGAAAGCAATACACATTAGACTGGGCAATTTACTGCTTCAAACTCATCTTCCTTTGGCATTTTGAAAATAATTTTTCACTGGGAAATAGTTTCTCCTATGTGATACATTATGTATTCTGGCCTGTTCCATATTGTATTGTGCAGAAAAACAATGTTATTTTTGACAAATTAGTGTTCTATCAAGTCAAGAGTTTCACAATGCACTAAAACATAAGAATATAGTTCTGCAAATCCAGAAAGGAATACACACAGATTTTTACATCTGGAGGATCAAACTCAGAGTAAATGAGTAAGAAACAGATTCAGCATTCACTTATCTTTATCCCTTTGTCAAAACAATTCTGAGCATTTTGATGAGGAGATGAAAAGATTTGAAAAAAGCAACATATATAGACCTTTTGAATCTAGATACCTCATGGTGGGAGAAACCTACAGTCAGATGTGAATGTTAATATTCATAGTAAAAGGAAGAGCTATTAATGAGGTAATTAGCACCTTTCTTATAAATATTTATAATGCATAACTAAGATAAAGAATGACCAGAAGTGATGACAAGCATTGAAGACATCAGAAGATAAAATGCTAAACAAGAAATATTCAGAAAATAAAAACGTTATCCCAGTTAAGTCAGTAATCAAGCACTTAACTACTTATGCTTATAACTTTTTAAACAAATAACTGTCTAGTTATGAAAGTAATACTTCAATATAGAGAATTTTGAAAATCTAAAAGCATAAATAAAATAAGTATCACTAATATTTCTTCCACTCAAAAGATAATCATTCAGCAAGTTTATTTTCCTCTAATCCTTTTTCAGTGGATGTATATGTATAGCATTCAGGTTGGGAATGGGGCAAATATTGGATAATACTTTATATGTTTTGTATTTAAACTACTTTATTATTACATAGGCAATACATTTTTACTGCATGAGATTTGAAACCCACACATTGGCACAAAGGGGAAATTAAAAGCAAACCGTAAACCCACCATGCAGTGAACCCACTGTTATTGTTAACAGATTGGTTTATAGTCTTATATTCTTTTTCCTATTACTTTCCCAGCCCTGTCTATCCCCTCTACCTACACTTAATTTTACTTCTCTGTCCATGAATCTCACCATTGTTCTTGGCTCATTGTTCCTGGCTCTTGGCTCAGCAGGGTACCCCTGTGAGTTTATAATACAGCTTTCCCTCCTCTCCTCACTCTCCATGTACACTACTCTCCTGGTTAATTTATTTATAATTTGGCTCAGAAATTACTCTTTCTGTGTCCCTGTTACTAACAATTCTTTCTTGATTTCATCTGCTTTCATTTCAGTGCTAGTGTTCCCATAAGAGCCAGTATAAACCTCCATCAGTTCATTTATAAGAAACAGTATGTTAAAAATATGGTACTTATTTTATTTATGTATCTTTGTCTACCTCTAGATCATGGCTTTTGTATCACTAGTGCCTGTTCCAATATATAGCCTATAATAGATGGTCAAATACTATTAGTTAAAATAATGGTAGTTATTATATAGAAAAGCTTTCTCTCTCTACCTTTTTTCTTTCGTGTTTTGAAATTTCCATTTAGTTTTTATCAGTGTATAACTGTTTTTATAAAAATATTCAGTTCTTCCCATTTGAGGATGTGTGTGTGTGAACAATACACATACATTTAGTATGTATAATATGATTGGCATACCTAGTAGTTTTCTAGGGCTGCTATAAAAATTACTGCAAACTGGGGATCCCTGGGCGGCTCAGCGGTTTAGCACCTGCCTTCGGCCCAGGGTGTGATTCTGGAGTTCCCGGATCCAGTCCCACATCAGGCTCCCTGTGTGGAGCCTGCTTCTCCCTCTGCCTGTGTCTCTGCCTCTCTCTCTCTCTCTCTGTGTCTCTCATGAATAAATAAATAAAAGCTTTAAAAAAAAATTACCACAAACTAGCACCTAAAAATACTAATCTCACTGCTGTAGAGATTAGAAATCCAAAATCAAAGTGTTGGCAAAGCCATACTCTCACCAAAGACTCAAGGGAAAAATCTTTGTCTCTCTATAGGTTCTGATGGTTGCCAGTGATCTTTCACATTTCGTGGCTTACAGCCACATCACTACTATGTTTCCATCATCACATGGCCTTCTTCACTCTGTGTCTGTGTCCAAATCTCTCTTTCCTTTCTCTTATTAAAATACCTATCATTGGTTTTGGGATCTATCCTAATCTTGCATGGCATCATCTTAATTACCTCTACAAAGGTTGTATTTTCAAGTAAGGTCACATCACATATACCAGGGATTAGGACGTGAACTATCTTTTGTGGGGAGGACACCGTTTAACTCACTATAGTACGTGATACCACAAATGTGCTATATATTTATATTGGCATATTGTCACCTTGTAATTATCAAGAAAAACAACATTAGAGTCATTTAAAGTCAATAAATGGAAAAACAGCATCTGCTAAAATGAGTTGGAGACTCGTTCATCTGTATTCCTTTTTATTGGTTTGTAATTTTAACAAATGCTTCCATTACTAAAGTCCCTGGTCACGTCCTTCTAAACTAAATATAATACAAAAGTTTAAGAAGGTAATAATTCTCTTACAGATGACCGAAAGATGAACCTTATGCTTAGCAGAGTAACACTGGATATAATACGGTCTTACCATCTATCCCCATTAATTGATCATACTTCCTAAACTTAATTCTTTGATCTATGTTTTATAATATTATTGTTTCAGATATCATCACTATGGAATGAGCTGGTTTCTTGTCCCAAGAGTTTAGAGTGCTAACACATGTTAAAGTAAGTGAAATGCATTTTTGGAGGGTAGTATACGAATGGATAATTTACATCATTTAAAAGATCTATAAATTGGGGTGCCTGGGTGGCTCAGTGGTTGAACATCTGCCTTCATGATCCTGGGGTCCTGAGGGGAGCCTGCTTCTCTTTCTGCCTATGTCTCTGCCTTTCTCTCTGTGCCTCTCATAAACAAATAAATAAAATATTTTTAAAAATCTATAAACTGAGACCTGACACTAGAGTGATTTTTTTTAAATACAAGGCTGTCATAGTTACAGACCTACAATTTAGATCCATGTGGAGCAGTGGAGGTAAAATATTAATGAGTGAATGGTGTAATGTAAAATGGAATAAGTGCAATGACATTAAATTAGATATCATATAATATGATCAAATATAAACAAGTGCTATGGGAACACAAAAAAAGAAATGGATCTTCTGAACAACATATTATCACTTGGGCGGGAGGCTTATATGGATTCCTGGAAAGGTTGCTGCTCAGAAAAAAAATCACTCATTCAACATACATTCTTTGACTACTACGTAGCAGGCTCTGTAATGGCTGTACCTATTTTCTCTGATCAATTGTGTATCTTTAGGACAGTGACTGTGTTTATTTTTCTTTCAGTATACCCCTGGCAAACACAGTAGTGGTGGAGAGAGAACTAAGTCTGTACTAGAGAGTTTGGAGTCGGGGAACATGACTAATGATCATAGAATCCCCCCATTTTTTGAACGTTTTGTCGTTCACATTTAAATTGTAAGTTTGAACATTCAGATTGCCTAAGAAAAATGGTCAGAAGATACATACTATTTAAAGAAAGGAAAGAATGATGTGGAAAAATGTTAATCCTCAAGTGAATACAGTCATAAAAGTTTAAATAAACACTGAATAATTTCCCTATCAGAAATCTTAGGGGTTTTTGCCAATATAAATTCCAACTAGTGGTTGGTGGTCACAGTTCAACAAGCACTCTAAAAAAATATTTGTATGGTTATTGATTTGAAAGTGACTTGGAGATATGTATCAATAATGTTTTCAGCGCTTTTTTTAAAAAGATTTATTTATTTACTTTAGAGACAGTGCAAGTGCATGGCAGGGAGTGGCAAATGGAGAGGGAGCGAGAATCTTAAGAAGGTGACGGAGAGAAAATCTTAAGCGAACTCTTCACTGAGCTCGAGCCCAAAGCAGGACTAGATCCCATGACCCTGAGCTCATGACCTAAGCCAAAATCAAGTCGGATGCTTAATAGACTGAACCACCCAGACTCAACTCTCATTGCTTTCTTAACCAATTTATTTTATAAAATTGTCACAAAACCTGATTTATACAGCACAAAGGACAAAAGTTATGGACTACACATGCTTAACTATCTTTTGATCCACACATTTTCTTGAGAACCTTATGAAAAAAGAGAATTACTCACCAGAAAAATGCACAATCACACTAAAATTTCCAATAAATTTCAAATATCAGTTGTTCCCTCGAAGCACAAACCTGGATAAATGTTAATTCCTTCTCTTTTCTTTTTATCTGTTTATCTCTATCTCTCAGTGAGGTAGGTTGGGGGCAATGCAAAATTAAAAATAAAAATCTGAGAAATCAAGTAAATGGTTCATTAAAATTTGCCTATAATGATCAAGAATGTTCATCCCAGGGGGCTGAAAGTTAGAAAGTTTGTTAATAAAATTCACCGCATCAAAAGGACCAAGAACATAAATAAATTCAAAACCAATAAAATACCTGTGGTAACTCCTGGAATCTGAGAGGGAGAAGACACATTTTGAGCCAACTGATTCAAAGTAACACACCACTTGACATCAATGATTCAGGTAGGGGTGGGGAATAAAATTTGTATTTATATTGACATAGATGGGCATGTTCAGGTAACATGGAGCCCAACTCCGGGCTTAAACTCATGACCCTGATATCAACAGCTAAACTGAGATTGAGAGTTGAATACTTAATTTACTGAGTCACCCAGGTGCCCCCAGGTAATCTGAACTTAAATGAGCAAATTCAGATAATATGTGGTGTATGTAGACAACAGACAGATAATAAATATAATTTTTAAAAAACACTTATCTAAGAAACTAAAGAATATAGACTAAGAACTTCTGACATTTAAATAAGAATTTTTTTCCTCAAATGATATTGTTAAAATTAGTAACTTGATGCAGTGAAAACAGAAAACAGAAATCTGTGACTGTTTTCTGAACTTTTAGTGAGAGTTTAAATGCTGTGTAGTCAAAACTATGTTTTCTCTGTCTTATTTTATAGCCATTGTGTATTCAAAGTCATTTCCCATTTATATATCATGGTATTGGTTCATTTTTCTTTGGGTTTGTATATTTTCATATTTTTAATGAATTCATTTTGCCACATACTTTCTATTTCCAAAACTCTTATTCTGATAATAAACTGGTACACTTCACAGTCTAAAGTTGGTTGGGTACAGACATGACAGTTTCATTACTTTCTCGTTTACTGCCTTCAAACATGCTCTCTTGGACCTCTCTTCTTTCTAGTCATTTTTAGGTATTAAAAAGTATATTTTTCTCTGAGCAAGTTTAAAATTTTATTCTTGTACCTAAATCTGATTTTCTCCTTTATCATTCCTTCTTATTCTAGCTCAGATATAACCTATGACCCGAGAGACCTGCACTGAAGGAAGATAATTTGTTCTGTTCTTTGCCCCCTCTTTCTTCCACACACTGTTGTTTTTATTTTTGGCTTCCACAGGCTCAAGTAAAGGGGATGGAGAACTGTAAGAAAAGGACCAAAGGCATGTTACCAGGTTGTACTTTGAAGTCTGTGTATCAATGTATTCTGAGGGATAGGCATTCAGAGGCCAAATAGTTACACAAGTATATTCTTGAGAAAACTTGTTAGGACTATGTGCCTATTTCAATCCTTGATAGTCCTCAAATAGTCTTTCATGAATTACCTTTAGTCATTTTGAAGTAGCCTGTAGTTTCTTCCTTTTTGGGGACAGATCACCAACAAATGATTATGTTCAATTGTTGCTACATGTTCACTTGGCTCGTGGGAAATCTACAAACATGTTCTTTCCATGTCAGGCTCTGTCTTTCTAACATGATGTTTCTCTGATTCAGTTCCCTATCCCTTAGTGCAAATAAAAACATGGGTATAGATCAAAACTGTTCTGAATAAGCAGTTTTCTGTTCAAGGCATGGGCTGTTCCTGTCTTCTCCCAAGGAAAATTAATTTGTTTTTTAGTTGTTTTCTTTGCTTTCCTATCTCTTGGCCGAAGAGGACAGTAACAGTTTTCCTTAGAATGTCGATACATGACTCTCATAGATTACCTATTTCAAAACACCATCTTTAAATAGTTTTCTCTCTCTTTTTTTTCATAAAATGGTGATGGATGATGGAGTCAGGGTTTAAAGATCAATATGACCATTTCTTAGTAAATCCTATAAGATACACTGTTTAAATTACTAGTACTTGTCTCTAGAATTTGGAAGAGTCTGTTAATCTCAGGTTTGGATTTCAACCTACAATTCTGAGACAATACAAAATGTCCCTTTTATACTATTTTTGCAGAAAATCATACTTTTCTGTTTTTTAGAATTTTAAATTACTCAGAACAACTTTTTATAAACTCTTAGTCCTTCTATACAATAAGCTGGCCATCATTTTTCTATGTAATCTAAATCACCTCTTGGGCTACTGATTCCTTATGTTCTGAAAGGGACAGTCTCCGGACATGTGACACACCCGATTGAATCAAAATAAATCAATGTATGATTTGGGCTGAGAAAAGTAGATTCTTTTTCTTAATATTTTAATGAAGAGATAGTGAAACCAAGTCAATTTGATATATGATGTATTGAACATATAAATACAAGGGAAATACCCAGTCAAAACACAGGAAAGCTATAGAGATTTAGTATTTCTATATAGAAAGGTAGAAAGATTTCTTCACCGAGATGAATGAAAAAATAGATTATCAGGATAGGTGAAATTTTTAAAATGCAGAACATGAAAAATGCATTCAGCCAATGTTACTAAAATATTTCCTAGATAAAGGAATAGTAATGTTAATTAGGAAAACTGGACATGCATAGATGTGAAGTTTGGATCATTTTAATTTAGAACATCCTTTAAAATAAAGGTGGCTACGCCCTCTTTGATCTTTGTGATGCTTAAACAATAATGAAGCACAATTCTGGAGTGCTCTTAAGATGGCCCTAGTTAATGAGGTTCACAGTTTATTAAGATTCTTTAATGCCAGTGAAAATATGGGAAACAATAACCCCAAACCTGATTTTTCAAAATTACTGCCCCAATTATTTCTAATTCTATACTAATTTCGAGTTCTCAGTGTTAGGCTGTTTATCTAATACTTTCCCGTTGGTTAAATAATCAGCCATTTGGAAAGAAGAGTATTAGCATTAAGTTTATTGAAAAAAACTGGCACAAGAGCCTTCGAAGAATCATGTAATGGAGGACTATTATCTCTCCCCTTTTTGGTGCTGAATAATGCAGAAATATATACAAGTAAAGCCATAAGTAAAAATTTAGTCTTGGTTTAATTCCCTATAATTCAATCAGCTTTTAAATTAAATAAGGAAGTTATCCAATCTTGTATAATGATATAAAATCTATACAAAAATGAAGTTGGGGGTTGAAATAAATGAGTTATTAGTGCCTTCTAAGATAGTCTATTTTATTAGGAGTTAAACCTCAGAATTCATTTTGGTGTACCTTTATAAGACTGTTTCATTAAATAAAGTATGCTTTTTAAAAACATTATTAGGTCAGCTCTGATACTTAGACATCAGTAGTCATCAGGACATCATTACAAGAAAATTAATGGCTTTCCTTGGACTCAAGGGAATTGAGTTTACAGTTAGAGCTACCACCTAAAAATATGGAGAGGTGAGTAAATACAAATAATCATTACTGAGATATGCTTACCTGGAGCAGAAGCCACTGAGCTACATACAGATAGGAACATATATTTTGTAATTCTGATGAATTGCTAGAGACCAAGAGTGGATAAGCTTAAGTATAAGAAACTCTGAAGGCTGCAGTCTAATACTTAGGGGATACCTCACCCATGGTTCCACAGTGAAGATCTCAAAAAGATCCTTCCTTTGGCTCATCAGAATCAGACTCAATATAATAGAGATGTTGGAATTATCAGACATAAGATTTTAAAGAAAACTGGGATTAATATATTAAGGGCTCTGTGAAAAAATGCATAAAAAGATAGGCAGTATATATACAGTAAATCTCTAAAAAGAAAGGAAATGCTAGAAATAAACATTGTAACAGAAATAAGAAAGAATCTGTGTGTTTAAAGGTAGGACAATAGAGAATCCCAAAGGGAAAAAAAATGAAAAAAAAAAAAAAAACAAAACCCCAAACTATCACCTAAGAACTGTAAGAAAATGCCAAAAATATTTAATAGACATATAATTGGAATACATAAATGATAAGAAAAAGCAGTGTAGGAGAAATATTAAAGTAATAATTGCCAAAAACTTTCTAAAATTTATAATGGCCAACACAACAGTGGTTTGTTGCATTGCATTGTTGTATATATTGTATACCTGAAACAAATGTAACCCTTTATATTAACTATGCTGGAAAAAAATAATGACCAACATACTACATGGCTCAGTGGTTAAGAGTCTGCCTTTGGCTCAGGTCATGATCTGGGGTCCTGGGACCTGCTTCTCTCTCTGCCTATATCTCTGCCTCTCTCTGTGTGTCTCTCATGAATAAATAAAATAAAATAAAATAAAATAAAATAAAATAAAATCTGAAAAAAAAAACACAACAGATCCAGGATACTCAGGCAATACCAAAACAACAATAATAACAAACAAAAACCCACATCTAGGCATATCATGTTTGAAGTATAGAAAACTGAAAACAAAGGAAAAAGCTTCAAAAACATAAAAAGAAAAAAAAACTTTACTTATTGAGAGGAAAGAAGATAAGAATTATAGTATTTTCTAATCGAAATCCATGCAGGCAAAAAGAGAATGAACTAAAATTTCTAAAGTGTTGAAAACAGAAAAATACTACCAACATAGAATTTTCTGTCCAGTGAAATTATCTTTCAAAAGTAGGGGAGAAATAAAGACTTTCTCAGAATAATAAAAAGTGAGAGGATTCAACACCAGCAGAAATGGTAAAATAAGTTCCTTAGGCAGAAGGAAAACGATATATATTAGAGAATTGGATACATAAAGAAATTAAGAGCACTAGAGAAGAAATAAATGAATGTAAAGTGAAATCTTATTTTTCTCATTCTTAGTTTATCTAAATATAACTTTGAATAAACAATATTAGAAATGTATTGGGTGACTACAGCATTTAGATAAATGGAATGAGTGACAGGAATATCACAAGGGATGGGAGGCAGGAAATGGAAATATCTGTTATAATATGCCTGTATAACGCATTGAATGTAATAGTGTTATTTGGTGGTGGGCACAGAGTTAACAAAAAATGTTTATTATAAACTCTTGTCAGAATAAACCAACAATAACAAAACAATAAAAACAAGATCTAACTATATACTGTCTATAAGAACAAACTTTAAATACAAAGCATCAGATGGTTAAAAGTACAGAGACAGAGAAAGATATATCATGCCAACACCAATCAATAGAAAGCTGGAGTATCTATATGAATTTCAGACGAAGCCGTCTTCAGAATAAGCAGAATTATTGGGGCTGAATAAAAAAGGGCATTGTATAAGAGTAAAGGGTTCCTTTCTCCCAGAAGGCATAATGATTCTAAATGTGCATGCATCTAACATCAGTGTGTCAAAATACATGAGGCAAAACTAATAAAACTGAAAGGAGGAAGAGACTGATTTTCTATTATATTCAAAGAGTTCAGCATTCTGTCAGTAATTGATACATCAAGTGGGCTAAAAATCGATGAGGGTGTAGACAACCTGAGCAGCTCAATCAATCAACTTTATCTAATTGACATTTATAAAATACTCTATTTAGAAACAGCAGATACACATTTTTTTCTCAAGCTTCTGTAGAAAATTCCCTGGGATAGATTTTTTGCTATTAAACATACTTTAACACATAAAGTTATATATATATAGTATCTTCTCAGAGTACAATGGACTCCACTACAAATTAATAACAGAAAGATAGCTGGAAAAATCCAAATATCTTCACATTATACCTCACATTTCTAAATAACTCAAGGGTCAAAGAAAAAGTTTCAAGAGAAATTTAAAAATATTAAAAGCAAATAAAAATATAACATCAAAATTTGTGGGATGTAGCTAAAGCAGTGTCTAGAGGATAATTTATAGCATAAATTAGAAAAGAAGAAAGATCTAATTCCCATTTTCTAAAATTCTACAATATCAAATTTTAAAAAGAAGAAAAAATTAAACTAAGATGTGCAGAAGAAACAACTAATAAGAATTAGAGCAAAAAAGAAGGCATCAGGCACAGATTCTTTTTTTCTGATAAATCCTACCAAACATTTAAGGGAGAAGTTATAATTAATTCTTCATATCTTGTACAGAAAATTTCATTTAATTCAATTTAGTTAAGCCAGTAGTGTCCTAGTATCAAGTCCAGATAAAAATGTTAGGAAAGTATGTACCATATCACTTATGAAAATAGAAGCAAAATATTAACAAACAGAATTTAGCAATATGTAGAGAAAATAATACTTCATGATTAAGTGGGGTTCATTACAGAACTATAAGGTTTCCTGTATAATCAAATCAATCGATATAACTCATCGTAATAGCAGAATGATTAAACAATCAATATAATCATATCAATAGATTTAGGAAAAGCATTAAGAAAAATTCAACACCATCCATGATAATATAACAAACAAACAAACAAACAAACAAAAAAACAACCCAGAAACATAAGAGAACTTCCTTAACCTAATAAAGGAAATGTCAAAATCTATAGCTAATGTCATACTTCATGATGACATGATGACAACTTACCTTTCCGTTTGTGAGCAAGGTCAAGATATCCTTTCACCACTTCTATACAACATCATACTGGAAGAACTACCTAAGTACATAGGAAAAAGTAATGATACAAATTAGAAGGGAAGAAAGAAAAGTGACTTATTTGCAGATGACGTGATTGTCTATGTAAAAAATCTTAAAGAGTCCAGGAAAAAAAAAAAAAAACCTTCTGGAACTAGTAAAGAAGTATAGCAAGATTGTGGGATACAATGTTAATATACAAAGATCAATTGCTTTCTTGTAAGCCAGAAATGAAATTTGGACATTGAAATAAAAAATGTTTGCAAAAGTACCAAAAACTAAAGTACTTTTATACAAATCCAATTAAATATTGTGCAATCTATGTGCTGAAAACTACAAAACAAAATGATAAAAAAAGAAGAGCTAAATAAATAGAGTTAATCCATGTTCAGGGATTAGAAGTTCAATATTGTTCATATAATAATCCTTTGCAATTTGATCTATAGATTCAACACAATCTCAAACAAAACTCCAGAAAACTATTTTGTAGAAATAGGCAGACTGATTCTAAAATCTATATGGAAAGACAAACGTCCTAGAAGAGCAACATGCTATTAAAGAAGAGGAAAGTTGGAGTACTACTCATAATACCTAATTTCAAGGCTTCCTAAAAAGCTACAGTAATTACAACATTGTGGTATCGGTAAAATAACAGGAAAACAGATCAATGGAGAGAGAATAGACAGAAACCAAATCACACAAAATAATGAATTGCTGACAAATGCACAAAGGCAATTCAATGGAAAACAGTAATCTTTAAACAATTAATACTGAAACAATGTAAGTCTATACATATAAAAAAGGGACCTGTAGACAAAGGCTTAAGCCTTTAACAAAAATAAGCTTAAATTGGACCATAGGCTTAATATAAAATGAACATGGACATGACTTCAGAAGAAAAGTAGGAGGAAACCTAGGTAATTTGGGTTTCATGATGAATTTTTAGTTATAACACCAAAAACATGCTTTATGAAAGAAAAAAACATGAACAAATTGGATGTTATTAAATTTAAAAACTTCTACTTTGCAAAAGCCACTGTTAAAAGAATAAAATCAAGTTACAGACTTTTGTCTTTTGCAATTTATCATTAGGAAAATGCAAAGTAAGAGATAATAATATACATCTATGAGAATGGCTAAAATCCCAAAATCAAACAAACCAACAAACAAAACTCCTGATGATTTTAATTACTATTAAGCATGCAGGGCAACAGGTACTTTTAATCATATTGGTATAATACAAAAGGGTATACAAAGGGTATAATACAAAAGGGTACACAAATTAAAAATAAATTATTTATTTATTTGAGAGAAAGAGTGTTCAGGAGCAAGAGCATAGGGAGAGAGACAGAAAATCCTCAAGCAGACATCCCATTGAGTGCAGAGCCCAACACAGGGTCTGATCCCAGGACCCTGATATCATGACCTGAGCTGAAATCAAGAGTTTGCCGCTCAACCAACTAAGCTACCCAGGTGCCCTGGTACAGCTGCTTTGGATAACAGTTTGTTTCTAAAAGCCTAAGGGTAATCTTAAAATGTAGTCCTGTTATAGTACTCCTAGGTACTTCCCCCCTATGAAAACCTGCATGCAAGAATTTACAATAACTTTATTTATAAGCAGCAAAAACTGGAAGCAACCAAGGTGCTGTTCAATAGGTAAATGGATAAACAAACTGTACATTCATTCAATGGAATTCTATTAAGCTATAGAAAAGAATGAGTGGGGCAGCTGTGTGGCTCTGTTGGTCAAGTGCCTGATTCTTGGTTTCCGGTCAGGTCATGATCTCAGGGTCATGAGATTTGGCCCCTAGTCAGGCTCTGCACTCAGCACGGAGTCTGCTTAATATTTTTTCCCTCTCCCTCTGCCCCTCCCCTTGCTTGTATGCACACGTGCATGCTCTCTCTCTCTCTAAAAGAAAGAATGAACTATTAAGCCACACAAAAGCATTGCATCACGACCTGAGCTGAAGGCAAATGCTCAACTCCTGCAGCACCCAGGCATCCCAGGACAGGCACACTTAGAGTGAGGATTCCTGGATATATAATTAGCTCCTACACAGACTCACTTTATATGCAAAACTTTTGTAATAGGCAAGCTCCCCAGTTTCCGAGCATGAAAATAAAATACAACAACTTTAAAAAAACCAACCAAACAAAAAAACAAAACAAACAAAAAATTTGCTAAATCTTAAATGCATATTGCTATGTAAAAGAAGGCAGTCTGAAAATGCTATGCATTGTATGATCTCGTTTATATGAGATTCTGAAAAAGCAAAAATATAGAGATGGTAAATAAATCAATGATTGCCAGGCATTTGGGAAGGAAGAAAGGTTGGATCATAAAGTATAGAGGATTTTTTTAGGGTGATAAAACTATTCCGTAAGATACGCTAATGGTGGATATGTGACACTATGCAGTTGTCAGGATCCACGGAATTTTAGAGTACAACAGGCTAAATTTAATATCTACAAACTTAAAACATTAAAAGTCGAGGTTACCCCAGGAAAAAATGTAAACTGTGATAAAATCATCCAACTGTATTATAAATTTGTGAAACAATCCCATCGAAGGGGATGGGAAAAAGTGTGCTGATCAAAGTAATTTTGGAAATGAGAATAGACTGAGACTAAATGCAAAAGAAATTGCATAGGAATCTTATAGTCTAGTTGCTAAAATTATTTTCCATTGCTAATAATTTTGAAACCTCTTTATATGTATGTTGCAATTGACCAAATGAATAAATGGATAGTGGAGTGTGGAAGCCAGGTTTGTCACTATTGTACTATGTGGCTATAGATGAACAAATGAGGAAGCTAGAATGATCTATGTAGTAATGGGTTAGAAATGAAGACATCGGTATGAACTCTTATTTAGCTGTATTTATTTCTAAATACATATAGAAATATTTATAGATATGTGTAAATAGAGAAAGGAATGGAAGTTACAATCAGAACTATACCACATATAATGTGTTCCTATTAAAAGGTGACACTGCCTAAGATTATCTTTGGTAAACAAAGTTATGTATTATTTTTAGAAAACTGAAGATGAAAAATCTTTGATCATTTGAACAGATGGTTATCTGACAGATGTTGATATCTGACGATTATAGTCCAGGCTTTTCTAGTTAGAGTGGGCATATGAGTTAAATAAGCTCTTGCAGAATGAAGTTTGAACAAGGCATATTCTAATTTGGGCATGGTTTATATTACATGAGCAGTAATATAATTAATTAGTAGTAGCAAATTAATAAAAATAGTGAGATAATGGGATATTAAACAATCATTTAAGAACTTATTTAATACCTGCATCCAGATTATGAGCTCCATATTAACCACTACATCTTTAGAACATAGCACATGGCCTGATAAATATAAGGTACTCCATAATATTTGTGAAATAACTGAATAAACATTATAAGTATTTGTCAGGAAAAATTGTACTGACTCGTCTATGGTAACAAACAGTCCCTAAATCTCATTGGCTAAAACAAAACCTTCACTTAATATTCATGAGTCCGTGGGTGATTTGGCAACTCTAAAGGCCCGTTGTTATCCATGTAATTGGATAAAGTATTGTGGATCCATCACATCAAATATGACACTTTCTCCCTGATTAATACAGTGGGAGAAATGAAAAGCAGATAATTGCCCAAGGGCTTTTCAGTGCCATAGGCCAGAAAGAACACATGTTATTTCAGCTCACGTTTAATTGGTCAAAATTAGTTACATCGTTCCCCTTGGCTTCAAGGGGGACTGGGAAATACAGGAAAGGACATTAAATAGTTGGTTAGCATCACTGTGTCTTTCTCCATAGTTCTATAAAAGTTAGTTGAATGAACAAATGAATGCAACATAAGTCTATCATTTAGCCCAGTGTCTGGCATTTTACATTATCACAGAAATGCCTACTACCTTTTCCTCTTTTATTTAATTAGTGTAATTCGTTGTTTCCTATTAAGGTTAGTTTCTGGGTTATACAATCTTATATTTCTCTAGGTTCTAAATTTTTAATTTCTTTTTACTTTACAAGTATATTAGGATACATCTTTTATCAATAGATAATTGTTGTTAAAGACTGAATCTGCATGAATCATCCACCTTAATGATGTTCACTTTTATCCTCCTTCATCAAAGTCCATTATGAAATATAATAACACAGGAACCAAACAGCATATGGGTTTCTTTGATGATCACATTTATAAGAGAAATTCTAGTCTACATTTCATTCTTCAGGTTTCAGATCAGTTTAAATGGAGACTTTGAAATTTGGCTTCTTAAAGTCTTTGAATATAAACCAATTTGCATTTCTAGACAGAAAGTACCTGAAACATTTATTCCTTTAATAATTAAAAATTTTTAATGAAATTGAACATGTTTCCTAAAGAGAAGTAAAAGAAATATTATAGAGGAGGGCAGAGAGAGCAGGTAAGATTTGTACATGTTACAAAATGAAAGAAATGCTAATTGGATGCTAGAACCAAAGTAAAGGCAGACCCTTAGTTAAATTTCCTTTTTTTAATATTATAACCAGCATATCAGGAAAGGTAAATCCAGTGTTTACTTCCAAGTCTGGGGTCCCTGAGTCTTTGTAATTTTCTTAAGGACAGTAATGTTCATTTTCAATATTTAAAAAAATCTGGTGGATATTATCACGTTCTTCTAAAATTATACAACGGAATGAAATAGTTTGCTTTTGAATGTAGTTAATCAGCGTAGTGAGTGATATGGCTGCCTTATGATGATGTGAACAAAGGAGTATGTTAAGGCACACTAACTGAATTCCAAATCCTGGTTCAATTACTTATAATTTGGAGTACCTTGGGCTAATTAATTTTTCTTATCTTTATTTCTCATCTATAAAATCAGGATCCTAACAATCACATATCATAATTTTGGGGGATTCATGACAAAACATACTTTCTGCCCAACATATCTGTCTTTGTCAGGTTAGGCTGCTGTAACAAAATATTATGGACTGGGTGGTTTAAACAACAGACATTTACTTCTCATAGTCTAGACCCTATTTAAATCCAATTATCTCCCACGAACCGACCCCAAGTACCTATCCCCACTGAGGGGTTAGAGCTTCAACATTTGACCTTGGTGGGGGATATAAACATTCAGTCTGTAACAATATCCTAAGTGCTGACCTCTTCACAAACCTTCAGTTGGAAAAGTTAAAATTGTAGCTAATCATTATAAACTATAATACTAAAGAGTTCAAAGGTTTATAAATCCAAATACTACAGGACCCAGTAGTTATGAAAAGTGATTGTCTAGTGCCATAGGAAGAGTAATAATTCAGTTGGACAGACCAAAAAAGTAATTTGTTACTTTCAACAAACTAACATCATGAAATTGGAAAATTCAAAAAGGCAGAACATAAAATACTGCATAACCCATCATATTTGATATTATTAAAATATATTTAACTTTCTAATAAAACATTTTGACTTGTTTGTTAAGCTTTTCAGATATCCTAGGCATATTGTCTGCAAGTGTATGTTATGTTAATGCCCTTGAAACAAATTACCTATAGGGATAATCTGGTATGTAGTAGGTGCCAAATAGGCATTTGTTTCTTAAGGATTTCTTAATGATTTAATAATTTATGGTACAGTAGTTAATAAAGATATTTTATTTAATTAGATACAAAAAATGATATGTGACATAATCCATTCAGAGAAACTGACTGTAGAAAAACCTCTTGTTTTGATCTTCCCTTTCCTGGGCCCTGGTGAGGGTGTGGGATACATCACAGTGCTGGTGAAGGGAAGGGTTTTCACTGCTTGGATCTATGAAAAAAGTCAGAGGGGGGAACCTTAGAGGTAGGTGTATTAGATTCCTGGGGCTGCCATAACAAAATACCTCAAACTGGGTAGCTTAGAAAAAGGGGTATTTATTGTCTCACAGTTCTGGAGACCAGAAGTCCAAAATCAAGTTGTTGGCAGGACAACACTCCTTCTAAAGGTACTAGGGAAGGATCTATTCCAGGGCTCAGTTTTAGCTTCTGGTACTGACAGGCATTCCTTAGCATGTAGATTGTCTTCTCCCTATGTCTCTTCACATGATATCTTTGTATGTGTCTCTTTAACATGAATTTAAAAAACATAAGTATAAAAGTTATATTAGTTTAGGGGCCTACCCTACCCCAGTATGATGTCTTTTTAACTTTAA
The DNA here is from genome assembly GCF_048164855.1 of Canis lupus baileyi. NCBI lineage: Eukaryota > Metazoa > Chordata > Mammalia > Carnivora > Canidae > Canis > Canis lupus. The sequence continues at coordinate 60,557,181 of NC_132847.1, forward strand.
TCACATTGGTAATGAGCCAATTTCCAAATAAAATCTCATTCTGAAGTACTGGGGGTTAGGATTTCCATATATGAATTATTTTGAATCTTTAATATACATATATATATATATAATTCAAGTGTAATTAGCGTCCAGTGTTATATTAGTTTGAGGTGTAAATATAATGATTCAACATATAAATGCTTAAGGGGCATAATTTAACCCATAACAGTAGGTTTATAGTAAGAGAGTGAAAAGTTACAAACAACAGTTTATAGCTGGAAGCATCTTTATCAAATATAGGACACAGTTATCTTATTTTTCCTATGAGAAAACAATGCAATGGGATGAAGAGACCTGCCCAAAGTCATTTTGTTTATCTTAGAATTAGGCCAAGATTAAGATATCCCTAATATAGGGTCTTTTACACTAGGCTTGTTGATGCGCTTATGTAAGTCCTGGATAGGATCTCATTAGGGAATCCTAAAAGGGCTATTGTTCAGCTGGAAGTAACAAACTCAATACTACCAACAATGACAGGGCATGGAACAGAAGGAGCTGCAGTAAACAAACGCATACATTTTTTCCTGTGTTATATCTTACATCCCTCATAATGTGGAGCATGATCAAGATGAAACATTAATAACGGACAGAAAAGAAATAAATGCATGTTATTAGATAACCAAAGAAATTGCCTTTCATGCAGCACCATGTATAGTCTCACTTCTGACTTCTACTCAGAGGCCAGGACCCTCAGGACTTCCTCTCACAGTAACCCAAACCCAGGTTTTAGGTCCATCATACCCTTCAAGAACACCTACTATGAGTGTATAATGCTTATTTTTCGACTTATCCCTGAGCTGCTTTATTTTTCTAATGAAAAGACCAAGCTTTCCTTAATGTTAATATGACCATTACCATTGTGTTTGTTAATAGTTATAAAGAAATACCATAAACCTCTTTTTGTTGTTGTTAAGGCAGATGACAGTGAAAAAGGATGCTCCCTTTTAGATAAAGTTTTTATTTTTATTTATTTTTATTTTTTTAAATAAATTTATTTTGTATTGGTGTTTAATTTGTCAACATACAGAATAACACCCAGTGCTCATCCCGTCAAGTGCCCACCTCACTGCCCACCACCCAGTCACCCCACCCCCCACCCTCCTCCCCTTCCACCACCCCTAATTCATAATAAAATAAGTGGGAAATATCAGAAAGGGAGACAGAACATGAAAGACTCCTAACTCCTAGTTCGGGAAACGAACTAGATAAAGTTTTTAGATAAGACATAGAGAACACTTTTCTTCATCCTATCATTATTGTTTATTATTATCTTATTATAACTACTGTTATTATATCCATCAGGATAGCCTTAGATAATCTAGCTTTCAGGCCTGGAATGATGCCTGATTAAGACCTGGAAATACTTCACCTGTGAAATGGACACATGCATCAGATTTTTTCGCATCTATTCTTTCTCTCTATTCAATGTGCACTTATATTTCCACTTTTTTTTTAAAATAGTGCTGTACTGAACATTCTATACATGCTACTTTTTGAACATTTGCCAAAATATATGTATGAGTGGAAAATGTGTGAGTGGAAGTTCTGGTCACAGAATATTGAAATGCTCACTTTTGCAAGAAAAAGCCAAATTATTTTCCAGAGACTTTGACTCAATCTATATTGTTACCAGTAACTCTACATGTCGTGTGACTCTTGATATGTTCAGATAATCCCATTTCTGCCTGTTGAAACTAGTATAAATGATGTTTCACTGCTGTTTGGATTTGCATTTCTTTATTTACTGGTGAAGTTGAGCATCTCTTTATGTATTTGTTGACCCTGTCTGTGTCCTCTTAGGATATATACCTCTTCCTGTCTTTTTAGATAATATAACTGTTTTTATAAAATTCAAAAATAGTAAAACTAAATGTATCATTTTGACATTGGATACAAATAAATAATAAAGGTGTGCAGATAAATAATAAATATACAGTTCAGGATGATGATTACCTTTGGAAAAATTTCATGAGAAAGACAGAAGAATTGAACCCCAGAGGGGTACATTTGTAAATACAGTTTAGGATTACCATCCTAGTCATTGGGTTGGATTGTGGGTTCATGAGTGTTCACTATATTATACAAATGAGTAATTTAAATAAGTAAATTAATGCAATAAATAAAAAGGGCCATAAAGAAACCAGAGATAGTAATATTCATGAAACAGGACTGTGATTAATCCAATTCTATATAGCTAGATTCAACAAGGAAAAATTATTTAGCTATTAAGATGTGTATAGCAGTCATCTAAAACATGGGTTGGGTGAAATAATCTAAGTGTGCAACAAGAGAAGATTATTTAAATAAATTGGTATGTACCAGTTAGATCCCAGAAGAAAACAGATGACATCCTCAAATGGGTTATTTGAGGAGATTTTAGTAGACTATTTAAAGAGATGTGGGTATGAGTAAAGGAAAATAACAAGGATAGTAAAGTCCCTTGTGATTAGCAATAGTGGAGAGGTTGGAATCTTTTATTATTCAACATGAAAATCATAGCTTCTTTATTCCCCAGTTTCCAAAATCATTTCTGCAGGATCTGATGAGTCTATGGAGGCCCTCTCTGTAAAGGTTTTTGCAGGTTTTCATTGACCATTATTACTTAAAATGGAATACCAAGACATACTTTACAGAATTTCCTGGTTTCAGATATGGTTCTCTCTTCCCTTATTATGTGGTTGAAGCCCCAATTCCCCTTGGTAATCCTCTTCTCTGTTCGTTGGTTGGCAGCGCAAAGACCCTAACATGGCTAGGAAGCAGTGAGAGTTTCTAATTTGTCAAAACAATGACTGTGTTCCCTGGTAAGTGTACCTCACCGAGACCAAAGTCACAAGGAGAGAAAATAAAATTTCCTTCAGTGAATTATTTGGTAGACCTGAGAGAAATCATTCTTTTCACATTGTTCTTATTTAAGCATTCGAGACTGGCCAGGGTAGAGCATTAAGTTAGGCGTCCAGTTCTGCTTTGGTCCTGGACTAGATCTTCAGCTGTATTATCTCTGAGACTCCAGGAGATGAGTACAATTTTAAAAGCTTCCATAGATACTTTTTGTTTTTCCACCTGTTTTTTCAGTCGGGCAATGAATAATTTCACTTCCTTCCTTCCTTCCTTCCTTCCTTCCTTCCTTCCTTCCTTCCTTCCTTCCTTCCTTTCCCTTCCCTTCCCTTCCCTTCCTTCCTTTTCTCTCTCCCCCTCCCTTTCTTTCTTTTCTCTCTTTAATGTGTATAATATCTCGGCTACCAGATGATCCTACAAACTTTATAATTACTATTATTACCATAGCAATTAAGTGCCTCAGCTACTTGACCTCCCAATATCTTGCTTCACACCTGTAATTTACCCTATGCCACTAGCAGTTATGGCTGGTAATTATGATGCCATTTAATGCCAGAGATTACTAATTTTCCTAACCATCCCCCACCTCCCACCTCACCCCGGTCCCTGACCAGAAGGTGGATATTTTTAGAGGTTTGCCTTCTGTTTTCTGAGGTGACACTTGGTACCAATTATATCAGTCAGGATCCCAGTAATAAACAAATAACACAAATAGGATTTTTAGAGCAGATATTAAAAAAGGGTGTAGGCAGGTTAAGGTAAATAGAAAAAGAATGAAGAACCACCCTCAGGTTGGCAAAAAAGTGGAGAACCATTATCACTTCCAGCTTGAATGGGTAAAGTGAACAAGCAGTTACCTGAACCCAAGGAGACTGACTATAGCAAAGAGAGAAGGCAAAATAGCAGGATATCTGGGTTTTGGTCAAGGACTCAATCACCCCTGAAATCTGGTAGAGAGGGAGCCCGGGATCAGATATTACTCCCCATCTGCCCTCTGATCTCCTGCTGCAGTCTCCCTTTGGCTGAACTCAACTGGAAGCCAAAGGCAAGAGCTCAATTGATACAGCCATATGGGTCATACTTCCAGGGAACCCAGAGGATGGAGAATGAGTAAACATCCTTTGAAGGGGCAACTGAAAAGTATCCATCACACAACTGAAAGAAACAATAGTATTCAAGCATGAGGAATGATGCTGGATGAGGGAAATATATTATTAGATATGGAACAATATATATGTCATATTCATAAGCTATAAAACATGCAACAAAATAGCACTTTATAATTAAAGTGAACGTAGTGATTAGAGACAAACTAGAGAAGATATGGTGATATTAGGAAGGAAGGATCTAGAGAAAATATCTCCAAATGAGAAAAAGTGGAGAAAGCAAAACTGCTAAGACTATTCTATATCAGATGCATTGAGCAGTGATTTTCACTCTGCATTGAGATGAATTAGAGAATAGTGCCTTTAAAAACCACAAACAGGAAAATAAACATCTTTCTAGCTGTCAAGTCCATCTCTTGAGACCCTATGTTGTGTACTCACAGCACTACAGACAGAAAATAAGAACGAGAGGAAGAGAATGAGAGAGAAAGAGAGGACAAACACAATTAGTTTCAGGAATGGGAAAAAGGATTGCCAAGAATTCTTCTAAAAAGAAAAAAGAAGCTGATTCATTCTTCAGAATAGAGATAGGGCATGCGGAGGAGGAACTCCACCATGGATTAATCGTAGAGGTTTCCGAGGCATTGGGAAGAGTTTGGAAAGTCTTCAAATTTTGTATCTCCTCTTAGCAGGCCTCTTGAACCATACAACCTGCTGAGGATTATGTGGCATATCCCGGTAACCAGGTTTGTCTTTGTGTTGGCTTCTGTCTTCCCATAAAAATGTAAAGAAAAACCAAGCTCCATGTGAAGAAAGAAAGCATAAACCAAAGGCTTAGCATTTATCTTTGGGAGCAGGATAAAAAGGATATACCTTGAAGACTGCATTTCACTGCACAAGATTTCAGAACAATGAAGGATCAAGCAGGCAATGGCAGCTCCTGGATGAAAGGCAAGAGCGGGAGACAGAGACTGTTGTCTGTGACCATGGTGCAAGGGGAGGATGGTGCAAGGGGGAGATTCAGCACAAACAGCTTCTTTGTCTCACCTTTCCTCTAACACATTTTCTTTTTTCCGTGTTTTCTAGAAGTCACTGAAGTATTTCTCCAGGATCAGTTTTATTTCCTGAAGCCCTTTAGCAAAACCCTTTTTCTTTTATGTTTTGAAGCTTGATGATTCTTAGATTAAGAAGTTGCTTTCATTCCACAATGCGAATTTCATATTTTTAAACTAAGTTTGTAAAGTACATGCTCTTATTTATTTTCCTAGCACTGTTTGCACCTCCATCCTTTCATTGATTTTCAGAAAAGAAGTTCTATGTGAGTCATTTCATTATTTTTTTTCCCTTTTGGCATTAAGCCTTAAGAACTGTTTTTGCATTAATCTAAAAGGGAAGCTTCACACTTCATTTACTAACTACACATTAAAAAGAAGTTTTCATTTTCTACTGCTGAACACAGACCAACACAAATCCTCCATTAGGAGTGAGAATCTTTTCCTTAATACCCAGGAACATCCATAAAGCTTTCTATAAATGTCCCAATATTAAAAACCAGGGATTTCATTTTGAAAATAAGAAAAGTTTTCTTTTTTCTTCCTGTTTATTTTCAAAATCAGGCAGATTTATCTCCTTGTTTATTATAATCGCTCTGCTCATCCAGTTTCAAACATAAGTGCCAAATAAAATGTTTCTCCACTTCATTCTCTCTCTCTCTCTCCTGTCTCTACACACACACACACACACACACACACACACACAAGCCTCATGGCTAAATGAGCACAGTGCAGAGGCAAAGTAAAAGGTGATGTCTTTACAGGATATTAAGAAGGAAAGAAGGGCAAGACTCCCTTGGGCTCTCAGTAATATCCTATTTATATAAAGTACAGCCTTTTTTCTTGGCTAAAGAGAAAAGTCAGACACACAGCATTAATATTTCACTTTCTGATCTCTTGCCAGTTTTTCCTTCCCACAACTCCCTGGTAGTAAGAATAGGGACAGCATCCTCTGTTATTCAAAATATTTGGTCCTTGTTTATGTAAGATTTTGAGTCTTGCTCTTGGCATGTATATTAGTGATCCATTGCTACATTATTTTACTATCACCAGAAACTCAGCAGCTTAAAACAACACATATTTATTAACTCACAATTTCTGTGGGTCAGGAGTTCAGGCATAGATTAGTTGGGTCCTCTGAAAGGCTGTAGTCAAGATGTTAGCTGAGGCTTTGGTGTTATCTGAGGGTTGACTGGCTCACTCAGGTTATTGGCATAATTCACCTCACTACAGCTGTAAAACGGAGTGCTTTAGTTTCTTGCTGGCTGTTGGATAAAGGCTGCCTTCAGCTCCTAAAGACCTACAGTTTCTTTCCATGTGTAGTCACCAACATTGCCACTTGCTTCCTCAGAGCCAATAAAGGAGACAGAGAATCCAGCAAGTTGGAGACTACAATCCTATGTAATGTAATTATATATGCCTTTATAGATAATCTCACCACTTTCACATACTTCATTTTCTAGAAGCAAATCACAGGTCATGCTGACACTCAAGGAGAGGGGATCACACAAGGGCAGGATAGCAGAGGGTGGGATCATGCATGAACATTTAGTGAAATACTAGAATATTTTAAGTAAAACATAATCTCTATATTTTCTGATTTTAAATTAAAATAATATTGCTAGAAGTCCAAGCGCTTATTTACTATGTGCATGTTACCAAAGTTAGCCCATTCTCTCTTGACTAGAGTTCTCCAGATTTTCAGGTTAAAGATTTATGTTTTATAAACAAAATGCTTTTTCCCTTGCCCTTAATGTAATTTCTTGTTAGAGAGTTTCTTCTAGATTTTTTTTCACAATTTCATGAAAAATTCTTGATACTACAAATCTCAGTTCAATTGCATCTAATTAAGGCTATGTGAATAATTCAAGTCAACGAATGTTGACAGAAGCAATATGTGCCATTTACAGGCCTTAGGGAAAAAAATAATTTTCCACATACTCAGGATGCTTTCTTTTTTTTTCTACAGATGATAGCATCAAAAGATTAACAAAATGTGGGTCCTGAATAAATGCATTGAGGAAAGCGCTCTTATCCACTCATGCCAAATATACACCATGTTGCATTGTGGAATCAATAGACCTTCATTGTGTAGAGGTCACTAAGCTTTGGGTATTGTTTTTTTAATACAGCTAGCCTACCCTAACTGACACATAAATAAAAATTATTATTCTTAAAGATGTGAGAAGATAATCTAACAGCATTTAAAATGATAAGGAGTTTTAATTAATGCCATGGATAAAGTATTTTGATTTCTAGGTTGGAGAATTATTACAGACACTGCAGTATTTTTTTAATAATAATAAATTTATTTTTTATTCGTGTTCAATTTGCCAACATACAGAATAACACCCAGTGCTCATCCCGTCAAGTGCCCCCATCAGTACCCGTCACCCATTCACCCCCACCCCCTGCCCTTCTCCCCTTCCACCACCCCTAGTTCGTTTCCCAGAGTTAGGAGTCTTTATGTTCTGTCTCCCTTTCTGATATTTCCCAAACATTTCTTCTCCCTTCCCTTATATTCCCTTTCACTATTATTTATATTCCCCAAATGACTGAGAACATATAATGTTTGTCCTTCTCTGATTGACTTACTTCACTCAGCATAATACCCTCCAGTTCCATCCACGTTGAAGCAAATGGTGGGTATTTGTCATTTCTAATGGCTGAGGAATATTCCATTGTATACATAAACCACATCTTCTTTATCCATTCATCTTTCGATGGACACCGAGGCTCCTTCCACAGTTGGGCTATTGTGGACATTGCTGCTAGAAACATCGGGATGCAGGTGTCCCGGCGTTTCACTGCATCTGTGTCTTTGGGGTAAATCCCCAACAGTGCAATTGCTGGGTCATAGGGCAGGTCTATTTTTAACTCTTTGAGGAACCTCCACACAGTTTTCCAGAGTGGCTGCACCAGTTCACATTCCCACCAACAGTGTAAGAGGGTTCCCTTTTCTCCGCATCCTCTCCAACATTTGTGGTTTCCTGCCTTGTTAATTTTCCCCATTCTCACTGGTATGAGGTGGTATCTCATTGTGGTTTTGATTTATATTTCCCTGATGGCAAGTGATGCAGAGCATTTTCTCATATGCATGTTGGCCATGTCTATGTCTTCCTCTGTGAGATTTCTCTTCATGTCTTTTGCCCATTTCATGATCGGATTGTTTGTTTCTTTGCTGTTGAGTTTAAGAAGTTCTTTGTAGATCTTGGAAACTAGCCTTTTATCTGATACATCATTTGCAAATATCTTCTTCAATTCTGTAGATTGTCTTTGAGTTTTGTTGACTGTATCCTTTGCTGTGCAAAAGCTTCTTATCTTGATGAAGTCCCAATAGTTCATTTTTGCTTTTGTTTCTTTTGCCTTCGTGGGATGTATCTTGCAAGAAGTTACTGTGGCCGAGTTCAAAAAGGGTGTTGCCTGTGTTCTCCTCTAGGATTTTGATGGAATCTTGTCTCACATTTAGATCTTTCATCCATTTTGAGTTTATCTTTGTGTATGGTGCAAGGGAGTGGTCTAGTTTCATTCTTCTGCATGTGGATGTCCAATTTTCCCAGCACCATTTATTGAAGAGACTTTCTTTCTTCCAGTGGATAGTCTTTCCTCTTTGTCGAATATTAGTTAGCCATAAAGTTGAGGGTCCACTTCTGGATTCTCTATTCTGTTCCATTGATCTATACGTCCGTTTTTGTGCCAGTACCACACTGTCTTGATGACCACAGCTTTGTAGTACGACCTGAAATCTGGCATTGTGATGTCCCCAGATATGGTTTTCTTTTTTAAAATTCCCCTGGCTATTCGGGGTCTTTTCTGATTCCACACAAATCTTAAAATAATTTATTCTAACTCTCTGAAGAAAGTCCAAGACTCAAAAGTCCAGGGCCAGATGGCTTCCCTGGGGAATTCTATCAAACGTTTAAAGAAGAAACCATACCTATTCTACTAAAGCTGTTTGAAAGATAGAAAGAGATGGAGTACTTCCAAATTCGTTCTATGAGGCCAGCTTCACCTTAATTCCAAAACCAGACAAAGACCCCACCAAAAAGGAGAATTACAGACCAATATCCCTGATGAACATGGATGCAAAAATTCTCAACAAGATACTAACCAATAGGATCCAACAGTACATTAAGAAAATTATTCACCATGACCAAGTAAGATTTATCCCCAGGACACAAGGCTGGTTCAGCACTCGTAAAACAATCAATGTGATTCATCATATCAGCAAGAGAAAAACCAAGAACCATATGATCCTCTCATTAGATGCAGAGAAAGCATTTGACAAAATACAGCATCCATTCCTGATCAAAACTCTTCAGAGTGTAGGGATAGAGGGAACATTCCTCAACATCTTTAAAAGCCATCTACAAAAAGCCCACAGCCAATATAATTCTCAATGTGGAAGCACGGGGAGCCTTTCCCCTAAGATCAGGAACAAGACAGGGATGTCCACTCTCACCACTGCTGTTCAACATAGTACTGGAAGTCCTAGCCTCAGCAATCAGACAACAAAAAGACATTAAAGGCATTCAAATTGGCAAAGAAGAAGTCAAACTCTCCCTCTTTGCTGATAACATGATACTCTACATAGAAAACCCAAAAGCCTCCACCCCAAGATTCATAGAACTCATACAGCAATTTGGCAGCATGGCAGGATACAAAATCAATGCCCAGAAGTCAGTGGCATTTCTATACACGACAATGAGACTGAAGAAAGAGAAATTAAGGAGTCAATCCCATTTACAATTGCCCCCAAAAGCATAAGATACCTAAGAATAAACCTAACCAAAGAGGTAAAGGATCTATACCCTAAAAACTATAGAACACTTCTGAAAGAAATTGAGGAAGACACAAAGAGATGGAAAATATTCCATGCTCATGGATTGGCAGAATTAATACTGTGAAAATGTCAATGTTACCCAGGGCAATTTACACGTTTAATGCAATCCCTATCACAATACTGCAGTATTTTAAAATATTGATTCATCTATGTTTCTCTACCCATGCACCGCCATTTGGCTAAATACAACATAGTAAAAACAAAACTTTTTAAAAGTGGTGAAGAAGAAAACTATTTTCACCATCTTCTAGGTTTCAGAAATAAAATACAGAAATATTTTTTCATGTTTACAAAGGGTGACCAGGAATAAATAAATATACTTAGTCAAATGCACTATGTTGTTCAGACAAATGTTTCAAGGCCTTTTTCTTTTTTTTTCCAAGGCCTTTTTCTATGGGGGTCCTAAACAGGTAATAAAATTGAAAGTAGAACTCTTTTCCATGTTTCCCATTTATATATCCTATCAATGAGATCAGACTACCATTAATTATCTAGAAGATACCATTTCCATTACATCCACAGAGACTTACACAACAACATGACAGATTTCACTGTCAGTGTATTATTTTCCTGTGATAGACTACATTTCCTCATAATTTTATCCTATTAGTTCTGACTCTTTCACCTCCCCAAGCTTCTTTTCCCCTTTGAATACTGATAGAGAAATCTTCTTTTAAAAGGAACTAGCAAAGCTTAACCAGAACATACCCTTAGATATTCCTCATCCTAAGTAAATACAATATATTCTATACAAGACTTCTATGACTTATATAAAGTATAAATCCATGATTCATTACTTAATTGTCTTTATAGCTGTAGAATTTTCATCCCATGAAGTTTAAATCTGGGGTTAAAAAACAACACCTCAAAACTATTTGAAGTCATTCCAACTTTTTTTTCTTTAGCTATCTATTTAGTTTATTTAAATCATTGGGGACATGAGGATTCCAAATCATTGGGTATTTTTGTTCTTTAATTAAAGTATAGTTGACATATGATAATAGCATTCTTAAAAAATAATGTGTATTTGAGAACTATTATCTTCCTTGTCCTTTCTATTGATGATGTAAAGGGCAGTGTAACTCTCATCCTTGTGGGGAAAGTAGAGGCCAAGTCCCCAGAGAGTTAAGAGATTCCCTCAATGGAACCACTCATTGAGATTTCAGGGGTAACAGGCATTTCACTCATTTTAACTTCAGCATGATGGCCTCAATGTTATATGGAACCAGAGTGAAGTAGTATGGAAAATATTCAGATAAATTAAACACTTGATGTGTCCTCTGGAATTTACCACCCATGTAGATTTGCCTCCCATCTGGATAATTCTGAAAGCAGAAGCCTTGAGAAAACATCCTGCAATGGCAAAGCAATGGAAGGGGAATAGGATAACTTTGATATAGCAAATCTATATGAGCTTTACCTCTATAAAACAAACTAAAATGAAATAATAATAAATGTTATTATGTTATTATAATTCTGGTAAGGTATAAGAACTGGGTGGAAAATGGAAGAACATGGATAATTGTTAGTGAGTACTTGTTTGTTATACTAATATGTGTACTTTCCAAAATAAAAACAGTTTTTAGGGAGTCACTCATCAGCTCTATGAAAAATTGAGTTTAAGGAGTTAAGCACCGCTATGGGGAGTCTAACTGGTGATAGAAGTTAGGTGGCAGATGATAGTGAGTTGACTTGTAGGAATAGTGGTAGAGGTAGTAAGGAATGAATGGATTTATGATTTATTTAGAAATTAGAGCCCACAGTGTTTGATGAAGTCTACAGTATGTGACAAAAGAGAACTTACAGTTTTACATCTAAATTTTCTCTCAATTTCTGGTACTTAAAACTGAACTGATTAGTCTAGCAATAGACTAGACTAATCTAGTCTAGTCTAATTAGTCTCTTAGACTGTGGCACTTCGGAAAGGCTTATTGTTTGATACAAACTGACCGAATTGTTCTTCTTAGCATTATTCACATATGGCTTTCAGTTCACTGCCAATCATCATCATTAGATTCTACATATTAATCTACTAACTGTTTATCATTCACAAACATTTCAGAGACTAATATATAGTTTTTGTTTGCATATTTCAGGATAATAGAACTTCAATTTAGATAATAATTTTGATCAGCTCAGTGAGAGAAGTCAATTTGTGACCTTAACAAAATTGAGCAGTTGAGTAAAGATGAGTGAGAAACCAGAGAATCTGCTATGGGTATTTTTCTGGGAAGGGGAATTATAAATTCAAAGTGTGATACCTAAAGGGGTGTATGAACTCCTGTTCCATTTCAAGAATTTGAGCCTACTGTTAGAGATTCAGCAGAAGTAGAGATGTTAAGCAATTCTTGGATTAAATTAGAATAGCAGGATAATGACTCTTTGCAATCAGAATATTGGAAGTAAGATCAAATCAGAAACTGGGATTATTGTAGATTGAATCAGTATTTCTTTGGGGAAAAAAAAACCCTTGGCTATATCAACTTTGTTTATTTGTTTGTTGTTTTTAGTTGCAGTAGTAGAATTTAGTGATTCATCACTTACATATGACACTATGTCAACTTTATTTTTTATTTTTTTATTTTTTTAATATTTTTTGTATATTTATTTATTTATTTATGATAGTCACACACAGAGAGAGAGAGAGGCAGAGACACAGGCAGAGGGAGAAGCAGGCTCCATGCACCGGGAGCCCGATGTGGGATTCGATCCCGGGTCTCCAGGATCGCGCCCTGGGCCAAAGGCAGGCGCCAAACCACTGCGCCACCCAGGGATCCCTATGTCAACTTTAAAGGTAGGGCTCCAATTTATATGTTAGATACTTGATTTGATATTGGGCAAAGTTTAAGTACAAAGACAACTCTGTAAAGAGGCTTTCATTGTCTCCACAATCAAAATTAGCCCCATCTCATACTGTTTCTCTTATATCATTGTCATTTCATTTTATTCATAGTTTACATTACAAATCACAATGATCATCTATTTTACTTTCTTAATACCTGTCTCTTTCCCTTAGAATATAAGCTTCACAAGTGGAAACACCTTGCTCACCTTGTTTATCCTTCCATCACAATCATCTAGAATTACTTCTGGGGCAACATAGATATTCTATAAATATTTACTGAACTAGTATTAATTCAAGGCTGAGTCCTAGTGGACAGGAAATGGATAGCAACAGGACTGCAATCATTGTCTTCCTTTAGGAAGACATAAATGGAAAACCAACCAAAACAAAGAAACTAGGTAGCCAAATCTCCTTGAAAATATACTATTGAAAGACTTCTTAACAAGTACACTAATGTTATTTGCTAGACTGCATCTCTGAGATGCTTCTACCAAGATGTACTTGGTCTATGTAGGTTTGCTTGTGCTATACAACACTGGGATCTCTGGATTTATGGGACATAACTTCCTGGAATATGTCACCTAGTCTCTAACTATTAGAGAATAAAGAGGAAATGTTTCAAGAGCAAAATAGCCTCCTTTAATGTAAATGAGATGGCTGCATTAAATTACTTAGAAAACTAATATGTTACATCTGAGTTAGAGAATAACCTAATATGGCAAGAAAGGACCAGCACTGCAGAAGCATTGACAATCGGTATCCCTCTCTGCTTTGTCCATGCCTTGTGATTATTCTTGAAATAATTAGTAAAGTTTAGTAAAGGATAATATCACTGATTCTTATAAATCTAATCTAAAAGTCAACCATTTGTGCTAACTCACATCAATTACAGTAGGAGTAAGGGGAAAGTTGATCTGAAGCTACTTATAAATTTACTACACATAAAGATTAGGAGATAGGTGGGACTCAGCTTACCTGCTGAAAAGAGAACCTTTATCTGAGAAAGTCTAAGGAATCTTCTAATGTCACTTAAAATTATTCCTGAATATCCTCTTTTGTACAGTCTGATCTAATTTCAAAATATTAATTAAATTAGCTTCATAATTATATATTTGATATTGTTTAGTTAGAATTTACACAATTATTTGACAAGTAGAAAGCAAAGAGAGTGGGTAACAAACTCATGACTAAGTTTCTGAGGATCAGTATCTTATATAAGTATAAATTTCATCATTTTTAGGAACACAATTTATACCACTTATAGCATGTAACTTCACACATGAAGCACAAAACTGCATACTCTCATAGCATATATTTGTCTTCAAGTAATTTTTCCTAAGCCTTCATTGGTTATTAAACTTATATCACCTTTTTTGTTGTTGCAAATAATGATTAGGACTGTTATGTATATATTTTACAATGTACTTTCACAAATATTACCTCATTTAATTATTACTACAATTCTCTTAGAGTAAATATTGTCCAGATTTTATTGATTAAAACACTGATTTTGTGAGTCCAGATATCTTTATTCCAAATGCAAGACTACTTCTAGTTTATCAGTATTCCAGGTCAACCCTTCTTAACTTGGAGTATTCCTGAATACTTTTGAAATTTGCATACTCTGTTTCAGAAATAATTCTAAATACATAAAATGTGTTATTTAATAATTTATTCATAGGTGTCCTATTTATAATAATAAAAAATGGAAGTAACCTAAATGCAGCAATGACATAGATAGATGATATATTGCACTCATTAAAATGATGTCTACAAGAGTTATAAAGCATAGGATAAATTATGTGCATGTAATGATGAAAGCACTAAGTAGAAAGCATATTTGTGTGTGCATTTGTAATTAACTTAAAACAGGAGTAGAAAAAGGTATGTCAGAAAATAGAATTAAATATTAGACTTGTCTTTTAATTGTACTTTACGTTTTTATGCTCATACTTTTTGAATTTTCAAATTTTCTAAGTATAATAATTTCATAATTAGAAAATTATAGTTTATGAAAATACATAGGAATTTTACATTAGCATGCACACTATGAATTGTGGAAATTTCTACCTTTTCATCTTAATCAAATAATGGGTTATCCACTAAATGAGGTACAGAGAAATGCAGACTCATATCAATCCAGTGATTGCTTTTGTCTAGTTCACCAGAACATATATTTGTATCATAATCCTTAACTTTAAAAATAAGCTATTGAGTGGTATTCCAAATAATGACTAGAAATGTTATAAAGTGAATAAAAGTATGTTGAGTCTGGCATTTTAAAAATGTGGCTTATTAGCAATAAAACAACAGATCGATGAAGGATACAAGCATATGCCTGTAGGCAGCAGAGTTAAGCCAAAGACATAAATCCTTATGAAGACTTAACAGAGAGTAATAGAAAGGAGCTGAGGGAAGAGAAACATAAAAGATGAGACTGGCATGATATGTTTCAAATCAGTCTATTACCACATAGCACATGGAAAATGGGAAAAGAAAGCCAAGTTAAAAAAAAAAGTTAAAAACTAGACAAAAAAGAAAGTAGTTGATAGACAATTATACGATCTTAAATATAAGAGGGTTCAAATCCTTATGGAAGTTACTTCTATAAACAACTGCCCCATTTCTTCATGAGTCCTTCAGTGTGAGAATATCTTACCAATGACTCAAAGGCAGCCCTTTCCAGTCATGAAACGATCCTAGCTATTGCAAGACTTTTTTCATTTTAGTGTTGGTGATATCAAACATCTTGTAAACTTTACATGTAAGTTCTTGACTCTCACTGTAATAATACGTGGAATATGTCTGACCCTGAACTTTTCACCCTGTAGCTCTCTTGATATTTAAGGAAAGTCAGAATCTCCTTCTCTTAATTCTTTGTGTTAAAAATATCCAGTTCATTTAAGTAGATCTCATACATGTTTTTAAGGTTCGCACTACTCTGTCCTCTTCCATTGGAACGTTCTCAAGATTATCAAAGTCTTTCTTGAAAATGAGATCTCTTGCTTTGGGCAAAACATTCTCACATGAATTTCACAACTTGAGATTGAAAGGGCCTATAACTCCCTTCAATCTTGACACTGTATTTTTATTACAGTGTCATGTCAGAGCCTGTTAGCATTTTGGAAAACCAAACAACATGGCTTACTTGCAATATCCTCCCCTCCCTTCTAGCATCTCTGCCTTTTGCATTTTTTATGCAGCTACCTGGTATCTCTCCATGTTTCATCTTCATCATATTCAGAAAGTTACTTTTTATTAATTTGATCCTCTGTGTTATTGCATGACACATTTTGTGCTCTGCATGTAAGAATCCTTGTGGCTCCTCATTCTATTTCTCAATGAAGTTGTATCCTGTACATTTAAGCTCTAATATCATTTCTCCATTTAGTAGATATTCTTCTCTATTTTCAAAGAAATGACAAATACAACTCTTCATAGAAAGGAATAAAAACAACAGTCTGTAGAAGTCACCGACCTGCTCCACTGATTATCGAATGACTTTTGTTTTATGCATATGATTCTGGTCACACCTGAGTAAACTAGTCAAGTTTTTCATCTTGTCTACAAGAATGTTCTGAGAGATTTTTTTCAAATGATTTCCTAAATTTCAGATACAATACATCCATCATATTTCCTAGTTTATTATTCTAGTACTCCTCTCAACAAAATGAAACAAGGCTAGTCATTAAGACTTGCATAGGTAGGGATGCGGTTGTGTGTCTGCCTTTGGGTCAGGGCATGAGCCCGTGGTCCCAGGATGGAGTCCCGCATCGGGCTCCCTGCAAGGAGCATGCATCTCCCTCTGCCTTTGTCTCTGTCCCTGCCTCTGTCGCTCATGGATAAATAAATAAAATCTTTAAAAAAACAACTTGCATAGGTAAATTTATGACAATTTCTCTTTCTAAGGACTCTGTTACATTTGGAGACATTTTTTATACATATATAAGACTCATACATTAACCTCACTTCCCTCTGCTTTTCAAAAAATCAAGAGTACTTTTGACAGCTATTATTTTGGCATTTCTCATAGTCTTCAAAATTATTATTAGCAGTAACAACTATTATTTATAAAATTTATAGTGTTTATCCCCTTATCCACAGGGGATACATTCCCAGACCCCCACTGAATACTTGAAACTGTGGAGTGAGCCAAATCCCATGAATACTGTTTTTCCCTATGTATACATACCTGTGATAAAGTTTAATTTATAAATTAGGCATGGTAAGAGATTAACAACAATAAGTAATAAATGAACACTTATAAGATCATACTGTAATATAAGTTAGGTAAATGTGGTCTCTTTCTCTCAAAATATCTTATTGTACTACACTCACCCTTCTTGTGATGGTGTGAGATGATAAAATGCAACATGACACTATGGCAGAAGGAGGAACATGGGAGGGTCTTCCAATCTCAGATCCTAAGTGTTTTTTACCCCAAGATAGCTGTCTCTCAATGGTCATTGAATAACCTTATCCACAAGTTTCTAAAGCATCTAGAAAGGTACACATTGTCTTTTTGTGCATACTGGCTTTTAGGTTTTCAGGCTTTTCATCTGAAGACCATATCCTTGAAAAAGAAGAAAGTAGGAAAATATGGATATTAGTGTTCTATTCTTTTTAATTTTTCTAGTTGTCACCACTAACCAAACACAAGTCTATACCCTTGTGATCTGTGCTCCAAACATAATTGTAAAAAAAGTTTTACCCATAGTACTTTCCATAATCCTTTTCCCTATGCATCTTAAATTATTTAGTATATTTTGTAGAGACTTTTGTCACTATCTACATGGGACATTATTTTCATATATATGTTATATTCTTTGAAACAGTAATCCTCTTTTTAAGAATATATCTTAAGTATAATTTTCACATTCATGTAAAATAAACACATTATGATGATACTGTTTTATTGATCATCACAATGTCCACCAACGTCCACCAAGTGGAAAATACCATGTAGCCTTTAAAAAGAATAAGATTGATCCATGCGTGCAAAGAGGAGAAAATCTCTAAGATATATTAATAAATGAGAAAAGTAGAATAATAATACAATGGTAGTTAGTCTTTATTGAGTGTTTTTATTATGTGACACTATTCTAAGTGTTTCATATAAATTTATACATTTTAACTTAACAACAGACCTATGAAGTAAATACTATTTTATCATCCATACTTTTATAAATATGGAAAATGAAGTAGAGAAATTATGTAATTTTCCTATGGTCACATAGCTGGAAAGTGGCAGAGTCTGGATTTCTATTTGAATCAACTGTGTTGCCCTGAGTCAATATTTATAATCATATATAACATTGCCTCCTAGTAGCTACTGAACAGTGCATTTAGTGAGCTTTTACCTGTGGCAACATAATTAAAGTAACAAATATTATTTGCATGTAGATATATATATGCAGGTGTATATATCTAGTAGATAGATAGATGATAGATAGATAGATAGATGATAGATAGATAATCCCTGCACATCCTCTGTAAGAAATCACAAGAAACTCTTGTTAATGGTTATCTCTAGAGGTGGGAGGCAGTCTAGAAAAGCACAAAGATTTTTTTTTCTTGTTTGAAAAAAGTGGGAGATTAATTTTTGAGCTGTTTGAATGTTTTACTAGTTCACTGAAGTCATATTGATAATGACAACAAAAGAGGATTTGTTTGTGAAACATTGCTTTAAAATTTTTCATGTATTTTATGTGTAATTAGCTGAAAATTCAGAATAATTTCTGGTAGAGCAGTGAAATATATATAGCTTTCTTATAAAATCTTTGTTTATGTTTGTTTAGACTATTTGGTATTTTCTTCCAATCTCAGACAAATGTAACTTTACCTCTAGCCTTTCTTACCTGTGTAACCCAAAGTATAAAATTAAATATTCACTTTCTCCAAAGGCTTCATTTACTTACATTTTATAATAAATTTTTTTTGCTCAAAATTGAATCCTAAGGCAGCCCAGTGGCTCAGCGGTTTAGTACTGCTTTCAGCCCGGGGCCCAATCCTGGAGACCCGGGATCGAATCCCACGTCAGGCTCCCTGAATGGAGCCCGCTTCTCCCTCTGCCTGTGTCTCTGCCTCTCTTTCTTTCTGTGTCTCTCATGAATAAATAAAAAAAAATCTTTAAAAAAAATCGAATCCTATATATGATTTTTCTTATTTATTTAGCTATTTTTTTCCCTCAGGAGATTAAACTATGAGCAGGATAAGTAATTATAAAGTAGTTTCTTTAAGCAGAATAAAATATCCATATATTTGGAATTTTCACAAAATTCTCATGCTGTATCAATTTTATGACTGATATTAAAAATACATCACAAATTTTTGCATTTTGCCAGATCTGAAGAATAACTTTTCAATATTACTTTGGCTGCTCTTTTACCTTAATCACATCCTCTTGTAGTCCTATTCATGATCTAGGGTACTGACTTCCACACAGGTTTACCTTACCTATTCAGTGGCACTTTGCTCACTCCTAAATACTCCATTTTCTTTGAATAAGGTGTTATCTTTCTATTCTGTTTTCCAACCATACGTCTCATTTCACCAAGTCATAGTGATACTCAAATTAATAAGATATACTTATATGTATATATACATATACATGGATTTACATATCACATTATATACACACAAATTAAAGAGATAGATATCATTTATAGTGTTTGCAAAAATGCAGTGAGATAAGTATGCTTATACACTGTTTTCAAATTGGTGAAAAATTTGTAGTTATTTTTGTGAGGTAACCTGTCACTAGTGAATTAATCATATAATTTCTATGTTCCTTGAGAGAAATCTACTCCCAGCTTAAAGCCCATCCTTCTGATTCCTTAAGGAATAGTCCATAAATCTGAATCATGTTCTTCCACACAAATCAATTCATTTTTTCCTTTTCCAAGTGTGTTGAATTGGAAGAAATATTAAAAGAGTCATTGATCATTCAATTCTTCCAGTTGTCTGGAAAATTCTATCACCTTCCCTCCACAAGCAGAGTAGAGCCTGAAAATCATGAAACTTACTTAAGTTTGATGAGACCCGAGCTTGTGTGTGCATATGTGTGTGGGGAGGGTACTCATTGGTTGTATAGTGCATAGAGATAGAAGCTATTACCAAAATTAGCATAGACAACATTTGAATTCCACCTACTGAGCAGTTCCAGAGAAATTAAAAATCCACTGAATTGCTAAATTATCCTTGACACATGAAAGTCATCATGTTGAAACAGACTAAGCAGGGAAAGAGCATTTACTGGCAAACGAGGAAAGTAAAATCTTCCTAAGGTCAAGTCAATACAAGCCTATTTGCTATAGCTATTTTAGAGTGTCTCTACTGATCTTTAGAAAGGAAGAGTCAGAAGTTAATTGAATGAATATATATAAATATATATATACACTTAAATGTTAATTAGACATGTTCTATATATACAATTTTGCCAATACATATCAGTATTGCTTTGCCTATGTTATGTCTGTGTCCTAACTACTTAGCAAATCATATATCTAGTTTCTTCATAATATGGTATCAGGTAGTCTTAGCCACTTCTCTTAACTTTACAAATTTTCAAATTCCAGAATACTAATTTATGAATGCTGATTTATAATCAAGATTCTTTAATCTGGTATGGACAGAACAGGACTAGTGCTGCTCAGGATAAAAATCCCTATTCTCCAAAAGGAAGGAATTCCTTGGGCATAGTTGCAGACCATGAATACATAACAACAAGAAATAATTTTGAATTTCAAAACTCATCTCAATCAGTCAGTGAGAGATCCCATGCTTTTGGAAGTCTATCAACAACAAACTCACAACAATTAACAAGGTTTGCACAGCTGAAAGTTGTGTAGGTTTAGGACAGTTTTTATTCTCAAAGGCCACTAATCCCTGAAGGTTGCTACTTCCAACCCTATAAAAAATCAATACTTGCATTGTTGGGAGAGACTTGCTTTGTAAATGAAATATTCTCTGGTTTAGTAAGCAATGCATTCACCTTTTCTTTGTTTCAGATTTTGACAGTCTCTTTGTTTGACATTGCCATTACAAAATAAGGTCTAAAAAAGACTAGTTCAAAGCAGGCTAAAACATACATTTATCTTAAAGAGAAAAGATAAAATATAATTAGTTAAATATTTTAACTAATGCATGTTTGTAGGGCAAAAATATAGAAATTAGAAAAATACTTAGAACTGAATGGTAGTAGCAATATTACTGAAGATTTGTGATATACCAGAAATAGCTCTGGAAAAATATATTAGCAAGAAGAAAATGAAAATCAAATGAGTTAAGCATACAGTTCAAGAAAGTAAAAAGTAAATAATAAAACAAAAAATAGAAATAATAAGTATAAAAATATATTAAAAATGAAAGCTAAGAAATAATATTGGATATAAAAAAACTAAGAACATAGATTAACTTCTAGAAATACTGAATAGGAAAACTGGTTAATAAAAACAAAGAATATTGATAATGAAAAGGGAGTTCTTACCAATACATAGAAATCATAAAAGTATGCTTAGAATAACTTTATTATGCCATTGGATTTAGAATGTAGATAAAATGGTAAATTTTATCAAATTGATTTCTAAAAATGGAAAATCTTTTAAAAATCCATTACAATCCAATAAATTGCATGTTTTATCTATCAACTCCCTAAATAATACATAATTAAACACATCTCACCTGAATTGTTTTGTAGCTAATATTTAATTTTTTTTGGTCCTGAGTAAAATTGTAAAAAATTAGATAGGAACAGCATAAGAAATTAAATTTATAAGTAATTAAATGTTAATACACAAAATCTATAAATGTGTATGACCTATTAGAGTTCATTCCAGAAATGCAAAGATGGTTTAATATTAATCATTAATGTAACTGATCACATTAACAGATTAAAAGTGAACAGCCGTATATCAGAAAAATGCAGGGATGCCTGGGGGCCTCAGTTGATCAAGCACCTGACTCATCATCTCAGGGTCATGTGGCCCCACTCACATGCTCATGCTCTAAATACATAAATAAATAAGTAAATAAAATCTTAAAAAAAGAA